>NW_006439192.1:1728638-1777784 GCF_000325575.1 Pteropus alecto | reverse complement strand
GTACCGCTCAAGATAAGATGAATGGCTTCACTCTGAGTATCCCAATATATGTCCACTTTCCATGCAACTGGGTAATACTTTCCCCTCCTTTTCTAACAGAAAGATTTCTAATTTGTACACACTTTAAAAATATTTTTAGGCTCCTCTCAGTGCCTTTCCTCTGTCTCTCACTGTTCCACTCTGTCTCTGAGAGGAGACCATACTCTGTGTAGTGTTATCTCTTTTCTAATAAACTTCCCTTTTGATTCCAAAAAATAAATAAAAATAAAAATATTTTTAATATCCCTAAAAGTCATGATTTAAACATCAAACCAGCAACCTGAAAAAACAGTCAGCCCTTAAATAAGTTTATGACTTCTAAGTTAATTCCCACTAACCAAAGAAGTCATATACACATTTCAGATGTTCCCTGGGAACAATATATTGAGGCTTAAAGTTTTAAAAAAAGCACACTAAGAATTTCTATATTTACTTTTTCAGAACTCTAGGACAGAACACATGTATATAATAAGCTGCAAGTGGAGGAATAGAAGACATCAAGGAAATGTCTTACCTTTCGCTTTAATGTGGGCTTTGTAAGAATTGGTGGTGAGTTTGATCTAGGACTTTCTGGCTCCTCTTCCTCCTCACTACTCTCACTGAAGCCCCTAAGGAGAGCCCTATCACCATCACTATAGCGACGGGGCAGTCTATCATTGCCTTCTGGTAACCTACACTTCAGAGCCTCAGGGCTTTTCTTTAGCTGTCCTCGCCATAGCTCAACCCCCTCACTTAGTCTTCTTTTGGGAATGTCTGGCTTCCCATCCTGGCTTGGCTGCTCCTGAGAGGCTGCCAACTGTTCCTCACTTTCGGTGTATTGTTCTTGAGAGGTCTCTGATTTTTCCTCACATTCTCCATATTGTTCCTGAGGAGTTGATGTCTCTTCCAAGAGCAGTTTAGAATCTTTATCACCAAAACGTTCCTGGGTTTTTCTGTTCTTTCTTCCCCAGCGGCCTCTCCGAGATGGCTGATTATTTGCAGGAAGACTATCACGGGGAAGGACTTGTTTGTTCAAACGTGTAGAACTGGCTGGTGCCGTAACTTCTGGTTTCTTCTCACTTTCTATTGAAGAATAAGAATCTTGTTCTTTGTTTTCCCGAGATGCAGACTTTCCCACCTGATTTTAGAAAATAAAACCATGCTGGTTAATTTTTCAGTCTTATTTGGCAATATCTATTCTGAACTTTTAAATACTAAGAAAACAGAGTTTTAAAAAAGAAAACTATTATTTAATAGCTAACATGAGTATTTCTTTTATGTCAGGGACTGTTTTAAATGCTTTATAGGTATTCGCTTAAGCTTCCAAACGATTGTATAAAATATTATAATTATATGGCCATTTTACAAATGTGGTAACTGAGGCACAAAAAGTTTAAGTAACTTGCCCAGGTCATGCAACAGCAAATGAAGAAGCTGGGATATAAACCCAGACAGTCTGACCCAAGAGATAGTGCTGTTAGCCACTGCACAATACCATTTTCCACAAACAAAGTGAATATTGTTCCCATAAATGTTAAATGAGATAGCTTAAGAAATTTCTCAGAAATAAAAATTTATAAACAGAGAAGAGGAAATGGGCTCTGGGGCATGAGCAAGAGAAAGAGGGTATTTGAAAACAATGAAAGAAAATTTAATTATTTTGATTTATTTTTATTCTGAATATTTAATTGCATTTTGAAAATTAAATTGTATTAAACAGGGACATGAAACTATTTATACTTATCAAAGGAAGACACGGATTTTTAAAGAAGGAAAGGACTACTTTAAAAAAAAAAGGTATCCATTATACGAAGAAAAATATTGAAAACCATAAAATGGTTTTCACCTTTTAACAGCTAAAGATATCTGGGAACCTATTGAACTATTTAGTGTTCTCTTTGAAAACATACATGTTTACATTATTCCTTAATGTTTTATTTTAAGGAAAATGTATCTTCATGTCATTTTTAACAATGGTCAGGTTAAGATTCAATTCAGATTCCTCTATTACTAATAAGCCTAAAATTTAGCTGCTTATTTTCACTCTGGTAAGAAATTTTTAGTCATATGTAACACATTATAACAAATTTGAAGGTCTCCTAATGATCCAAGGCTTAAAAACATACAAATTAAGTAAACAAAACTCAGTACTCCTGAAATTTCTATCATTAAAATAAACTCTGAAATTCTAATGTGAATTTACTGTATTGGTTAAGGATATCATTATATACATATATAATATCACGAACACTCATGAAAACCAAAAATATATCCTTTTGTCATCAAAAATAGAGACTACTCATGTCCTTACGCTTGTCTCTAACTCTCTTTCCTGGCACTGTGGCTCTTCGTTTTCCCCTTCCTCAGCCTCCTCTTCTTCCTCCTCTGAGACAACAGAATTGGAGACTATGACAGGGGTCCAGCGCAAACATTCTGGATCTACATCTACAGGTCGCAAATTCAGCTGAAGCTTTGCCATGTGATCCTGAATAAGTTTTTCCCGGCGGATAATCACAAATCTGGAACCAGAGAAAAGTTTATAGCAATCAATGATGTACAAGGAGTATCCAACAATGAATAGGGAGCTATAACCCCCAGAAAACCCTGGAGATGATGATAAATGCTTCAACAATAGCAAACCTGGGAAGATGAAATACAGAAAGATGCCATCACAAGAGATAGCTAAGAAATATGAAGTTAAATACTTCATGCTCTACTATGGCAATGGATAAAGTTATTTTAACCATTTATTGCCTCACACTTGCCACCTATGAAATTTCTGCTACTTTCCTGAACTCGATCGATCTCCTGTCCTCCATATTTCTAGCTCAAATGCCTCCTTTCTTTGTGACCTTTTCCCAACCACTCGAGAAAAGGATGAGTTCTTCCTTTTGACCTATATGTCATTTTGTACCATGTATATGGAAACAAATCATGGGTATATTTTATTTGGCATTGTTTTTAGAATTGAAGGATTCTAAAATAAAGGATTCAGTAGCTTAGGTTCGAAGGTTAGAAGACCACAAAAGACAGTTTAAAAAAATATGGTCAATAGTATCAAACATCAAAGAAAGAAAAATGATGTCTGAAAATCACCAGATGTACCGCTTATATTAGTTTATGTTCTTCCATCAAAAATTTGGCTTCCTGGTCCAAAAACTTCCACCTAATTATTCTTCGAAGATATACAAAGGGATGTGATACTCACTGATCACTACGGAAGTCCAGCATTCTTAGGTGGTGGAGTGTGGAAGTAATGTCTTGAGGGCAGATTCCAGTCAACTTACTTAACTTCTTAATGCTGATTTGCTTGTCGTTTTGGTGATAAAGGCACTCCAATATTACACTTTTCCAATAAGCCATGTAGGAAAGACGACCTAGATCGGATAATGGTTTCTCTGGAGACCCTGCTTGGCCTTCACGCTTTGATAACAAATAACCTAAAGAAACCCCCAAATCACAAATATGTCAGAGAGCCTAAATCAGGCTAATTCACCAAAATAACAATCCCCTCTTCCAAAACCGCTGTAAGTATTGCAGGCAATAATAATTTCAAAGGTAAGTTCTTTCAAGGAAAAAAAACAGAATTGTGAAATTATTTGAAAACAAATTTGCAGGAAGATTACATAATTTGTATACATTGAACATAAGATTAGTATTATTTTGCCTATAGTTAACATAAATCATATTGTTAAAATATTCAAACTGTTAAAAATCAGGACTTCGTATAAACAGGCTTTGTTAAGATCAAGGTAATAACGATTTTTATTTAATGTATTGTGGTAGAAAATCACCCTTGCATGTTTTAATTGGACCACTAGATGGCAACAGCTATATCTGAACTGAACAACACAAAAGAATGCCTTAGTGTTTATGTAATCTTACATATTAAGATTGTGGTTCTTCTTTGAATTAAAATAAAAATGTGGTTCTTCTGTGCGTAAATTAAATGACAATTTCTCACTTCAACCAAAGTTCTCCTCACAATTATCTATCCCCCTAATTCTTGGTAACAGCATGGGGTGTCACTGTGAGTGTATGATAGTATTACTTTGTCCTCTCTAGTCTAGTGCATGACTCTCAAGAACAGGAAAAGAAAGGCATAAATTCTAAGGGAAAGTATCAAAAGTGGAGACAGCAGAAGAAATGTTTCTAGTCACTGAAGAAAACTTAAAAGCAGTCTAGGAACAGTAATGTGGGAAAATAAATCACATTATAAAAGTAAATGAAAAATATTGTAATCATACAGATTGTTTTTTGTATATTAAAAAAAGGATTCATCAACATAAAAAAATATCTCCTAACTATGTCATTTAATGGTATAACATGTCCAGTTATGAGTCCTATTTCAAAACATATTGATATTAAAGGTAATAATCTGAGCCACCTTCTACTACTACTCCAAAAAGCCCAATAAAATGTACCAAATAAGCAATGGCACATAATTCCAATAAGAAATGGTCAGAAGTATAGTCTAATGCCAAGTGGAATAAGCTTCATTGGTCCACATGAAAATTAACACTGGTGATATAATCATCTGCTATTCAGAAGAACTGCCTCTATCAAAATCCTTGGTTTAAACCATTATTTCTGAATATATTTTTTAAAAATATTATTATTAGCAGCAATATCTGAGAAAATGTTCCCTCAAATATCAGTACGTTATAATCAATATAAAATTTATTGCATACATTTACTTTCTAAGCAAGATTATCAATGTGTAAAAAATCCACGTTCTACAATGACCTTTTTAGAACCATTAGCTTTCAATATTTAGCTCAGATTAAATTATTTACTGTATCATTTACTTTTTTTAAGCTTTTTAAAGGTGCACTGCATATTTTTAACCACTAGGTAGAGCCTGTAACTAAAAAAATGATGCACACATTTTGGGTAACAAAAAGAGAATGGTGCTATATTTCTTTATTAGTACTAATTTAAGTAGTTATACAATGTTTTTAGTATTGTTGTGGTTAGAAGTACTATATAAAACTAAGTTCCACTGTAAATCAACAGTTGCAATTTAAAAGAAATGTGCTATAGATCATATAGAAGTTGGTGGTATTCAATGTTAGCTTTTTAAAAATATTTAATGTCCAACTAAGGGAAAAACAAATTCATGACTTTAGGTTTTAAAGTTCCATTCAGCACCATGACAACCAATAAATCAACTGCAAAAATTTTAAATACTACATATATATATTCCACAGGAAGAGATAATGAGAAATTATGTTATATCCTTACTGAAATCGATGAGAAACCTGCCATAGCCCTTACGCTGGTATTGGGGAAGAATCATTATACAGGAAACGTTGTATTTCTGTTGGCAGTGTTTTTCCTGGTGGAGAAAAACAGAAGCCAAGTTTTAAAACAACAGGCTGGTAAGACTAAATAGTAATGCTAATTATTAAGAAACAAAGACCAACAGTCAAAACCAAAGCCTTGGTCCTTTGGGAATAACAATGCACATCAAGAAAAAAATATCCCACTGGGAGGAGACTGGACAATGTTAAGTCACTGCCATTATCCACAAAACAGCTATCCCAGGAGAATAAAATTATAAAATAAAATGATGCCATCCAACACCATCTGCAACTCAAAAACAGTACATCGATGCCTAAGATGAGCAGAGGAATCTGAATAACATCAATTTGCAAAGCTACAAATGATGAGTCAATGTGGCACTCTAGAAATGGGAAGATTCATCAACTATTTCAGTTTATTTCTTTTTCTGACGATATATAGGACAGCAGTTCCACCTCCCTATAAACTGTACTTAACTTTAGAAAAATTAGTCCCAAAGTGTTAGGTATAAATACATTTTTAAAACCAGGCAATATATTTTAAATTACATTTAACTACTGAAATAGCCTATTAAAACAGATTGCTTATAAAGCTAGTACTTTCCTCTTACATTTTATGCACTTACATTTTACAATAGGCTTGCTCAAATAAAAGTACATCTTTTACATTGTTTGACTATAAAAGAAAACTTTTTTCTCCCCAAGAGAATGGAAGATTAAAGGAAGGAGAAAAATATCCTTTAATAAAAGTGGCATTCTTATTTCTAGGACTAAAATTCAAATTAGGAAGAGAAGATTTAAACTGAGAAAGAACTAAGAGAGGTAATGGCTGTTTATTTCACAAGTTCTATTATCACCATGAGAATAGAAGTCGTTTAAACACTTTTCCTCTTGAGTATAACCAGCAGTTCATGTTCCTAGGAGAGTATATACAGGCTGTTGAATGTTACTAGGCACCTTCTAGCACTCAGTATGTTTCTGAATGTTCCTTCTATTTTCCTTTCTAAAAAGCTAGATGGCACCCAGAAGGTGCTGTATCCTAGTGAGAACCAGCAAAGACCGTTTCAGATTTACATATGAATTCAAACCAATTTTAAGCTGATATACTTACTTTAGAAAAGTAGCCAACAAGGTGGCAGCCCTTGACATCATTCTGTGTTAGTACATAAAAAAGAAATGGCTCCACGTCATAATAGAGTGTTTTGTGGTCAAGAAACAACTTTGCCAAGAGACATAGGTTCTGACAATAAATGGTACTCACATTCCCATCAACCTAGAGGAAAAAACAGAACAAAATAGTCAGCAGAGTGTCTCTTTAGTTTCAGAATAATACACATCAGTTACAAGCACCTCTGAGTATCCATAGTCCAGCCTAAGAGTGGTTAGTGATCAGAACACACTGGAAACTGGAAGCTATCTCTTGAAACGGCAGCATCACAGTATCTGCTGTTTTAAGACAACTAAACAGATATGATACTATATTCGACAAAGCATGAATAGGTAGACAAGGAGGTGAGGGCCATTTTGAAAACAGCACTTTTTGCTTTTATAACAAGATCGAAGGCAGGAATACTTCAGATGGCAAGCTGATCTGATTCATTTTTTAAAGTATTTAATGTAACAAAAGATCTAAATGCAACTACTTATAAAATACATGTATAAACAGAACAAGGTATAACTATAATCTAATCTGTGCCAACAGCCAGAAGCAATGTAGTCTGACTGCCATGATCAGATTTACCCCCAAATAAAGCTACCTAAGGGAGTATTAACTATTGTCAGAAGCACCAAGCAGGTTCCCTAGGTAGCAACCTGGCAAATGAGATATTTCTTGGACTCGGGTTGCCCAAGATCAGGAGCACTAGGCTGTATTGCTTCTAACTCTCTTCTGTTCTTGGAGTTGCCTGAGTTTGCTCTTTTATGAAAATGTCAGACATTAGACTCTAAGACATTGACATTTCAAGACTGAAACCTCTTCAACAATATGTAACTTAATACTACTACTTTTAAAATATACACCAATATATGCGAAAGTTGAGAAGTAATTTGCTCTTGGGTATTCTGAAATAGTACTGTACACCACACCCTTCTCTCCTCGACCCCCACTCCAATGTGAAGAGCTCCTCTATTCTGCAACTAAAATAAAGGCTTAGGGAAGATCAGGAAAGTGAGAGGCTGAAAAGATTCTGTCAATCTCAAATTCTATCATTCTAGTCATGTAAATTCTAGTAATTAACAGAACTGAACACAGGTACTCAATTAATACTTGGCAATCAAACCACATAACTGAAGATAAAGAAATTAAAAACCACTACTAACAACACAGAATAATCACAGACATAGCATAAGTCCTATTATCATGATGAAGTCAGGAAAATATATTAAGATTTACTACAGCTACTTAAATATACGTCTACAAAATAATCCTTTAAATAGAACAATAGAAAGCTTTTCATTTAATGCCATAGTTCATAGATGCTAAGACATAATTTAATCACATTTAAACGTATGTAAAATCAGTTGGCATTTTATAATAAAATAGAGACTTATAAATCATATTAGCAGTACTTTTTCCGTCTTAGTGGTACCTAAAATAAGAAGATAAATTATAATTGATATCTTTGATTTAATGAAATACAGATAATTTGTACTGAAATCAAGTTTGTGAACTCAGTACCATTTGTATTGGCCTAATTCTGACTCAATAGTAAGTCAACAACAATAAAATAACATTTCAAAAAAAATCCAAGTTGCACGATTAGATACAGAACAGATGGCACTATATTTGAAATGTATAGGAAGACAACTACTAAACATCTACTTTACCTCAAAAACAGATATGTTATTCTTTCTGTAAATCTCATTGGCAGGAGGATGGAACCAACCACATTTCTTCATGTGCTGCTGTAGAATAGTTCTACTTTTCATATATTTTAGACAGAATTCACAAAGATACAATTTAGGCAGCCTGTAAAAAATAATTAAACAAAAAAGAAAGGGCTTTATATTTAATAAGACTTTAAACTTTCACAAGGATGCTTGTTTGGCTCTCATTATTATGTAGATAAAAGGAAAGAGAATGTATCATTACCCAATTAATCAAATAAAAGAAAGAAAAAAAACTAAAGATAAAACTAATTTGGATAACAGTAATTAACAACATGAGGGCAAGGGTGAGAAATCAAGACACCCAATTCCATGTTCTCCCTATTAGACTAATACTTTGCAGTCTTTTTAAAGTTACCCGTTTGACAGATACAAAAATCTGACATTCTTTCCTCTTTGATAATGTCCGATAAGTAGAAAATAAAGTCTACCATCAGAACACACAAATAAGTGAAGAAGATTCTGTTAAGCTATATAGTTTTCCTTTATTTGATCATTCATTAATATCAGAAAATAAACATTTGCTGTTTACTATACATAAGGCCCTGTGCTTGGCACACTAGGTATAGGGTAATGAGTGAAATGGACATATAGTGGGTATTATAAAGTAGATTTTTATATCTTTTTAAGTATAAAATTATAGTATTAAACATGTTTTTTTCAAGTTAGGACATACTACAGTTACTTCCTTCCTTCCATATCTGAAATTCTGGCTTTCCCTCTAGTTAAGTATCACATTAAATTGTGCAACTCAAAAGTCTATTATTCAATAAGTGAAAGTCCAAATTATTCTTCCAGATGTTATTATTAATTCATATTTATTCAATAGTCATGTTGTTTTAGCAGTAATTTAACAGGACTTCTTTATAATGTCCCTTTTATGAAGAGCTAGGCAATAAAGTGATTAGATCAGTTCATAAAGTAATGGAAGGAACAAATCTTAATTAAAAACCAGTGGTGTTTATACCTATTTTCGTCTGAATCGAAAAGACCACATGGCTCTTCTATTATAAAATAATACACCCCATGTATCCTCAGCAAACAGGCTTCCCTGTATCCTGAACTATGTCCAGAACTGGTCATACCTTAGTAATTGAGATACGCAATTATAAAGGTAGTATCTTATGCAAAAATACTGGATGATATGACAAAAAATATAATCCAAATAAATTACTGCATCTTCTCTCATATAAATAAGTATTAGGGCTGAAAGAAATTTTTTTAAAAAATCATTTACTATCAGTCTGGTTAGCTATGCTTTAAAAAGATTACCCTGGAATTAAAGAAAAAGTGGATTAAATACAAAAATGTTTGATTTGTTAAAGTGTCAGGACCACAACTAATTTTTTTAAGCTCTACTTCAGAAGTAGCTTTGGAAACATAATTATTTATCTGAAAACAGATAATTTTCAATTAAAGCTTCTTCCAAGGTGTATTTATGGAACCTTAGTCCTGTATACACTGTTTCATGCTAAAAGAAAGGTGGAAAAGGGCATGGGATTATTTCCTTCTCCCTTGGGAATTCGCAATGTGCATTTATTCTTCCTATACAATCTCCCATTTTATTTTTAAACTGCCATTTCAGCACACTAAAAGCTTCCAAGGAACTGTTGTGGTATAATATTTCTAAATGTCTACAATATATACTACTATTTTCCAAAATCTCTAATATTAACCAAACCAAAACAACCTGAAGTCATCATTAGTATAAAAGTTACTCTAAAATAAAGTACTGAATGAAATTATAAATTAAAGTGAAGAAGCAAAAGCCAAGAATTTGGAAAAGATAGGTTTCTTAGGCTACTTTGCTTATTTCCTTTGCATGTTGCCTCAAATCTCAATACTCAGAGAAAGAATAGCAGGAGGATAAACAGCTTTTTCTTTCTTTACCATCAGAAGCAAAAAAGATCTCAAAATGAAATGGTCCCAATTGTAAACTGCATTATCTAATGTTGGCACTAGGTGTATTAACTGAGTCTCAAAGGTGGCCCACAACTGCCAAACTGTCTTCCTGAATATCCGAATTTTGAATAATTTCTTAAAAGGAAGGCAAAAGAAGGAGGTTCTCCCTATGTAAATGTCATTAAGGGCACCCCCTCCACCCTGCACGCACACACACATGCACACTCACACTCACACACACACACACACGCACGCGCGCACACTATTCTACTACTTACCTTCATTTACCTAAATTCTCAATTTTAACTTGCTGCAACATAGATACAGAAGAATCCTTGAGCATAGTTTTAATTTGTGAGCTAAATATTACAACTAAACATTCCCTACATTGTGAATCTGAGAAACCTGAACAAAATTTTGTACCTTTTGAGAAAGATAGATGAAAGAAAGACAAGATGACAAGACAAAACAAGACAAGACACGACAAGAGAAAGAAGGAGAAGGAGGAGAAGGAAGGAAGGAAGGGAGGGAGGGAAAAGAATGAGTGACAGACCACTAAATTTTCCAGATTATGGTAGAGAGAAATGCCAATTTTAAAAGCATCCAATTCAACTTTAGGTCTCAGTACAGAGACATGAAAATAAAGTACAATTTATTCCCTAAGGTCTATGAGAGAAGGCATAATATTTTAAAAAGCTCTAGTAGGTAAGCAAGTTGTTCAAGAAAACATCAGAAGAAATGAAATCTCTGAGAAAATTACTGCCAAGTCTTATTGGGTAGATTATGAGTTTACCTATTTCCTTGGAATAGCAAGACGTATAGCATTTTATTGACACTTTAAAAAAAAACTTCAGTCAATCTTATTACATGAAAAATAATAGAGTAAAAGCAAACATCACGAACTACGTTATTCCAATTTATTCTTGCTGAAAACATTTTAAAAGCCCCTTAACTTTATATTAACCAAGCCCACTGGGATGACATTGCAAGTCTAAAGGGAATCATCTGATAAAACAGGAAAAACAAAATGTTTTTTCTTGTAACAGTACTAATGGCTGCAGTTCTCTCATTGAAAAAATAAATACATCATCTAGAAAGAACATTAGATCACATGAAATAAAGTATAGAAATAGAGATTATAAATACTCTTAGCCCTAAAGAATATTGCTGGGTGCTGCTTTTTGTCATCTTCCTCCTGACAGCACCTAGGGCTTGACTATCAAATAGGTGTATGGTCGCTCTGATCAACTGTATCATGGGATGTAGCCTCGGCACTTGAAGTTCATTCTAAAGTCAGCCACTATGTTGAAACTCCAGCCTGCAAAGTCAGGACTGGGCTGCAGTTATATGTGCTTTGGAAGCACTGCTTCCCTTACTTCTATAATGATCCAAATATTCTTCCAAGGAATGCCTTCTTATCTTTTGAACATGGCCCAAGATAGCAGTTTGTATGGCATTCATAATAGGGCAACTTGTAGTAAAATTTTAATACAATAAAAATTATAACACATATTACTTAAGTCAAAGATAATGGTACAAGCCATGTAAGATCAATCTAGATACAGATGCTATATGTTGTGGTGCAAGCACAGTGGTTAAAGGTTATGGCTATATGGTAAGAGAAAAGTGGGGATTAAATCCTGGTTCTGCCACTTTAAAGTGTATGGTCTTGAATAAGTTTGCTGTAAAACAAAAATAGTAATATTGACTTCACAGAATTTATTCCAGAGATGTCTAATCCAGTACCAAGCTTAATAAATGGTAATTACAGCTGCTATTATTTATGATTAGTACTATGAATATTTTTATTCTTTTAATCATTTTACTTCACCATTTAATGGTCACTCAAAGACTTTAACAATGCTGTCCTTCAGTAACTGGGGCTATACATAATCTATGTATCAAATCAAGTCAGAACAAGCTCAAAAGGTTGAGGAAACTTCTTAAACTACTCAATTATATGGGAATCTGCCTTGTTAGAAGCTCATTATGATCTAGTAGCAAAGAGGTTATTATGAAGCTAAGCTCTAAACAGCTCAGGAGTAGAGGATATCCCATGATCATAGATGCCCATCTATGTCATGTTTTCAATGGCAGAATAGGACTCTCTATGAACTTGTCTGCGATGTATGAGCATCACATGGCCCAGCTGGAGAAATTTAGGGTTAAAACTCTGGTTTATATTCTTTAATATCTGAGATTTAATCATACTTCTCCAAATGAAGTAGTACTACTGCTTCATTGTTGTTTCATTTGTTTTGTTTTTTTAAAGTCAGGAGTGTAAGATTACTTAATATATAATGCACACACAAATGTGTGATATTATGGGGGATAATGCATAATCCCACTTCCCAAAATATTTTTCCTCTTGTGATCTTTTCATTTTTGTTTGTTTGCTCCAATTGTCCTGTTTTTATGTTTTGGGATTTGGCATTTTTAAAAAAGTATTAAAAAAATAATTTAGAAGTAATTTAGCATAGAATAATAGTCCTTAATAAAGATATAGACTATTTGGAAAACATAAGATCTCTAAACATTTTAGTTAACTCAAGTTTAAAAAAAACTCAAAAGTAAAACAAGCCAAAACTCATCTAAATAGATACGTTTGTTGTTTTTTTTAAATATAACTAAGAGAATAATGAATGCACAGATAGAAAAAAGTCACAGTAAAGAACCTATTAAATTACAGAATATTTTCTGTCAGAAAATTCAGGGAAACCTCCACAATAGAAACCTCCATAAGAAAATGTATAGAAAATGTCTAAAATTCTACTTAAAGTTGATGAATTTTATAGCTCCTATCGTATTGCTGCTTTCTATTATGATTCCTGTTATACTTTGTTATTTTTCTGTTAGCAATGATTATTTCTTCAATGATTACCAATTCTCTCAAAGCTGATTAAGAAATCAGGTTCTAGTGACAATCTCATCAGAACAAAATGCAACGTTTTTGATGAAACCTTTTAATATCTTCAAAGACAACAGCCTCATGATTCCATCTTTATCATTCTCTTGAAAAGCAAATGCTGAGGCTATTTCCATTCCTGAGTCAATTTCTTTTCCTCCCCTTGAGCAAAAGAGACAAGGTGCCTGTGTTTCTAATATATCTGTACTACAATCCCTGAAACAGCTGATGCACACATTGAAAAAAGTTTTCCAAGTTGAGTACTCTTGTAATATGCATAGCTTGCAAAGAGTTCACCAAAAAAAAAAAAAAAAGCTAATATTTTATTTTAAACCTGATGAAAAAAATTACTTCCTTAGCATATTTCTTCTTGATCATATAAATTATCTTGGCTATCCAGAACTACCTAGGAGTAAACTGCCTTGAGCATCTGAGTTCTGTACATAGTTGAAGAATTTCTTGCCCTCTTTTAACACATGTTATTACCATATACGTTATTATATATAGATATGAAATTTAATATTCTTTCAACGAGCTCAGATTGTTGTTATTTTATGATATAAATAGAATGCTGCTTTAAAGATCTACCACGGTGTTCAAGGCTAACTAACTCTATAATAAATGGTTCTCAATTGCTGTGTTTCATGAGCTTGTGTATTAGTTTCCTGGAGTTTTACTTTCTCTTCTTTTTTTGTCTGTGTCTGTAAATAACATTCTCACTCCTATTTTTCTACTTCTGCTAGACTTAGAAATGATACAAACAAGTTATTAATTTATATGAAAAGAAAAAGTTAAAAAATATTGAGTTTTAGTTTTTAAATAAATATACTGGTCTATTCCCAGCTTCCTGGAAGTAACCATGTTAAAGCACTCAGAGTACTGTAAAGCATTAAATGAAGTAATGTTGTTATAATTATTTTTGCTAATATTTTGGTCATGCAATGTTAGTAGATAGGTAAAAAGTCATACAATGAGTACTTTGAACATGTGTTTATTAACCCACAGAGCATCATAACTTATTATTCCTCACAACACCCTGCTCAATGGGAAACTGCGGCATAAGTAATTTGCAGATTTAAGAGAGCATTAATGTGACTACTATACTTCAAATGATAAACCAATGTTTAATTTTTTTGACCAAATCTTATTTTTCAACTCTGTTAAACCTTAAAGGAAAAAAAAAAAAAAAAACCAGTAATAATTGACGTTAATGAGCACTTAACCATTTTCTAAGTGAGTTACATGTTTAACCCATGTAATATTCACAACAAACCCTATGAAGTCAGTACTATTATTATCTTCATTTCACAGATGAGGAAATGGAGGTACAGAGTTGTTGGGTATCTTCTAAAGTTATGTAGCTTTTAAATGTCAGAGTTGAGTCATGAAACCAATTTAGCTTCACTAAGTACACTGCATCATCCCAAAAAGCTGGTGATCAATTTTTATAACCGAATACCTGAGCTTTTATATATAATTTTATACCATTTGTTCAATTATTCCTGGGCAAACAAATCATTGTTAAATGATAAAAATTTAGATAAAAGGCTATTCAGTGAAACTTTTATATTTATTTATAGGTAAGTATAAGAACCTCTCTCTTTTTCTCCCCCTTCCTTCTATCTGTCTATCCATTTATCAGTCCATCTGTCTGTCTGACCCTCTCTCTCTAATTCTTGGTATGAAGTATGAAGGCAAATTTGTCTTAAAGAAAAAAAATTCCCCTTTCATTCTGCTTATGTCAGGTTTTCAATTTTAAATATCAACTTCTGAACAGATTCCAGAAAAAAAAATCTAAAGTCAACTGGGATTAAGCATGCTATTATTATGGACATATTAAAAGCTATCAGTTTCTTCAAATGTAAAAAGATGAAATGGACTAAAACTTGCTCAAGAACCCTTCTACTGCTGGAGTTCTATGAATTTAAAAACAGAAAGTAAAGGGTCTCCCAAAACATACCTTGAGTATTCTTGAGGATATGGGGAAGAGTACCAGGTATGAATTTCATACTTCCCAAACTCAATGACAGAGGGACAGCGAACTTGTGGATCAGGGGGACCAGTCACTCCAACTTTCTGTGCAGGAAAAAAATACATTACAAAAGTTAGCTAAATTAGAGATAACAACAAACAAACAAACAAACAAAAACAATCCAAATCTAAACTTTGTCTTCTCAGGAATCTACAAGAGAAAAACAACAAAAAATCCAAGAACAAGCTAAGTTTTGAAATAAGCTGTATTATTGTTTAAATAGAGCACCCAAATGAAGAACAAAAATGCTGATAAATCTCTTAGAACCAAATATAGTTGGTGTCACTGGGTTTTCCATATTTAATAATACTGCAAATACTTTCCTCGACTAAACGCATGTCCTTAATGACTTAGTTATTAAAGAGAAACTGTTGGCATTTAGAAATATAAGATAAAAAATAATTTGTAACAAGTGAGGAGTGCTGCACACTTGCCTCAAATGACAACAGAAACATGTGAGCACATATAGAAAACAATGGTTTTCTGCTTTGGGAAAGTAAATATTTAAGAACGATAATAAAAAGAACATAGCAAAACAAGTATCAAAAGTCTCCAGTTCATTTTACACTGCCCCTGAAAGTCCCTGTACCTCTTCACACACTTGGCCAAAGAAAAAACTATTCTGCTATACATGTACTGTCATCCCTTTTATCTACCTTCTGTTTATAATAAAAATAATCTCTATGTCTTCATCCCTATAATAATCTGAGTAGTTACACTATCTAAAAAAAAAGAATAACTTGTAAAAAAGCCTTTATGACTTCCACACGAGCAATTCCAACATAAGCCACAGCTAAGGACTAAAATCTTAAAATAAAGAGCAATTTGATTTGCTCTGCATTCAATATAGCAACATATTCATATATACATATATTATATGTGTGTGTGTATAACATATAATACATGTATATGTATATTTATCATGGGATACTCTAACATTAACTGACTTAACAGAGCTAGAATTTTAGCCTAATCAAACCCAAGTATTAATAACTCTTCATCAAAAGAACTACCAGGAAAAAAAAATGACATAGATGATAGAGGCTTTGTTCATCCCTCTTGCGACCAAATCAAAGTTGTGACAGAAACATGGAGCAAAGAGCAAAGAAAGTCACCTGGGATCTAGAAGAACAGAAACACTACAACTAGGGAGAGAAATAATTAATCAACCTGCAATGGTAGAAGGTAGGAGTGGGAGAAGATACGAGGCTGCCTGGTCCCCAGTGGCTGAGTGAGACAGAGGTTATGGCAGCTGGCACTGCAGACTCCTCTTAAAGGGGTTGTGTCCACGTTGTGGTGATGGACCTGCTCACTCTGAGCACCAGCGCAGGGGTGGCTGCACAGGGGTCACCAGGGACTTACAGGGGGACATTGAGTTATTGGAGTGAGGGCCGGAGGCAAGGCTCTTTCCGAGGCAGAAGTGTCGGTGGTATCCATTGTTCTTCTGTTGAGGCCTCCCCACTCCCAATGTGTGGACGTAGTGCCGCCATAGGAGACATTATCAAACTGGATAAGAAGGTTGCTCTACCCAGAGGACTCCCTGAACCTGCCTCCCCCAACTCACGGCCCCACCCAAGCCACATCCGGTTGTGCCCTGGGTGAGTCCAGTGCTCTTCACTGAGCCAACTCCAAGACTCACACTGGTGGCAGCTGACCTCTGTTTCTGGCATGGCCTCTTGAGGCAACTATAAGCACAGCATCTGGGGGTTGCTTGCTGAATCTTAACAAGTAGCCCCAAAGGGACACGCTGAGGCTAAACCTGGCCTGCAGCTGAACTCCTGGCAGGACTGTGCCACTGGACACCTACTACACAAAGCTGCGCTAATAAGACCAGGAGACTTAGGAGCTTTGCTTAGTACATAGAAACAAACACAGAAAGGGAGCCAAAATGGGAAAACAAAGAAGCAGAAACCATATGAGAGAACAGAACAGAGATCCAGATATAATGGAGTCAAGTAATCTAACAGATGCAGAGTTCAAAACAATAATTATAAAGATGCTCAACGAACTGTAGGTGAATTCAGTGAGAACTTTAACAAAGAAATAAAAAACATAAAAATGGAAGTGGAAATTATAAAAGGGAACCAGTCAGAAATGAAGAACACATTATCTGAGATGAAGAGGATATTACAGAGAATAAACAGAGTAGATAAAGAAGAGGATCAAACCACCAATATAGAAGAATGGGAAGCCAAGGACACTCAATGAGAATGGCAAGAAAAAAGAAACTAAGATACAATAATAATTTAAGGAGCCTATAAGACATAATTAAATGTAAAAATATCCATGTCATAGGATACCTGAAGGAAGACAAGAAGTTGAAGATCTGAAGAAATAATGATGGAAAACGTCCCTTACCTGGTGAAAGAAATAGACATAAAACCCCAGGAAGCTCAGAGAGTCCCAAGAAAGGAACCCAAAGAGGCCTATACGAATATACATCATAATTAAAATGCCAAAGGTTAAATAAAAAGACAGAACCTTAAAAGCAGCAAGAAAAAAGCAATTAATTACCTACAAGAAAGCACCCATAAGACAGGCAGCTAATTTCTCAAAAGAAACTACGCAGGACAGAAGGGCTTGGCACAAAATATTCAATGTGATGAAAACCCAGGATCTACAACCAAGAATACTTTATCCACCAAAGCTATCATTTAGAGTTGAAGGACAAATAAAAGAGCTCCCCAGTCAAAAATAGGCTAAAGGAATTTACCAACACTAAGCCAGTATTACAAGAAATGTTGGAGAGACTTCTTTAAGAAGAAAAAAAAATGTGTCAAAAACATGAATAAAGAATAGTAATAACTACATTCCTATCAACAAGTACCTCAAATGGAAAAGAATTAAGTGCTCCAACCAAAAGATAGAGTGGCTGAAAGGATAAGAAAACAAGACCCCTACATAAGCTGCCTACAAGACTCACTTCAGATTAAAAGACACACACAGACTAAAAGGAAGAGGATGGAAAAAGATATTGCCTTGATGGACCTACAGGATATTGTGTTGAATGAAATGAATCGGATAGAGAAAGACAAATATCGCATGATTTCACATACATGTGGAATCTAAAGAATAAAAAAACAACAAAAGTGGAAATAAACTCATAGAGAATATTTTGAGGGCTACTAGATGGGAGGGAGTGGGAGGAATGGTAAAAAAAGGCTAAGGGATTAAGAACAAATGGATAGTTGCAGAATAGACATGGAGATGTAAAGTGTAGCATGGGGAAGATGGTTAATGTAATAAATATGTAAGAGAGAAGACAGGTATTAGATTTAGTGGGGTGACGGCTTTGTGAGTTATGTGTATCTGATCACTATGCTGCACAATTGAAACTGGTATATTATTGTATGACAACTATAATTGAAAAAAAGAAAACTCACTGAATTGAACAATGTAAATACGAGCAACTAATTTTCTAGCATATTTCAATAAAGCTGGGGAAAAAAAGAACTACCAAAATTATCCTTCAACTTTATGCTTTAAAAACCACGGAAAGAGTATTAAAAGTCTCTCATTGTAGCCTAAGACACACACACACACACTCTACAAAATTAATCTGATTTTTTATTCACTTATTTTTTGTTTTTTTAAAGAAGAAGCTTCTTAACCACAACTTATTTGAGCACTCTCCATGGTCTGTTTTCCTTTTATAAAAAGTCAAGGGACTCTCTCAGGTTTCATATTGGAATACAGCCAGGTAAAACCTCAACCCCTTCCTTAGACACCTCAAAACAAAAGGCAAATATTTATTATTTGGACAAATTGTGTTATGACACCAAAGAATACTGGGGCTCTTCCAAATACAAAAATCATAAGGAAATACAAAATACAGGGTTCAAATAAAATTGTTTCATTTCTCAAAACCAAAATAGAACTTTGTAGAAGGTTTTAAAAACACTATTCTTTAAACTATATTCCAGAATCAAGTATTCTAATTCTAAAGCAGTATCTTTTAACCTTTCTTCACAGCTCAAAATAACAAGAGTAGTAGTATAGAAAAATATCAGAAAAATCAAATATCAGAAACCAAATCTAATTTCCTGAGCCAACGATCAAATAGGAAGCACAAAAGTTGAAAACATGCACCTGCTCTGGCACTGCGTGTTGTTTGAGAGCTCTCCTGTCAGTAGTCCATTGCTCCTCCAGGTGGATGCCTGATGTGAAATTGGATATCCAGTTCCAGTATAATTGTTTGCACATCACCGCAACAAAGAGAGTCTGTGTAAAACTAGACTCACGGCAGATTTTTCCACTGCCTCACTTACCCTCACCTTTGTGCACCATGAAGTGTTCTAGCACATGCGCTCATCCACCTGTCCACCGCCACTTCCAACTCCCTTGTGAAAGCCTCATGAGCCAGTGTGTTTCCGTTTACTAAGGTCCGGAAGTTAACAAAGGCTCTACACCGCAAGGAAGCAACAGCTGCACCTAAACTACTCATTAACCCAGTCCTTGCCAAAGGGAAACTGTCAATCTGAATTACGATGTCATCTTTGCTGGGTCATTTTATTTTTAAATTTTAGCCAAAATACTCTTTCATTAAACAGGTAACTTTCTAAAGCAGCAGGTATCTGATATAATCGAAAGCACAAAATATTTTTAAAAACTACTAGTTCAAGTTCTGACACTCCTCATTTGAATATGCCAAAATCTTTAAAAGATGACATGTATTTCTAGCCAGAATAGACATTTTAATCTAAGAAAGTTAAAGAGGGCACTAAATGTACTAGTCATTGGGCTAAACCAAAAGATAACTTTAAATATGCCTATTATAGATAATGGAACTTTTATTACTAGGAGTTTATGAGAAAAGATTATTAGTCTTCTGTAAAAACCTCACTTCCATTCCAATTCCAATTTCTAATATATAGAGACCACTCCTGCAGTTCTGCCAAATCCAGATCTAGTAAAAACACAAAAATTACAATTGATGTAAATAGAGTCCTGCTCCCTTCATTTTGCCTTCCATTAGACAGCTCCCCCTTGACTTTCTTTTTCCATTCCTCACAGGGAAGTGACATTTTGAGATGGAAGTGGAGGGTACGATTGAACCTTTATCATCAGTATGAGAATGTGAAATGTGGGGAGAAGAGACGTCTTTCTGGTATTTAAACCTTTCCCCATAGAAACACTACCAAAAAAATCCATTCATTAGGGATTAAAATTTACATGATGAAAGAGATATGTAAGAATGAGTTCATATGCTCTAGAATGGAGAGAGCATGAACTTAAGGAATAAAGAGAATCAGCATTTGTGGTGTACCTAACTGTACCAGACCCTGCGCCTTATATTGTTATCTCATTTAATCCCCACAATGCACTCCTCAAAACAGAAAACAATATGACCACTTTACAGTTGGGGACAGGGGTGGAGGATGGGAGAGAATCACAAGACTCAGGTTAAGAAGCAATAAACTTCAGGATAGGAATATCAAGAATGAAGCATAAAGATAGAAAAGAACAAAATGCGTAGATGAGATAAGAAATATGGGTAGCCCTCAACTAATTAATGGTCTGAATTCCAAAATTTTGTGTGTAATTTTTTTTAACGGAAACTTAGTTTTCCAAAAAAATGAAGCTACAAGTCCACAGACTCTTATCCAAAACTCTTAGAACAGAATGTGCTTTTGAATCCTGAATTTTTCTGATGTTAGAAAAGTATTACAGTATATGTATCTTAAAGCAACAATTCCTGTAGGATTTGGGGCAACATTCCATAAGTCAGGCATCACTGATATTTCTTTAGCAAACAATATAAATATCCACACTAAATGGGATAAGTAAAGAATATATATAGTCTCATATCAGTTCAGATCATGTTTTGCCAACAACTGAGTTTAGTTAAGTGAGATCTTAACTGTAAAATGAGTTGTAAATTTTTTTTCATTCTCCAAAGAAGAGACACAGATGGCTGATAAGCACATGAAAAGATGCTCAACATCACTAATCATTAGGGAAATGCAAATGCAGACCACAATGAGATTCCACTTCATACTCATTAAGATAGCTACTATCAAAAAACAAAACAAAACAAAAACAGAAAATAACAAGTGTTGGCAAGGAAGAAACTGGAACCCTTGTGCATTGTTGGTGGAAATATAAAACAGTACAGCCAATGTGGAAAACAGTTTAGCAGTTCCTCAAAAAATTAAACATAAAATTACCATATGAACAAGCAATTTCACTTCTGGGTATATAAAAGAATTGAAAGCAAGAACTTGAACTGATATTTGTCCAATAGCCAGAAGATGGAAGCAACCCAAATGTCCATGGACCGATGAATGGATAAACAAGATGTGGTAAATACATACAATGGAATATTATATAGCCTTAAAAAGGGAATTCTGACACACTCTACAACAATGAATGAAACTTGAAGACATTATGCTAAGTAAAATAAGCCAGACACAAAAGGACAAAAATTGTATGACTCCAGTTACGTGAGGGCTACCTAAAGTAGTTAAATTCATAAAAACAGAAGGCAGAATGGTGTTGCTAGGGGCGAAGGGAGGAAGAAATGGAAGTTATTGTTTAACTGGCCATTCCTTCTCAGTTTCTCTAGTCTCTGAAATTGAAATATCCCAGGACTTTTCAAAGCTCTTCTCTTTCTAGTCTCATTCCTTTAAACACCAACTTGCTGACAAGCCCTAAATTTAAATTTTCAGCCCCAACCTGTGCTTTGAATTCCAGACACACATATCACACTGTCTACTTGATATTTCCTCTCTTGAATCTCTTATAGAAATATCAAGTTTAGTAGTCCAAAATCAAACTCCTGATCTTCTTTTCCCCAAACCTGCTCCTCCTGTATTTTTCTCCATCTCAGTAAATGGTAACTCTCTCTTCCAACTGTGCTGTGTCATCCTTGATTCCTTATTTTCATAACCATCCAATCCAACAGCATATCTTAATGTGTCTACCTTCAAAATATAATCCAGAATTCCCATTTCACCACTACCACTCTGATCCAAACCACCATATCTCTTAATTGGATAATGCTAGCTAATAGCCTCTTAAGTTCTCCCTGCTTTTGTGTTTCCTCCCCTCAATGTGCAGAGAAGCCAGAGCAATCTTGTTATAACCTATGTTAGATTGTGTCATTCCTCTGGTCAAAATCCTCCAAGGGTTCCTATCTCGCTCAGAGTAAAAGTCATAGTCTTTATAATGTTCTAAAAGAGCCTACAAAATCTGGCTTCCCATTACCTTTCTGTCCTCATCATCTAATTTTTATTCTCAGCTCTAACCACACTGGCCTTCATGTATTTCCTTGACCATGCTAAGTATAAATCCTGATTCAGGGCCTTTGCATTTTAGATCTCCTGCCTGGAATGTTATTACCCTAAGATCCACATGATTCATTCCCTCATCTTCTTTGGGTTTCTAATAAATGTCAGACAGTCCCTAACCCAACAATTTAAAACTGTACAAATCTATCTTTTCCCTCTGAATTTTCTCTCTCCCTCCCCTGACTCTTCCCTGTAACACTACCACATAGCATACCATTTACTTAACCCAACTAAACTGTAAGCTCCAGAGAATAAGAATTAAAAAAAAACAACACTATTTTGTTCACTCTTGTATCTCCAGTGTCTAGCACATGGTAACCAGTACCCAGTGATATTTATTGTTAAATGACCGTTATCTATAATTTCAACTATTACCTATGTAGTTTTATTACCTGTATGTTGATAACCTGGCAAGATCCTACCCAAATCCCTCCTGACTTCCATATATAACAGTCTACAAAAGTTCTCCATTTTAGATTTTACACAAGTCACCAATTTATGTAAGCATGGTCTCTTCCTCCATCCAAAAAGCTCTTCTTCCCACATTTAATATCAGCATGTACTCAAAATAGAAGAACACTGGGAGACCAATTTGGTTCCACCTTTTCCTTCAATCCTAACTCCCAAACCAACACAGTATCTTATCCATTCTATTCTAAATCTTCCACAAAATCTCTACCTACAATACCTCCTATACCTTCATTTAGGCCCTAGTCACTTCTCATTCTTACTACTGTAATCAGGGGACTGATAGATATCCATGTTCAGGTATTCTTCAATCCACTGCTCACTGTATCACCAGAGCTAAATACAAATACAATCATATTATCTTTTAAAAAAATCTTCAGTAGCTCTTCAAGAGCTGTTTAACTACTTTAAAAAGCTACTGTAACTAAAAAATAAAGTACAAACTCCTTAACATGTACCATAGGATATTTATGATCATCTCTTACTTGAACTGCAGCCAAATTAACTACATCCAGCTCCAAGGATTCAGTAAGCTTTCTTACACCCAACTGTTCTGTTTGAAATGCCTTCCTCTTCTTATTCAATAGTAAACTCTTACTCATTCCTTCAACACCTTGCTCAAATATCACCTTCTCTACGAAGACTCTCCTAACATCCCTAGACAGATGCCTTCCTAGTCATTCTCACTGCATCTCATGCATATCTCTATAGTACTATTATATCATAAACTAGCAGTTAAGAGTTAAGGATCTAGAGTCGGACTGCTCTAGTGGGTAAAGGGTTCAAATATTTATTCTAATACTTAATAACATATAACTCTAGGTTAAGGTAATCCTTCTCAGGCTTCAATTTCTTCATCTGTAAAATGGGAACAAGTAATAACAAGGTTGCATTAAGGCAACAAACTGATATATAATGCTGAATGTAGTACCTGGCAGGCAGTAAAAGAGTGCCTGTTACTAATCTCATGGCTTTAATTATTTGTTTATAAATGTCTCCATAACTGGAGGGCAGAGACGCATATTCTATTTATCTTTGCATTTCTAGCACCTACCACTAAAACAGGTAGCAGAAGCTCACATTTATCTAGTGCTCACTACATGAATGACTTACAGTCTTTGCAAGTTATCAACTCATTTAATCCTTTCAACGAATGGTAATTTGTTTGACCAAGGTTACTCAGAAGGATAGAATTTGAACAGGCTGCTTCTAGTACCTAAGCTGGTAACCACTATCTTAATAAATTCTCAATAAAACTGTGCTAAACTGCTAAATGAATAAACTCAAAATACATTTAAATAGTCTTTAATATGTGACTTATAATTAATGGGTAAACGCCTAAGACACTAAAACAATCCCCCACTCCCCAACCCTAATTTTACCAGTACCAAGGAAAAAATCACTTTAACAACAAAAAAAGCAGTCATGGGGACACCTTAAAATCCTGCCATGCCAAGACTAGTATCCTCTTACTAGCGTTCAAAATCTTCCAATATCCAACCCTGTACTAATAATTTAACATATTTCTTACCATTGCCTAACAAATGTTCTACTCTGCTTTATCTTTCAAATGAAACTAGACAGTCTTCGATTTGCACGGTGCCATATTAACTGAAACTTAGGCATACCAGCACTGAGATCAAATTTCAGTTATCATAGAAATGTATAAAACATGGACACGATTCTGACATATCACATTCCCATTAACACAGTGCCATGCAAAACAAGAACTGCTTGTAATGTAACACTTTTATGGTCAGTTATTATGTTTTCTACATTATTTCCACAATGTGACTTGTACAAAGAAGGCCCTTAAGATATTTGTTGATCTGATGGACCAATAATCACAATGTCTCTTGTATTTATAGTTTATTCCCCAAAGCTGAAGTTAATGTTTACTCCACCTGGTAAGCCTTCTTCCTCTCCATTTACCTAAATCCCAATTATCCTTTAAGCCTGCTTCTTCTGTGACCATCTCAGATCACATCAATTCTTACTAACTAGTATATTTTGAACATGTGGAAGGGTCTGTATCATTTAATACAAATTACATAAATTGGTACTCTATGCCACTGTTTGCTGTGTACCTTTGTACCTTTCCCTTCTTTCATTCAGTGCGTGCCTTATGATTTTGATGCCTCCATAGGATTTTTTTACAGGGTAATACAGGATGTTATTGTGATTAAGGGCACAGGATTTGAAATCATGCAGGCCTGGGTTCTAACTCTACCTCTGCCGGTATTAGTTATATAACTTCAGGGAAGTCATGCAACTAAGTCCCAGTTTCCTCCTATGTAAAAATGGGGATAATAATCCTTACTTCAGAGAGTTAAGAGTTGTTGAACCTAACTTACTTCATTTGTAATAACTGTTCAATTCTTTATGCAAAAAAGAAAACTATTTTAATACCCCATACTGATTTTTAAAATGTTGTAACAAATCAGATTCTTCAAAACTAAAAATCATTAAAATTAGGTATGGAAATAGAACATGCTATTTGGTAATATTTTATGTAAAAATCATTCTATATGTTTCAAGAAGGCTGTTATGCTCCAATGGAATGAGTTGAATACAAATGAGTTTTTCTGGTGATAGACCTTTTAAGAAAAACCATTTCCTCAAGCTCATAAGATCACTGCTAAAATAAAATTCTAGACCAGAAGCCTATGCTACTAATTTATTATGCTTCTATTTTTTTCAGAGGTGCCTCTTTTTTGTGGAAGTGTTCCTTATATAGCTAATGATGGAACACAGTACCAGGCAAACTATATCCTTATTTCTCCTGAAATTAAAAAACAAAAACAAAAACAAAAAAACAATTAATGAATGATCTCTTTTGATAAAAATCTTGCTAAATATTTCAATAATTCTTGAATTAGATAACATACCATGTGAAATTTAATTACTCAAGATAATCACCATGCACACAAATACTGGATTTGTTTTTTTGTTTCTTACTAAATTGTAAACTCTATGAGAATATAAACTATGTCTGACTCATACAGCCCTTACACCTAGCATAGTTTGTAGAACAAAGTAAGCACTCAATAAATGCTGGGTTTTTGGTTGGATGGATTCCAATATTAATTCTTTTATCATTTATTTATTTATTTTTTTAGGTGCGGCAACTCTTGGTTGACCTCACAGATTGCAAGGACCTTGTCAGATTACAATCCCTTATTTTTTATTTTTTACGCCTACAGCACCTGGTCTTCCTAGGTGGTCACCCATCCAAATACTAGCCAGGCCCGACCCTGCTTAGCTTCTGAGAGCAGATGGGATCAGGCTTGTTCAGGGTGGCATGGCTGTAGACTCATTTATCTCTTAATAGTACAACTGTAAGACTTCCTAAGACCCTATAATAAAATCTTCCTGCAAATTTTTTGAAACAAAGGTTGAAACCATATCTAGGCTCAGCCATATCTAGGCTCTCAAAAATGACTTTGTGCAATATCTTTATGAATGCATTTATTATTCAAAACATCCTCTAATTTGATCCAATAGTAACTTTCCCATTGGCTTTAACCCACTTTCTCTAATACATTAATTCAGAGAACTTGGGAGTCATCCTTAATGACCTCTTGCTCCTTCAAATTACACATCAAATCTGTCACCAAGTTCTGTCAATTCCATCTCTAAAATATGTTCTAAATCCATCTACGTCTCTCCCATTTGATTTCCACCTCTCTAGTCTAAGTTGCTATCTTCTTTCATCTGGATCATTGAAAAAGCCTCGAAATTGATTTCCCTATTATCCATTCTTAACTAATTCCAATCCATTCTTCATACGGTGGCCAACAAAAAACAATTTTTATTGCAAATATGATCCTATTTCCTTGTTAAAAATCATTCAGTAGTTTTGCATTATAATTACAATAAATACCCAAGCCCTAACTTACAGAAGGAAAATAATTTTACAGAGAAGAAGCATGATAGAATGTTCATAGATCAGATGAATAAACTGCTATTATTGCTTACCCACAATATAATTAATCCTATTTCTCATACGTGAACAAATTATTTGATTGCCCAATCTGAATATCCAACTTTACCTGCAGTGCTTGTTCTTGGATATCACGAAATAACTCCATATCTTTCTCAGTCATGATTTCCTGGCTCCCAAAAAGCCGTTCCTCACTTTCTTGTTTGCCGTCCCAGCCATCCTGATTGTCTACACATAAAGAAAAAGTTCATACATTATTAATACTATCCTTAATTTAATACATTAACTAGAAAAAAATTTCAGAAGTCTTTGGTTCAGTTTGAAGACCTCAATATTATTTATATAACAGAGAAGAAGACAGCACTAAACTGACTCCTAGAAAGGTACTAGTCAATAAAGAATATGTACAAATCGTATCCATCTTATTAGGAAAACCTTGAACTGTCTTAGAGCTTCTTAAAAATATTACACAACCAAATTTGATCTTCATTAAAAGAGATTATATTTTAATATATTGCAATACGTATAAAAGGAGACCGGAAAAAAGGTCTAAGGGGTATGAAATTTATTTTGAAATAATATGAACATACTATTTTTATTATAAGTTTAACATAACATTCAAATACTGTTTTTCCATTTTGGGCAGTATGGAAAAAGTTTATGTTAAAGTAAGACATATTTTTCATCATCTGGGAGGAAAATAGGGAAATTTGCTCCTTTTAAAATTCTCAATGACCCTGCAATCGACATAAGGTCAATACATTCTTATCTCAGCAAAAGCATAACCTTTGAAATAGCCATCTTAACTGATGTCTAGAAGTACCAACTTCCTTCATATCGGGAGTCCCCTTTTAAAGTATGAACTCTACGAACCTGAGGATCATAACACCCCTTTTAAAGTATGAACTCTACGAACCTGAGGATCATATCACCCAGAGGGTGATAATCCTCTGGGTATTCGAAATTATAATAATCAATCTACTAAATGATGTATCTTCCTCAAATGGACCAAGAAATTAGTGAAGGAGTATTGGGGACTTATGTAGATCCTTATCCTTTGCATTTGAAGATGTCACTGCTTATAGATTCATTTCCTCTTTGTATGAGTGTGGCTGAAAAGACCAATTAGTGAGATAGTTCTTTTCCTATCAACTGCACACATAGGATGTCTTTTATTCATTTAGTATAAGAAAAAGGACAAGGACTCACTGTTCACAATATTTATATAACAGAGAAGAGGATAGCACTAAACTGACTCCTAGAAAGATACTAGTCAATAAAGAATATGTACAAATCGTATCCATCTTATTAGGAAAACCTTGAACTGTCTTAGAGCTTCTTAAAAATATTACACAACCAAATTTGATCTTCATTAAAAGAGATTATATTTTAATATATTACAATACATATAAAAGCATTTTATTACAATACATATAAAAGCAATACAATACATATAAAAGTTTTATACAAACTAAAAAATGTATGTATAATCTAAAGATACTACGTGACTTTAATGCCCCCTAGTGCATGACACAGATGGATGCAGGCATCGATCTAGTACAACATTCAGTAGCATTTGTTATCAGATGGTGCAGACTGTTCCTTAAACTTTAAAATTCATAAAAGAAAATGGCAGCTAATTAAAGCAAAAAAAAAATCACACCAATGCCTAAAGCTCAATACTGGTTCTCCATATGCTTTATGCATTTGCTCCAATAATTTCTATTTCCAAAACTTTCCAGCAGATTCTTCTAATAATCCATCTCCAGTGAAATGGTTAATTCAAAAATGCCTTTCATCAGGATCTGCTTTATGAGATTCTAAGTTCAAACTAAAAGGCTTGCATATTTTCTTGGATAAACATGCTCAGACTGGAGCTTATCTACAGTGTACATGGCTGATAAAGACACAGAAAGTACTTAAATGCTTAAAGAGTAATTAGTTGATTGACACTCTGGTGGGAAGCAGATCAATACAGCATTAAAAGGGGGTTCCTAACAATGACGAGAATTTTCTCTTCTGTACTGGACCAATCAGTTACATAGAATGAGGAAGCTGTGAATACAATCACCAACGGGACATTCAGGGGAAGGAAATCAAAGGTAGATTCTCTTACACTACATGAGACAAAACAGTCTTATGATTAAAAAAAGTCCATTCTCATTCTTCAACTTTCCTCAGAGCCCCTTCTACTTCCTTCACAGGATTAGGTTCTCTAACAAAGCATACAATAGCAATAAGGCTAATTTAAGCTTTAATTATTTGGAGAGCTAATCAAAAATTTCCCCTCTAACCTGAATTACCTGCTACACTATTAAGTCTTCTCCACAGATGTTTTCTACTTTGAAAACTAAGGAACTTAGCCTGATATACATGAGCAAATGGCCTGAAGCTATGGTGTATGAGCTTGCTCTCTCTCTAGCGCTCGCACTCGCGTGCTCGCTCTCGCGCGCGCGTGAAGCTATGGTGTATGAGCTTGCTCTCTCTCTAGCACTCGCACTCGCGCGCACTCACACACTCTCTCTCTCTCTCTCTCTCCTCTCTCTCTCTCTCTCTCTCTCCCCCTCTCTCCCTCTCTCTCTCGCTCTCACTCGCTCTCGCTCCCTCTCAAGTGTAAACCATGAAAAATTACAACTATATTTGCCAAGATTTGAAGTAAAAAAATCACTGACCTTATCATATTTGCATATATTTTGGTATTTTCCTTATGCTTAAGTCAACAGCATGTTATCCACCCATACTCTTTCTAATTTCCTCTCAGGAATAAAGTCAGCACAGTGATATTCAACATATGATTTATTTTGTAATTTATGAAATGTAAAGTTTTCCTTGATTCAAGATTATAGCCCAGATTTCTGTAGGCAGATTCTTTGTGGTTCTACCAAAAAAAAAAAAAGCACCTTCTTTTGTCTAAGAGCTCCTACTTACTGATTCCGCAACTTCAAGTCTAGCATCTAAATTCTTGCCAGTTATCACCTTAGTATCATTAAATATGTATCTTTAATACATTCTTTTATTTCTTAACCAATTTTTAATAACCAAATATAAATCTATTCCAGATAACTAGTGTTATTCCAAATAATACACTCTGAAATATTTTTTGTTTCTAAGTGAACAAACTTTTACCTGTGGGCCAATCTGAAGTGCTTGATTTTCTGTTGCCCTTTTTCCTGATTCTATATTGCTCAGAGTAGTCTACCACTTCCCCTCGAGGTTTCCGCCCATCAGGGGAAGGGGTGAAGAATTTGGTAAGGCCATCAATAAGCCCTTTGGTTTTCTTGTTGAACTTCAAGGGGACACTGCTATCTCTGCAGAAGTCCAAGCCATCTATTCGCTCTAAATATCCTTCTTCTGATGATGACGCAGATTGGCTGGAGATAGTGATTTTACGTTTCCGGCCCCTTCCAGGCCCAGTTCGAACTTTGCTGAAGGAACATTTTGATCTAAAGAATCAAACAGGGAAAAGGGTAACTAGTAAAAAGAAATTTTTATAAGGTTTTTACTTAATATATAACATATAATTAGTAAAAAACCTGTAGCTTTATAAAAAAAATCTGCATTGTTAAGACTATTCCATAAATATTATATGAAAAAGTAATATTATTATTAAAAACTTCTATTTCCAAGAAGCCTAGTTATTTAATAGTAAAAAGAATCCTAGGCTAGGAATCAGAAGGGAATGTTTGAGTCATAATTCTGTCACTTACTAGCTGTACATCTTGGAAAAATTACATTCTCTCTAAATATCAGTGTCTTCATCTGTAAAATGAGAGTTGGACCAGAGAACAAGTAAGATCCTTCCAAGTATACAGCCCTGTGATCTCTGCACCAACTCAGACTTACACTTTTCCCTCTAAACACATAGATGGGTTATTGTATAAAAGTGAGAAATCAAAAGATGATTTTACAGGAAAATCAAAGCTTAAGATTTAAAATATGAATTATAATACTTGTTCTGTATATTTCATTTATTTCAGTTATATCACCTTCAAGACAGACTCAAGTGGTGGGTAAAATTTTTGAGACTAGAGAGGTTTACAAGCCTATAGATATTTTACATATCATCAAAAGTGAATTACCTTAGAGATACTGAAATAAAAAGATAGAATTAGCTACTGAATCTTGCCCCACCTCCTCCAGACATAGCCCAGTTTCCTAGTCCACAAGGGATAATTATATCCTGATTTCTGCTAATAGATGAAAAACTCACATTTTTTTTACATCAGGATATAAAAATGGCACTTAGCTATGACCTGAAAAGAAGCAATCCAGTAATCTGTACATCTAATAGAAATAAACTACTAAGACTAATATCAGGAGAAATATCTGTGAAATGCTACAATAACATTTTTCCTTCTTATTTTTTATATAAGGCAAAAGTGTCAAGGCCAGGCATCAGTGCTAGCCTACTCGGCTTTTAATCGTAGTTCAATATTTACTATAAACTTGTGCAAGTTAATCTCTCTATGCTATGCTGCAGTTTCTGACTGAAAAATGACAGTAACAGTACCTTCTCCATTTAGTTGTTCGGAGAATTAAATGATCTAACACACATAAAGCACTTTAATAAGGGCTAAATTAAGTGTGCCTTGGCACTTTAATAAAGGCTCACTTAAGTGTTAGCCATTATTATTATATAAAAGTGCTAGTTGTAACAATTGAAATTTTTTTCATAAAGCAAACAAGTGAATCCTACACTACAGAGAAGGCCCTATCCTTTTCTCCCCTCACCTTGCCACAAGTACAACTTACACCGTGTTTTGTTTCTTTAACCTGTTTTTTGGACGTCCTATTGGATTAGCATAGCGCCGTTTTATCTGTGCCGCCTTCTTCTGTAGAAGTTTTCGTCCTTTTTTCCTAGGCCGACATATCTGACATATCCACATGCCTATAAAGAAAGAATATTCCATATAAAAACACAATGGATATAAATATATCACAATAGTTCAGATACTCCAAGCCAGTAGTTCTTAACCTTTTTCAGGTCAAGGGCTTTTACTTGAAAATCTGATTAAAGCCCCCAGAAAAATACACATGAAAACATATAAACACAAAATTCTACAAGCAATTGGAAGGGATTCACAAATATCCTGAAGTCCACACATAGTTGAAGTTCACTGATCCTCAGTTAAAAATCCCTGCTCTAAACTAGCACCCAGATATTGGTTTTTAATTACCATTCTACAAAAAAGGAAGCCAGGTTTCCATAGAGTAATAGCTGATTCCAGGACTGAAACAGAGAAAATACAAGATATCCTGGAATATCTTGTGATGCCAGAAAATAAAGAAGTGCTCAAAAGACGAAGGCACATCAAAAGAATGTAGGAACCAACTTAAAGGAGCTCCAAATAGTCCAATCTGGGTCCATCCAAGCAAAAAAAAGAAATAATCACAGCAATGGGTTATAACCGATAGAATAAATGTGGTGAGTCCAGAATTATATAAATAATAAACAAATAAATAAATGAGAAAAAAGGATGGCTCTTCCTTACAGAATAATTCCAATTAATATATGTAGAAAGAATGATAAAAACAGAAAAATCATTATGCAAATACCACGATAAAAATTAGTGTAAGCAAGAATCACAGATGAATGCTTTAGTGGGCAAAGCAGAAAAAGAGTAACTTTAAAGTGTCTGTCAGGTTTTTTCACTGTAATCAAGTGATCAAAGTTAATGTTTCTAGTAATACGACATACCAGTATAAAAACCCGTTATGACACACTGACAAGGGCACACCATCGCTTCTGGAGTACTCTTGTCAAACTTTATAACCTCGATCTAATCATGATAAAGAGACAAAACCTCAAATTGAACGACTTTCTATAAAATAACTGACCAGTATATACTCTTCAAAAGTGTTAAGGTTTCTCAAAGACAAAGTCTGATGAATTAAACCTGACTGGAAGAGACTAAGGAAATATGACAACTAAACGTAACATGAGATCCCAGATTGAATTCTGAATCAGAAATTCAAATAAAGTCTGAAGATTAGTTAATTATATCATATCAATGTTAGTTCAATAATTGTACTATGGTTTTGTAAGATGTCAACATTAGGGAAAGCTGGGTAAGGGTACAATGAGAACTACTATTTTTACTATTTTTCTGTAAGTCTGAAATTATTTCAAAATAAAATGTTTCCTGCTTTAAGCTGCTATAAAACTACTTTGGTAAGCATTAAAAATGCAGGAATTAAGTTCTAAGAAAATCTTCATCTTGAATGATTCTTAGAAGGCCTTTTGCTCAGATTTCAAGTGAATGGAGAGGCAGGAAAGCGGGTATTTACTCTTCCAATACATATAAATTTAAGACTTTTCAAAAGGTAGCAAACAATAGAGTGATACAAGAGGGACTCAAGTAAGATCCTAAAGTGGAACAACTTGGCTACACCTAAGGTTGAGTCTCTTGCCATCAACAGGAAAACTTTCTCCAAATAGACATTATAAAAAATCCTACAAGCATTTTACTTAAGAAACATATAAATCACAAAATCAGAGTTGAAAATCTGTGATAAGACAAAGCAGGGGTCACTAACTAGATTTTTTTAAAGAAATTTTAAGTATATAATAGGATGAAAGTCCAATCAACAGGCAAGTATATCTCAACTAAATATTTTTCAAGGAACAGGGGTAAAAACAGAATAACATTAAGCTGTACTCTTATGATTTGGGCAATTATTTGTTTGAAAATTATTCACTAAAGTTTTTTTTTACGTTTTGAATAAACCAGAGACTCTAATAGCTCTAGGTCCCTCAAAAATGATGAGCAGTGATATAATCAATATGACCTAATACAATTTTAATTCTTTCTTTAAAGAAAGAGATATTTCAAAATATCATATAAGGCAAGTATTTTGTCCTCTAGATACAGGACTGGCAAATATTTACAAATGAACCACTTCAGCCTCCATGGATGCCTAACTACTGAAAACAGAGGAAAATAATAATAAATCCATAGCACATAAGAATGTTAGGGCACCTAAACAGAAAGACTGTCCCCACCTTTAAGGTGAAGCTCTCTTTCTACTTATACAACCCAAATAAAAGGTGCAAATTACTCTTTCATTTTAACAAAGCAGATAAAAAGTGCTTTCATTATCATGCCCCTTTATATTGCCAGTTTCATTGCAGAAACTATTTCTCACCTTTTGGCATCCGGGTGAGTGGAGGATCACAACACTCCATATGAAAACCTCGGTCACATGAATCACAAAAGAGCATGTTATCCTAAAAAAGAGAAAGAACAGTTCTGCTTAACTTTATGAAACAGGACTATATCAGATCATGACTTCATAAAACCTAGGAAGCTTCAATGACCTTATTAAGGAGACTTTATTTATTGTAACAGCAAAAGTTTCCTTAATTTGTATTAAGTAAATGGACAGTCTGAGCAAAAAGTTTTGCTTCATCCAATTTTTAATAAAGAACTAGTTTCATACTTTCAAGTTTACCCAGTAACCAGATATAAGCTCACTTCAGTCTGACTTAATAACAAAAAAGGACAATTTGTAACTAATATACTAACTGAATGCCTCCATGCTACTCAAACAAATTTCAGAATATTTCTTTAAAATAACTTATAGTCTCTCTGCAAATTTCTATTAAGGTACTTTAGAAATTACCGAGAAATAAATAATCCAAGTCTCAATGAACAAGTATACTAAACTATTAATATCTAATTTTAAGAGGCTATTCTAAATTCTGCTGGACCAAGTGACTAAAAATTAACCAACAATACTTGGAGGAATATATCTGTTGTACATTCTATTTCTAAGTGAAATGTTTATATCGGAAGGTGAAGATACTCACTGCATTTTTGCCTTGATCTCGACAAGAGCTACAGGTTTTACACTCGATGCACTGCCACCGTAAGGCCTTCACTCTAACCGTTAGTTCAGGGGAAAACTTTAAACAGGATGGATGACCTAATAAGAGGGAAAAATTCACAAATGAAACAAGAATCATTTTGTAATTGTATTAAAAGAATTATGTAGAAAAAGGCAATTATCTTAAAACATATATCAAAGAAAACAAGATGCTCCTGGAAGCTTGCCATATATGTCTTATCAGGATATGTACTCCAATTCAGTTTCATCAATGCTAAATAGAATTTAGTACATACTCCCACAAATTTGACTGTAAAAAACTTGACAAACTCCAAACTTTTATTAAGCCTGCATTAAAGCATTATGTATGTACACATGTTTGTATGCATATGAATACAGGCCATTTCTGAAAGAATACTCAAAAATGGTTTAAATTATAACATCTTAGGATATGGAACTATAAACATTTTGAAGGAGAAGGACTTTACATTCACTGCACCCTTCCGTGCTCTCAATTTTTTTTAACAGTTAACATGTTACACTTATAATTAAAAAATATATAATAAAATCCTATAATCTAAACTGAGTTATCTGCTCATGATTTAAGGCACTCAAGCTAAAACTAAAACTTAAGCAATATTTCTACTGTGATCAGAATTAGAAGTAACAAAAAAAATTTCTTCTTCCAACAATTAGTATCAGTCTGATTCTCAAAAATTTAGAGTAGCCAATTTGCCCTCAACTCTGAAAAGATTTGTCCCTTTATTCTAATATTTGGTTATGTTTATTTTTCTTTGGTGAGACAACAAGCTGGTTAAATTATTTTCTCTTTCTTTTCTATTCTTAAATAACTCTTTTATAGGATGGTAAGAAGTTTCTCATCCAAATATCACTAACATTAAATAAAAATGGGAGAAGAGATGTAAAATCTCATTTATAACCTCATCATCCTAGAATAGTCATTTTCCTGTTCTACTTTTCCTTTTTAAACTAGCTAAAAGCTCTTGCATGGTTTTAACTATAGGGTATAAATAGTTTTGTTTTTTCTTCAAAATTTTATTCAAGTAAACTTTATATTCTTTAAACTGATTATATTCTACTGAGTTGATACATTATAACCTACCTGACCATTTCCTTATTGTTAAATACTTAAACTGTTAGTATACTTAAATTGTTAGAATACTAAATTATTTCATGTTTATAGATTTTCTTCTTTTAAATCAGTTCTTACAATAAATTCCTAAAAGTGAGGTTGATAAGTGAAATGAAAAATTTTTACAGCCTGACAGGTAGACATGCACTGCCAAAACATGTTCCAAACCCTATGATACATTCAGTGCCACCAGCAAAGTTTCACCACAATTTTATCAGCTCTAGGTTTGGATTCTCTTATGTTTTAATTTTTATTATCATAATAGCTATGAAATGACACTTCATTGCTGCTTTGATGTGCATTCCTATTATTTGGGTAAAATATTTTTTTATATGCTCAATTACTAACTTTCTCTCATATACACTGCTTGTTCATAGGCTCTGACCCTTAGGTTTTATGTTTAGAAATATAAACATGCTCTTTATACTTTATAGTTTTTGAGCCTTTGCCATTTTTAACACAATTAGTTTCCCTAAACAATTATTGCTTTTTAAAAAAAATTGGGGTAGGTTAGTTCTCAATTTGGAAAATTTCATAAATTGAACTATGTCCATACTTTTCTTCCTTGGTTATTTTGATAGCCAGGTTCCAAGCTGCCTTCCAATCATTCTCACCTCCTGGCAAGAATACCAATTCACACCTTTGCGTAATTCACTCCCACAATGAATATAGCTGATCTGTGTAACCAATAGGATATTGCTGAAATGACAGTGTGACTTCTAAGGCTAGGTTAATATTGCAGATTCTAACTTGCTCTTTCTCAGATATGTGCTTGGGGGAATTTAGCTGCCACATTGTGAACACACATGCAGCCCTATGAAAAGGACCACAAGGCAGAGAACTGAGACATTTTGCCAATTGGCAGCACTAATTTACCAGCCAGTTAAGTGATTCATCATGGAAGCCTTCAGATGACTGACGCACCAGCTGAAATCTTGATTGCAAACTCATTAAAGATCCCAAGTCAAAATCACCCAGGTAAGCCACTCTTGACCCATAGAAAGTTATGAAATAAAAAATGTTTGTTATTGCTTTTAGTTGCTAAGTCTCAGAGTAATTTTTTTCTACAGTAGTAGATAATATTTATCCTACTAGCTCTATAAGTTTCCTCTACAGAAACTCTGAGACCACCTCAAATACAGTGCTTCTGAGAAGGCAGGGCAATAACACAACCCCCCTCCTGGCCCCACTTCATTCTTAGCTCACCTAGAGCAGATTCATTTTTACTTGTTTTATATACTTGGGTTCCCATTAGATTTCTCAAGGGTTCCACTACTAAAATAGTTTGGCAATTACTGCATTGTATGGCATGTCCTATATTTTAATCTTACCTTCTATGATTTTATGGTTTATATTTAACTGTGAAATCCATCCAGAGTTCATTTTGGTTTGTGATATTATGTTGAATACGGTCACCTACTACGCACGATCTTTTCCCAACCTTCTTCTAATGCCTTCTATATATAAAAACTGAAAAGCTAAAGCTGTACTTCCTAAACTCTTTTGCTGCTAGGATCTAGATATGAGTGAAGTTCTACCAACTGGATGTGTTTGAGTGATTTCTGAAAGGCAGATATGAAGCAAAGACCATCTTCCTCCTCGTACTGTTTTTTAACGATAAGCAGTCATGAAAATATCCGTATCCACTGTTCACCTTCATGGCTACCTAGACACAGTTGTGATGATGGCCAAATTCAGAATTTCAGAATCCAACTGCAGTAGCATCTCACTTCCACTTCTTCCAGATGGAGGCAGATACAGTGACACCCTGGTAGGTCAGTTCTACAATGTCCCAAGAATCGGTCCTTTTAAGCCCAGCCTAGAGCTTGCCTCAGCTCTTCCAACAATTTTACAAATACTTGATTGTAATACTAAATTCTTTTCCTCTTGTATCTGATGTTTTCTGATTTCTGGAATAAATCTTGATTGTTACTGATATAAAACATTGAAAATTACACCAATGATCAAAGATAATGCTGGTTAACTAAGATCTTCCTGCAAAGCCTTGTAGGTTGTTAAAATATAGACCAAGAATATCTATGGACTTGACAAACTAGGAGACACTTTGCAAAAGCTTTTTGAGCCCAGAATTTTACACAGCTCACTAAACTGCAGTGTCAACACTCTATTTCCCAATGTGACACAGATAAGCTTCTGTCAAGAATAGAACCATCCTGGTTCTATTCATGAAGCTTGAGGCATAAATCAAGAAAGATAAGTAGTGATAATTTTAAAAAACCAGCAATAACTTTAAACTGATTGCTGTGATTTGAACAGATGTTTGATAGTGAAATAGAAAGATCAACAGGAAAAAACGAGCTTTTTATATTTAAAAAACCTAAGACCTGATTTAAATTAACTGAATAAAACATTTCAACTATACATTTTAATCTGTCCCTTGTCTAGAAGCTCATCTAAGTTACCTAAAACCAGAACCAAATTAAAATATTACTTTCATAAGGTTCAAGGATACCAACTCAGCTAAACATACTTCCCTCTAGCCTGACTGCATGTGTTAGAAAAAACAGAGGTGATCACATACCACTGTTTCCACAGTCAGCACAGGAGATGAGTTCCTCTGGCTTCTTTTCTCGGTTTTGTTCTTTTGTGCCAAGACAGAAACTACAGATGGGAATTGGTTCAGCAACCGGCTGTAAAGAAAAACACAATTCACTCAGGCACTAGTACTTTTTTCAGTATTAATATAAAGACATTAAAATTACAGTTTTAAATTCCTACAAGAGTTATATGTAACTTTAGAATAACTGTATCACTCTCCTAAATTTTCAAATAAGTAGGTGAGTTTTTACAAACTGGTCCTTGTAGTGACAACCTTGGTCCAAAAAAACCATATCTCAATCATGTTGGTCACTTTGAAACTAAATGGCACAGTATGGATTAAACAAAGCAAATCCTTCACCTAAGATTGAAAAATTCGACTGAATTAAGTACAAGAAATCACAGTACTGGCCACTAAAAGGCATGTGATGTAGGAGAAGAATGATTAAGATATATAAGAATAAGCATAATATAAGGCAGAAGACATTAAATGATATAAGAGAGAAACAGTTAAGTACTCTGCATAAGTGAGAAAGATAAACTCCAATTGAGGTTTGGAAGAGAAGGGTTGAAAGAGGAAGACAAAGTGTATTAAGTACAAACACTATGTTATGGGATCTTAAGAAGCTTGCCCAAGGACAATAGATAATAATTGTTAGAAGCAGGTTTAAATCTAGGTTTCCACATTCCTTTACATCACTGTTCCCTCACTCCATGGAGATAAGGCAATACTGGTAGTATAAACAGATGAACTGAGGTGCGCAGTCTGCTAAGGTCAGCACTTAAAGGCTATAGTTTCTGCGATAAGCTGGGGGCAAGTTGGGGGGGTGGGACAAGGTGGGAGGCAGAGCTAGATCAGTCTGTGAAGACTGCCACTGAATGTCATGTAAAGTTGGACTTTATCCTGCAGGAAAAGAACAGAAGGTTACTAAATCAGGAGATGATCATCTGTATTTAAGAAAAATAACTCCATTAACAATATCAAAGACAAATGGAGAAAACCTAAAGATAGATAAAACATTTAAACAGTAGTTGTAACTGTCTAGTGAATACAAGATAAGAACCTGAACCAAAGCTAAGGAAATGGAATAGAAAAAAAATAGCTATATACTTAAAAACCAACAACTTGTAGAAATGACAGAAAAGGACATGAGTTAAACATGACCAACTTAACTGAAAAAAATGGTGATACAATCAACTGTGAAAGGTAAGTCATCTTTAAGAAGAAAATTAGGCAGAAAGCAAATAGATGACAAGTTTGATTGCAGATGTGTTTAGCTGGAGGCATTCTCAGTCAATTCTCAACTATTTATGCAAACCATTATGTAGGATAGCAATATAAAGCCCTTAAGATAATTTTAGTCTACTGGGGAGAATAGATAAAATGTTTGTAGGTACCATGATAAAAGTATTACAATGGGAAACAAAATAGGAAGTAATCAAGGAGGGCAAAGGGGCTATCAAGGAAAGGCTTCCCAGACTTAAGTTATTCTGGAGATATTTGTCAGGCAGACCCACCTGATGGGGTGTTTAAAGAAAATACAAAATCAAATTTTGGAAGGAGTGGGGGAAAGAGCTTAGTCTGGGACTTACTGAGCTTAAAATGCCTATAGAACATTCAAGTAGCAATGACCATGAACATTACATAAAGATCTAGAGTTCAAGGGAAAGATGGTCTGGAAATAAAAATCTAGACGTTAAATACATGCAAAATGGCATGAAGGCCATCAGAGTTGATGAGTTCTCCCATGGAGAACAAATGGAAAGAAGAGAGCTAAGGTAAGAAAACCAATATGTAAGTGACTGGAAGAGGAAAAAGCCTAAAAAGGAAATAGATTTGTAAGAGAGTTGGATGACAATATGGAACTGTCCAACAAAAGCAAACTAATAGTACTGCTCAACCAAAAATTAAATTAGAGATGAATAGCTAGAGTTTGTCTTAACTGTGGCTGTGGTAAATAAAGACTACCACATTCTTTCTTTAAAAAGAAATATGAAAAAGAACCAAGGATTGCATAAGAAATACAGTCAATAATATTGTCATAACTACGTATGGTGTCAGATGGGTACTAGATTCATCCAGGTGATAAATGTCTAATCACCATGTTGTAGACCTGAAACTAATATAATATCATATGCCAACTGCAATTAAAAATTTTAATTGAAAAAAAAAAAAAAAAAGAGCCAGGGGGTAAAGTCAGGAAAGATTTCACCCAGGAGTAGAAACTTGAAGTAAGCTCTAAAGAAGGCCTAGAGAGAAGGCAGAGGCAATCTCATGAAGTTTGTTTTGACCTTTATGCTGTAACCGCTAAGTACCATGAGAAGATTTTAAGCATAGGAGTGATATGAACAAAATTTAAATTTTAGAAAAGCCATTCCATAAGCAGTTGTAAACAGATTAGAAGAAATACAATCCAGGCCACGAGTAATGAGGGCCTGCATTAAGGCACTGACAAAAGGAATGGAGAAGAAACAGAAGAGATATTTAAAAGACATAACCGGCAGGATCTGATGGCTAACTGATGGGGGAGGGGGGGTACAGTAAGGAAGATGGAAGACTTAGATACCATTAAAGAAGTGAAAAGGCAAGCCCCAGAATAAAAGATATTAACAACATATTTAACTAAAACTGGCTCATATCCAGAATATTTAAAGAACTCTCACATATCAATAAGGAAAAGAAAGACAACTCAATAGAAAAGCAGGGAGAAAATGTCAACTAGCAATTCACAACAGAAAATACATAAATAATATATAAATGGCCAATAACATAAGATGTTCAACCTCATTAGCCATCAAGGACAAAGATCTGTAAGAATGGCTAAAATTATGAAGACTGGCAATACTTAGTGTAGATAAGAAAACAGAATAACAGGAAATCTCTTACATTGCTAACAGAAATATAAATTGGAAAAAAAAACCGCTCCGAAAATTATTTGACATTATCTAATAAATTTAAACACAGGCAATACCATATGATCTACTATGTCTACTACTATCCAAATGAAATGCATACGCACCTAAACAGTAAAACATATAGAAAAATGATCAGAGTATTATTTATAACAGAATTTACACAAACAAAAATTAGCCAAATAACTAGCAATGCCTGCACAGATAAAATGTACTATATCCATACAGTAAACTATTAAATAGTAACGAAAATAAACAAATTACAGTCAACAACATGGATGTACATCACAAACTATACTGAAAGAGAAAACACAAAAGAATGTATACTGTATTATTTTATGTGAAGTTCAAAAACTTCTATATTGTTTTAAGTCAGAATAGTGGTTACTTTTAGGAGGAAAGGAACAGGTAGTGAATTAGAAAGGGACTTCTGAAGTGCTGGTAATGTTCTTTTTCTTGACATAGATGGTGGTTTCATAGATATTATGTAATAATTAAGATATAAACTTAGAATTTGTGTACTTTCCTGTATGCATATTTGAATTAGAAAGTTAAATTTAAATTAATGAACATGTATGAAGTAGGACTGTAGTACCTTTAAAACATTCTACAAGAAAAATCAATGATGATTTGGACATTGAAGTTTGGAACTTAAGAGAGAGAATAGGCTAGAAACATTTAAAAGACATCCACATGCAGATAATAACTGATAGCACCCAATGAGAAGGTAAAGTGGGTAGAACACAGAAGAGAGCTGGGGAGGGGAGTAGAGAAGAGAGATGAAGTCTGAGATAGAGGAATATCAACATTTAGAAGCATCAGAGAGAAAAAAAAAAAAGAGAGAGGCCAGAAAAAAACCAGTATGAGAGAAAACAACCAAGAGAAGTGAAAACACAAGAATTTCAAGAAGCAGAGAGCAATCAACAATCAATGTCGGGAAGATAATGTATCTAGTGGATTCTACAATTGAGAAATAGTTGGAAACTTCACTAAGAGAACAAGCACCCTTTTCAGTGACAGAATAAGAACTAAAGTCATAGGAACCAACAAACTGTCATGAAAGGACAAACAGCAGATAGGAGATAGCAAAAAAGAAATGGCAAAGAGTTATATTATAATGTGTGTGAGGTATTTAAGATGAGAAAAACTAAACCTATTTAAATATAGAAGACACACATGGTCAGAGATTTGAGAAACAAGAAATAACAGGAAGATATTATATAGTAAGGTTTAGAGCTGCACTGTTCAATACGGTACGTACTACAACATGTGGCTATTTAAATTTAAAATAAAATCAGGTTAAATTAATTCCTGAGTCATACTAGCTACATTTCAACTGCTCAATAGTCACATGTGCTAGTGACTAGGGTGCTGGAATGCACAAATACAGAACAATTCCATCATTACAGAAAGTTCTCTTGTATAACACTGGTTTAGAAAAGAGGATGGATTTTAAAGCATGGGTACAGCATGGCCTTAGTAGTATAGGATGATGTAGATGATTTTGTTTGTGGATAATGGGAATAGGGGAAAGTTGAGGATGCTAATTTCTGATAGCCTTATCATTTCTGGAAAATAGGAAATTAAATCACCTTAGCTAAGAGTTTGGCAAGGATTGGTTAGAACATGAAAATTTGATAGCTGACTGAGAAAACTGAGAGGTGAAATTGGCTGGGTCTAAGAACAGGTTAACAAAAACACCTTCCTATCAAAATGGATAGTGGGTACACATTCGTCAGGCAAGGCAGAATCAGAAAAGTATGTAATAACATAGAGGCAAATTCAAAATACAGGAGAGAAAAGTTGATGGAGTCCCTGCAAAATGGCCTCTATCTCTTTTCACTAAAATAGCAGGCAACGTCACTTGCTTAAAGAAAAGTATCAGATAGTATATGAATTTGGGCATTTAGAGGACAGAAAAAGTCTGGAAGTCTCTATATGGAAGGTAATAGGGAATCAATTACTGATGGAAAATAAAACTGTCAATCAGCCCCAGCAACAAAGCTAAGATCGGAAAGAATCAATTTGTAGGATTTCCAATCAAAATGGTTATACAAATTTCCTAACACCCCCAAAGCCTTGGACTGACAAAGTCAAAAAACTGTAGACTGACAAGTTAAGCCAAAGGGTAAGATCCACTAGAATGCAAATGCAAATATTTCTAAAATGGTTGGCCACAAAGTTGAGGCTGGTCATCATAAACTGAAAGTATAAGGAGTTAAGGTACTATAGAAATTCTGATGAACTAAAGGTCCAGTAGAAAGTAAAAGAACTGGAAAAGTAGAAGGATTGAAGATTATGGTCAGCAAAGAAACTTTAGATCTAGTTTGTGATTTCCTAAGTATAAAGTTGTAGCTAACAAATCCCAAATGGCAAATGTGCATGAATTCTTTAATATTTAGTAAGCACTATTCTACACACTTGAGGGTATGGTGGTGAAAAAGGCAAAGCCCCCACTTGCATGAGAGTTTACATTCTATGAGAGAAGTAAAATTGACAAAATTAGGAAATCAAGAAGGTGGGAAAGCATGATTTTAGAAGAATCATATAACTGTGCTTACGTCAGCAAAAATAATAAGAATAAAGTTTTAGAGAAAAAAAATATTGGTAAATGACAGCCAGTACTGCCGCCCGCCCCCCCCCCCAAAAAAAGCAGAGATTGGGGGACTAGTAGATGGGAAGAACTTCATGTCAGGAGAATGTGTTTAATAAAGGAACAACAATCATCTTAGAGGCTGTGAAAACCAAAGAATGTATCAACTCTTCTAGAGTCTCTCTCCATCCCACCCTCTTTATGAAATAGGGTAAGAATATGGAAAAGTAGCTCTACTAGGAGGGTATGGACACAATTCAATATAAAGACCTACTAGTGGTAGAATAGTAGTACTACCTTCACATATAAAGTACACTGTATTACTTCAGCAGTCTAGCTAAAAAGGAACAAAGTTGAGTTCAGCTAGAGTGCTATGTAACCTGAAATTACAGAGGAAATGGAGAAGCTTACATTATAATAAAGAGCTATAGGGCAGAGCAGGAACAGTATCATAATTCAAACTAAGTTACCATAATTAAAATATGTTAGGTATATAGCTAAATACTTTAAGGGAGTGAACATACAAGGATGAAGAAAAGACAAAGTCTGAAAAAGAAATGATTGTTATTCTTCAGCATAGACTATGTCTTTAAAAATTAAAACTATGTAGTAATTTGTGTCTTCAAACATATCTTTTTATTATCTAGAACTAGATAATAAAGTTTCTAATGGCAGAAAATGTTATTTAAAACCATACCTAAGAAATCAAAACAGTCTCTATATGTTCCTGTATGTTCCATATAATATTATTGCTCTTAATATTTTTTACATATGATCAAGGCTTCATTTTACGAGATACTGTCTATCCCAAAACGAAATAACTTGAGGTCATTCAAATCTACTTATTAAAGTTGGGGAGTTGGTGGGTAATGATTTGGACAAACTGGCTGTCTGGTTACTACTTGGAACTGTGTAGACTGTGTAACTCAATTATTTTGGTACCTATCAAATGATTTGGTACCTATCAAATGATTTGGTAATGATTTGGACAAACTGGCTGTCTGGTTACTACTTGGAACTGTGTAGACTGTGTAACTCAATTATTTTGGTACCTATCAAATGATCAAAGTCTTAGATCTTGCCTACCCATTATACAAAACTATTTGCTAATAATTCCCAGTAATGACAACTTTACTTAAGTTTAAACAGTACTGATATTTATAATGTGAAAATAAGACAGGCTGAAAAGCAACTTTTTGAAGTCAAATAAAGATACTGGTCCAAACACACTCAAATTATATAGAAATAGATAAGTTTTCAGTAACACATGGCAGTTGAGCTGTATTTCTTTAACCTAATAACCTAAACACTTCATAAAGAAGACTCTTCTTTGATATCACAGGACCAAGCATAAAAATGATAAACTTTTCAGGTACCAAAATAAAACTGATTCCACATAGAAAAACTATTACTGACAATGATCATGATTTTTTAACTACTTGATAATTTCAGGATTTTAAAGTGCAATTTCAGAAAGAATAACAGTACTGTGAGGATTAGTCATTTTAGTTGATGAGCTACAAAAAAGTGGTTTAAATAAGTCATCTAGGTTACAACATAATCTATGAGGTTTTCTTTGTTAATCAAATGGCACTGCTAATCAGAAATATATAGCTAACTATATTTAGAGCATGAAAAATCACAACTCCAGATCATTCTTATTCCCAAAATATAAATGAGGGCGAAAATCAGCGAAAAGGACTAAAATTACATTGGGTTCATTGTAAGATTTGAATATAAAATGTACTGAGATGGTTTTAGGACAGTGAAGAGATACTCATAACATTTTCCAAGTCAAACTTTACAAGCTGAATTTAATTACCTTGTATCAAAAGAATATATCAATTGTTAATACATTTTTAAAAATCTGTATAGAGATAGGCAATATGCCATATAATCATCATTCCTACAACTGTCCAAGCTTAGTCCTTATCTTATTGTTCTCATGTTGATATAAAGTAAATCTATTCCTACAACTAATTAAACAACAACAACAAAATGTTTGTAGCACATACATTTTTATTTTACACACCATGAAACACAGCAGCCAGAGTGAACCTGTTTAAAAGTAGATCAGAGCATGTCATTCAGCTGCCCCAAACCTCCCATCTAGTCCAATGACTTCCATCTCAGATTAAACGCCAAATGAACTATAAAGCCCTAGGTAAACTGCACTCCCCTCCCAAATACACACACAATCACCTCTCCTATTTTCATCTCTTATTGCTTTCTCCCTCTTACATTCTATTCCAGCTTCCTTATTCTTTACAAGTCAGATGTTCCAGTCACCTTTGCATTTGCTTTCCTTCTATCTAGAATGCTCTTCCACAGATCCTTCAGATCTCTAGTCAAAGTTACCTTCTCAGTAAGGCTTTCTTTGACCATACCATCCATCTAACATTTCGAAACTTCAGATGACTCACCAACCACAACAATTCATATCCCTCTTCCTTGCTTTATCGTTTCCCTTAATCCTTTTCATGTAATTAACATATTTTATGCATGTATGTGTATCTTATTATTTGTCCCCCACTAAATGTAAACCTTATGAAGGTTCTGATTTCTGTTTGTTTAGGGCTGTAATAGTGCCTAGCATATAGTATGCATTCAGCAAATGTTGTTCAGTACATTAATTAAATTACCTTGTAGAACTAGAAATAATAAGAAAAAGTAGTATCTCAGAACAAGTTGGTATATGATAAAGCAATGAGCAGCTCAATAATAATAATATATAAATGCTCTGATATTTACTAAGTAATCTCACAAAGTAATTTCATGGCCTCGATAACTGAGTTAGATTTTTGCCACAGCAACTAACTTCCTTTCGATTTCTCAAAAGTAGAAATTGATTTGTGGCAGGAGGCACTTAGACTGTACCTTGTGTCATCTGTTGCTTTAGGTTGCCTTAAGTATCATGTTCAGATCTCCATTATAATCACCAGATGGCAGCATTGAGGCAAATACACAGTAGATGCTCTAATAACAAGTAGACAGTTGAGTAGCATTCTGAGTTGAACTTTTGGAAATAACTCTTAAAAACAACAACAGTAAAAATTTTGCCCAATGATGTCTACTATGTGAGGTTTATATCATGGAAGAAAATAATTTTTAGACACAATCATTTAGACTAATATTAAATATAATGGCATTTTCTAGATATCCGGATATATCATTTAAGATAGTCCCATCATAAAGTCCAATTTTTACTTTTCTCCCAAGACTTGCCTTTAACTTTTTTAAGCCATTATACACTTGTCATTGTCTCCACCTTCTAATACTTTCTGAGGAACTCAAATCAACCTTTATGTTGTCTATGTTCTTAAACACTGACATAAAGGCTAGTCAAGAATCTGTTTTATGTAATTATTTCTAGTTATTTCAAGACTGAATTAAATGATAAATCTAGAATTTGTGACCATCAGAATTTGAGAGAAAAAACTGTACTCATAAACTTAGACTTACGACTTCAGAAACCTCTAACAGATCATTTCGCAAGCTAACAGGCAATAAAGATATGTAATTTCTTAAAAGCTACAAATTTTCTCATGTTTTATGGCCACTGAAAATTACTGAGACAAGGTATAGTGAAAGAAACCAAAATGGTGCTCAATGAGTGAGCATCGGGAAAACATACTGCTAAGTTTTCAAAATACTATCCAAAGCATAAGAAGTCTGGTGAATATTACTGTTTGGTAAGCACTGTAATATAGCATAAATTTTTGAGAAGATAAAAAAGAAGCAGTACTCACATTTCCAAAGCACTTATAAATGTCAGTAAATACAAATCAAAATACACAACAAATTATTAGAAAACAAACACTATTCGCATTATCCACTTACATACCAAAAAAATTCAAAAGTAAGCCTTTTGAGAAACTACTTGCATAATAAGGTTATTTCCAATATTGTAAGGGAAACAAACTAGCACACAGAGTTTACTTTAGGAAACTAATACTTTGTTGGAAAGTGTTTCTATATTGTTGAGAAAGTTGAACAAAATACATTGTTCTCTTCCAATCAGGTAAGCTCTCCTGTCAGTTTTACCCAGTTCTTTACTCCTTCACTAAGAATGACCTTGGGTGAACCCAAGCTCCTCTCAAATCCTTTCTGACAGTTTAGAATTCAATTTTTCTTCATGTTTTCCAGAAAGACAGCCCTAGGTAAGCAGAAATCACCCCAGACCTCTTAATTCACCTCTTATGCATCTTGCACACAATACGCATTAAATAAGCATTAACTGAAATTAAAATACAACAAAATTGTGCTTAGCTCCAAACAGGTTTATCAGTTACTGACTCAAAGCCTCTCCTCCAAGATTCAATAATCTTCAAGGGAGGTGTGCTTGGATAGGATTTAAACTCTTTGAATTCTTCAGCACCCTGTTTACTGTACTATCAAGCACTCTATGGCTCCTTATTAAACATAGTTAGGATAATCTTTTCTTCAAAAGTATACAGTCTTCGGCCATGCTACCCCAAACAAGCCTGGTCCTGTTTGATCTTGGAAGCTAAGCAGGGTCGGGCATGGTTAGTACTTGGATGGGAGACCACCTAGGAAGACCAGGTGCTATAGGCGTAAAAAATTTTAAAAAATAAAAAAATAAGGGATTGTAAGCTGATAAGGTCCTTGCAATCTGTGAGATCGACCAAGGGTTACCTCACCTAAAAAATAAATAAATAGATAAATAAGGAAAAAAAGTATACAGTTGCAAAAGATTATAATCATAAAACGTGAATGGCCTGGAAAGGAGCCCATTTTCCATTGTTTATAGTCTACGGTAAGGTTACCTTATATAATTTTAACCAGTTCCAACATAACCCATTAGCCACTACAAAGCCTTACTAGGAATACTAAATTGAATTCATTGCTTACAATGATTTCATTTAATGACTTCTACAATTAGATACAATAACAAGATTACTGACAAAATAGCATAATTAGATCAGTAATGATCAATTTCAATATAAATTTTTATTATGTATATAGATTACTATAAATTTAGATGAGAAAGTGATCATCTGTCAAGATCCTATAAAAATTTTCTATTTCCTAATCAGAGGTAACATCAAAAATGACAGTATGCATATTTGCTGAATTTAAATTCTGTGCTAAGGAACTGTGGAGTTAACTTTCACATATTTGTCAGTTATTTGAAAGTTCCACTTTCAGTTTGTCAGTGATATACCATTTTCTTCATTCACCCAAATATGACGCTGTCAAGGTATTGTCTTTCCTTTCTTCTGTGGTCCTTTCCTATTTTATTTTTTTTTAAATATAACTATGGCTCTCCTCTAATTCAGATTCCTATCACCATATGCAATTTGCTATATGGACAGATTCCATCTAGCCTTTGAT
>NW_006439192.1:1689962-1728617 GCF_000325575.1 Pteropus alecto | reverse complement strand
ACCCCCAAAATATTATTTTTAAAAAATCCAGTTACTTACATCACTGACTCAAATCTTACACAACATATAGCAACTGCCAACTATTATAGATTGTTATTCAGTACTTTCCATCCTATACCAAACTACTTTTCTTATACTATCTTCCTCTACTCCCAATCAACTCATTTGTCTTCAGAGAACATACTTTATTAGAGCTTAGAGACAGACTAGGTTCGCAACTTAGAGCATCACTTTGGCCAAGTTACTTAACCTCTTTGGTGTAAAATGGTACAACATACCTATCTTTCAAATTATTGTGAAGAATAAGTGGGATAAAGTTAAGGGACTCTAACACAAACAGCAGCACCTAAAATGCTGGTTTCCTATATCCTTTTTCAAAACTATCCTCCAAAGTTTATCTTTGTTAAGTGACCAACTGCCACTTTTCCAGTCATGGCAAGTTTCTGTTTGGTTTTTTTTTTTCTCCCTTATTTAACATGCAAAAAAAAGGCAAAGTGATTAAAATTTTCTGTGGAACAATAGATTTTCTATATATGGTATTTACTTACATGACTGCATTAAGATTTTTAAAAGTCTTTGTGTACAAACACATTTACCACACTGCACATTACCCACTTAAAAGAATTCTTTAGTGGTACCTGAGTATAAGAGCATTAGCAAAAAAAAAAAATCTATGCTAAAATATATAAAAGTGATAGTTTAGAAGAAGCAAGATGTTCAACAAGACTTTAATTTCATTACATTTTTAAGAAATTGCAATTGTGGACATTATTCTGGCTAAACTAAGGTCTAAAATAAGTAACATTGGAACAAATTGGCAAATGGCATCATTTTCCTCAAGACTTACCAAAAATAACAACTAATACATAGGATGTGTATTGTTCTGTTACTATCAGGAACATGATGTTTGGAATTGGAAGGGATCTTTAAAAATCATTATATACTCACTTATCCAAAGATAAAAATCTTTGTCAAAGGTTACACACAACTAATAAAGTGATTAAAGTTATTCAAAGTCAGGTACATGGTCTGACTCCAAGTCCAATGCTCTATATAGCTTCAACTCAGTCACTCAGCTAAACAAACTATAGATAAAATGATTTTTTGAAAGAAAAAAGACTTTACAGATGGAAAACGTTGAGTTTCCATTATTGGTAAATACTATTTACTAAATAATATGGTGTGGCATGGTTTAAACTTATATTATTTCAAACTAAAACTAACTACAGGTTCTCCTGCCTTCTTCAAAAAGTAGCATTATTCAAAGCAATAAGATACCAATATTTTATCTCCTTCTCCCACTCTCAGAGAATGATAAGGAGAAAGAAAAACTAAAATGTAGAAGCCACAGCAGGTTCCTAAACGTAACTAAAGGGGTAATCAGATCTTTCCTTTTAGGACAACCCATTAGCAATTTTGTAAATAAGTAAGGTAAAATTGTCCTGCATAAGAAACAGAGACAAGGTACTGAAACAGGGTCAAGAAATATGAAAGGCTGGGCTGTGGAGAGAGAGGTAGCCAGTGACAAATTCCTAAAGGTAGGGTGGTCAAAGGACTTTTAAGAACTGTATAACACTCAGTTCTAAATTGTTTTACAATAAAAATCTTGAAATTTGCAGTCCACATGAAGAACACAGGTGAGCATTTTTTCAGTTAAAAAAAGAAATGTCCATGGCCATGCCACCCTGAACAAGCTCTATCCCATCTGATCTCAGAAGCTAAGCAGGGTTGGGCCTGGTTAGTACTTGGATGGGAGACCACCTAGGAAGACCAGGTGCTGTAGGTGTAAAAATAAAAATTAAAAATAAGGGATTGTAAACTGACAAGGTCCTTGCAATCTGTGAGGTCAACCAAGGGTTGCCTCGCCTAAAAAAAAAAAAAAAGTAAGGGCGCTTAAGTTTGATTCTGTGCAGAGCAGAGCAAAGAGAAACCACCCAATGAGCTAAGGCAAAAGTAAGATGGAGGCCTCAGGAACCTAGTCAGAAGTACCATAACACTGCAAGTCTCTGAGCATTTGCAGAAATCTTGAAAAAGAAATGAAATTTCCCCACAAGGAATAAGGAAGCTTGTCAAAGGACAAGTCTCGTTCGTCAACCGCATCTAGGCTGCAGTGAGAAATGCTTTTCAACCTACAAAATGACCTGGAATTCTAGGGCATCCAGAAGTAAACAAACAATACTTTTACATCTTTGTCAGCTTCATCATTTTTAGTTTTAAAAGAAAAGCTCTACTGTTTACTCTAATTATAAAATCATGATATTCATTTTAAAAAAAAAAAAAGAAAGAAAAGAAAAAAAGGAAAAGAAAAAACAGTAACATTCTCTCCCAATCTTTCTCTTCCTCCCCTGTAATACCTAATGTTGACTGAGCACTTGAAGCACTGTTATATATGCTCTACAGGTCTTAACACTTTTAGACCTAACGACCACCCTAGGTACTATTATTGCCATATTCTAGATGAGAAAACAGATCCCCAGAAAGATTAATTTACCCAAGGTCATAAAAAGTGGCAGAACCCAGATACAAACACCAGGCCGTCTGGCACCAGAGCTTGTACTCTTCAACCTGCCATTGAGCTATATCTTTTCATGTATATTGTTCTCAGCTTTTCTTATATATACATTTAAAAAAACGCACACACATAAATAAGTCCATACTATATATGGTGTACAGTCTGCTTTTGTTAAATTTATTTCCACATCAATAAATCCAAATCAACATCATCTATATAACATTTAACTGCATGTTGTAAGATAATCAATCAATCCCGCATTAATGAACATTTAATACTTCTTATTTTTTATTATAGTCAAGACTGTAATTAAACATTTTTATATATACGTCTTTGCTCACTTTCTAGATAATTTCCTTAGTATATACTTCTTGAACTGGAAGTGCTGGGTCAAAAAGTATGCGCATTTCTAAGATTTTTGATACATGCTGCCAAATTGCATTTTAGAGAGGCTGTAATCCTACCAGTCATATATGTCAGAAATGAAGATGTTTTCTCACCCTTTGTGATGCTGGCTCATAATGCACACTTCATTTCTCCTTGTCAGCTGCCTTCCCATTAGGCTCCACCAATAGGGAACACTAGAGGGAGACTAAAAGGTAAAAGATGACAAAAGAATGGACTTGCTCCTTCTAGTCTGTTTCCTGCTCCTGCCACTATAATCCTAACATTGGTCATTTCCCCAGCAGCGACAGTCATTTGTAGTCATCAGCTTCTTCCAGCTCTCAGAATCAGCCTCATCATGCTCCCTCTGAAGCAGCAGCAGCAGGACCCTGTATCCTCTTGGGAGGTCTATATCTCAACTTTATGGGGCTTCTCTCCAAGCTTTTTAAAGCAACCAAGCAGTGGGTCCTCCTCATAATGTTGTTTGAACCCCAGTTCTGTGGGGCCTCTCCTCCACTCTTCTAGGTTCTAAAATCTCTTTTCTTTTGTTCCCAAGCCCTAGGGGTGGTATCTGCTTAAAATTTATTACCTCTGTGTCACTTTGGTGTTCCCATTTTGCTTTTCAGTTCTCCAACATCTGCTCTATCAATTGCCTACACTACATTCTCTCATTCTGTCTATTCTTCTGACTGCATCTGGACTGATAGGTTATTTAATAGCTTAATAACTTGGCATTCTATCATCAGGTCAGTGTTATGGACTGAAATGTGTCCCCTCAAAATTCATATGTTGAAACCCTAACCCTCAATGTGACTGTATTTGAAGATACGGCTTTTAAGGTATAATTAAGGTTAAATGAGGTCACAGGAATGGGGCCATAATCACACAAGTAAGGACACCGGGGGTATGGGTGCCCAAAGAAAAGGTCATGTCAGATACAGCAAGAAGGTAGCCTTCTGCAAGACAAGGAGCAAGGCCTTAGAGAAAAAAATCTCACTGGCACCTTAATCTCAACTTCCAGCCTCCAAAACTATGAGATAGGAAATTTCTTTTTTTCAATATACCTAGTCTATGGTATTTTATTATAGGAACCCTATCTGACTAAGACAGCAAGCTACTAAAATCACCTCACGCTATTCTCATCTTCAGTACTATCTCCAGTATCTGTATTATCTATTATGTAAAGGCATTGAGTAAGATGCTAGAGAAACGAAATGTTACAAAACTAGTTCTCTGGTGCTGGGTCTTATGATCTAGTTTAAAAAATAGTATATATGCATTAAAAATATATTACAATGCAGGGTAGCAATAAGGAACAAATGCAATGAAAATACTATAGCTAAAGGTGCCCAAAAGAACCTATTCAAAATAATGCTTTCCTAAAAAAGTCTAAAAGGATTTTTTAAAAAGAAGTAGGATACCTTATTTTTATATAAAGTTTTAATAGTCAAAAACATTTTTTAGACATGGATTTAAGCAGTCTTACCAAACTGAAGAATAAAAAGCTATTTTTTTCTCTAAAAATTACTGACATTTTATAATCTAAATACTCAACTTTATTAGTCTTGAAAATAAGAAACCCAAACTTCAAGCTTTCATATTATCTTCTTTAATTCAACAGACAGTAAACAAACGAAATCACTTCCGTTTTAGAAATATCTATTTGCGAAGCTGATTAACAGTTAAAAATCAGTACTCCTCTAAGCTGTCTTCAAAGTCCTTTAGAGAATATCCCCTGAAATATCCTTTATATTGTTTTTAAAAGCAATATAATAATTTCAGTTAGTTACCAGTACCTTACCTTTTCTACAGTACTACCTTAAAATTGCCTAAAAACACATATACGCTGAGTTGATGTTACATCAAATTAAAATTTCTCTTTCAGACTTAAATATATTTCATCTTCAATATTACCACCATAACAATATAAAGCCTTGTATGTTTAACAAGTTTAAAGCCTGAGGGCAGTAGCTTTTCAAAAGAAAAGGTAGTGTGATGAAGGTAGAGAACATAGTGACGTAATGCTCAACAAGGAAAACCCTGACAAGTGCAGACTGCACACACACAATAAGAGATCAGGAAAGCAAGGCTGAAGCAGCCGGCTTGGTTTCATGCTGCAAATTTTTGGCAGACATTCAATTCCTTCTGCTGTTTTCCTAGCCAGCACATTTATCTATGTAATGTCACCAGATCTCGGAGGGAGTGAGGTTGAGAGGAGGGGGAAGAGGAGAAAAACTGTTTTACAGGCTGCCAGCCCCTCTGCACATGCTGTTACTATACAAAGGATGTCTAGAAAGCCAACGTGCTGCACAGATCCAAATGCCGCAAGCAAATTCACAAATGCACGCGCGTGCACACATACACACTCAACCCAAAGAACTGCAGAAAAGGGAAGTGCCCTTGGAAAAAAGAAAGCCTATAATTAAAATCTCGATTCACAAGCAAAGACTCCCTTCTGAAATCAATTTCAAGTATTGGGGGAGGGGAGGAATGGGGGATGTATTCTAATCCTGTGGGGAAACAACTAGTATTCTGCAAAAAAGCATGACCCGGTCTGATCTGTGCCAACTACAAGCATATGCTACTACAGTGATAAACTAATAATATTTCTGAGAAGCAAAAGTATCTTATCAAATAACAATCACCTTATAAATACCTAATATAGACTTTGCCAATGGCTATGGGGAATGAAAATGTATTTTAAGAAATAGTGCAGATACCCTAGAAATGTAAAGTCTTGTTTGTACATAGGAAAGTTTGCTGTTCATAGCACTCCTGTGAGTGTGTGTATGTGTACACAATAGCAATACTGAAACCAAAACTGTAACTGGTATATAAAAGTAGAGATCAGAATTCACAGCTCATAAAAAGTTAGGACACTATAAATGGACACTACAACCCCATAACACATTATATGCTACTACTACCAAATGTAGTACCTGAAAATACAAACCCTGAACATTTATTTAACCTGAGAAACCAGTCAATCTATTAAAGTCTAAAACCAAAGATGCTTTTTCAAGATAAAAATGGCATATCTCCAAAAATAGCATACGATCTGTCCCTAATAATGTGTCATAAGAAACAAACGGGAAATATCATGTATTGAAATCAGAAATTATAACTTTTTTCTACACTGACATAGTTTATACAAACAAAATATAGTAGCTTTAACCAACAGTAGTGCTTAGGGTGTACTTCAGATTAAATTTAACAATCAACTAATTAAGGAGATAGCTTGATAGAAGGCTATCCAAGTTCTCTTGTCCTAGTTCTCCAACTACAGGCAAGTAGCTTAATCTGTTATGGTTCTTCATTTGTAAAATGAAAATATTTGACATGAGTATCTCTAGAGTCTCTTTTAGTTCTTAACTTCTAAAATTATAGGTATTTAAAATAAAAACAGGATTTCCCACTTTCAAGGAGCTCATAATCTAGTTAAGGGTAATCATAATGGGTAATCATAAATGAAATAGCAAGTAATGTAAGACAGTGATTGGCCCAGAGCAGTTATTTAACATGTGTGTAGATTGTTTAATGAGGCACTAAACTGAGAATCCTGACCCTGACTTTCAGGGCTTAGAGACTAGAAAAGAAGAGTTGAAGTTAAAGTAACTTGAAAACAGAGCAAAAATTTCTGCTGAGACTAGAAGGTTCACTAGGATTCAAATTTTTAACTTTATAACTCCAATCAATTAATTCAAATTCCATGGAGCCATTTCATTAACTTTATTCTATGGCTAAGAAAAAAGCATTAAGGCTAAAAGATATTAAGCATTAATGACATAAAACACACATTTGCAAATTTTTTATTAGTGAGCCCAAAATATCCCTCAGCCTAGTATGACGGATTCATACAGAGCCAGGCAGACTAATAAAAGATTAGGTGAAGAGTGAACATCACAAATTTGATCCATAGATAGTACATTACAAAACTCCTCTCATTAGGATAAACAATCTAAAGCTAACATTTTTAACTCCAAATATCCTAAAGCTTAATAAATGAAACCAAAACCTATCCTTGAGTGATATTTTCTTTAATACTGTTCTTAAAAACAGTGTTTAATAGAATTTTCAATGATAATTAAAACTTTCTGTATCTGTGCTATCTAATAAAGTAACCACCAGTGACAAGAGGCTACTGGGTACTTGAAAGGTGGCACCATGAATTTTTTTTAACTTTAATTAATTTAAATTTAAATACTACATGTGGCTAATGGCAATTGGTACAGTTCTAGAACATATGTATAGTGGGAAGACACTTTAAACTGATGAATAACATTTTAAAGTTTTAAAGTTCATGAATAAAGCAGTATAAAAACTGAATACAGCAATATCTACATAGCAATTTTTACCTTGGAAAACAATTTTTAATGCAAACTCTACAGCGTGTGACTGCATGCACAAAACAAAGTGCAAGACTAGGTTTTATACCAAGTGCTTCACATCATACAACATCCCTCATCTTTAATATAGTGTTCTCAGAGTTCACTTTAATCAACCCTTAAACAAAGGTAGTCGCGGGTTCTCTTTCTTCCTCCATAAAATGGATATAAAACATAAAAAGGCATTGCTATTGTTTTATATAGGAATACAACTTTAAAATATTATTTTTAATGCTGTTATCTCAGGACACTTTACAGTAACTGTGATTCTCATTGAACTAATATATATATTCTAGGCATATAACCTAGCAAAGGAGTAATATATATAAGAAAAGGCATAACATAAGCATCTTCATGGAAAAGAAAACATAAGGTGGCCCTAAGGTGACTAATGTGTGTATTTTACATTCACTACGAATCTTTAAATGTCTTTTTCATTTTTCCACAAAATATTTGATATTAATATGTTATCAAAAGCACAAAAATCTCATTAAAGAAAAAGTACAGTTACCTAACAACAACAAAACTCAATTCTGGAGTGATAATCTTTATAGAACATGTCTATCACAGCTATTAATCTCAATTACGATGCTCCTATTAATAATTCCCAGGCTGGAATTTAAGAAGCGAAGATGAAATTCTATGGTATGCACTTGACTATAAAATTTTTCCCTCTCCCTAATTTGAGTTCAACTTTGCTTTATATAATTAAGACTTAAAAGCCAATCTTTTTTAAAGGTACTTGTATATGTTATTTATAAATGATAACGTATAAAATAATAACAACTGCTATTATTACCACCATCCACCTTTAGACTGCCTTTCACTCCCCACTGTGCGTTCTTTACTCCCTGTTCCCATCTCCCACCTCTTAAAAACCAATCTTAAAGGCCATCTTTCCAACCTACTTGCAAATGTTACAACAACTATCTATAGGGCAAACTGGCAAGACAAAGTGAATTTATCTAAGAATATCCGTCAACATTAGTGCAAAAAAAAAAAAAAAATACTCAATAACCTTCTATTGACAGGAGGCCAGAAGCTTGCAGATTAGACAACCCATATATTCTTTTAGTGACATTATATAGCAAAGCACAATACCAATTTCCTATGGAATAAAAGAGAAGTAGGTTCAGATTCTAGGATTTCAATCTTATCTGTAAGGCAATAACGTTCACTAATTAGGATAGATCTACAATACTCTTGGCTCTGTTTATGTTGTCTACAGAAAAAGGAAAAAAAAAAAAAAAAAGCCCAGAGCTGTGCCTGGCTTCCTCCTACATACTTTTAGGCAAATCTCTTCCCAATTCAAAGCCCTCAGGCTCAGAGCACCCTATGCTGCAACAACTGATTATCACCTCCCCAGTACTGGGATTAATGAGACAGTCTAGGTTTACACCTGTTTTCCTGGCACTTTCTTTCACCTCAAAAATGACCTGGTTTGGATGATACATTATATGATCACCCTAAACTTCAGTCATTTCCAGTCAAGTTCATGAACTTGTGCTCTGCTACTTGTCCAAACATTCTTGATTCTAGACCTCTTTTTGTCTTGAATTTCCCATAGCTGGTTAAGAGAGCAGTAAATACACGGACGGTCAAAAGAAAAGTGTTAGAAAAAAGACAATACAAGAAGCTAAACAGAAATCCCCAAGGATAAACATAACAGAGCAACGTGAAAATGAATGCTACTAATGATGCTTTAAAACATCTGGTTGGACCATAACATGTCACTCAGTCCATTGCACTAAGTAGCTAAAGAGTGCTAACCAGACTCTACTGGCTATTGTTTTAAATAAAGATTTTAAACTTAGTTTAGATCTATGCCTACAAATAACTATTAGAGATTATTTCTAATCAAATAAAAATATTAATAAATATGATTAATACCAGAATTACTATTATTTTCAAAATACTAAAAGAGCATTAAGTATGACATTTTAATGTAGGTTCTCTTGGAGCCTATTGCAGGGGGTATTGTGTTTCTATCCACTAACCCCCATTCCACAAGGACACTACACCCAGGTTGGGCTAACTGTAAAAATGCATCCTGATTCATCCTTTCAAAACTCCATATGGTACTAGAACTGGAGATACAAAGGTAAACAAGATGATGACCCTAAATTCAAGCAATTTATAGTCTAGTGGTAAAAAAAAAAAAAAAAAAGAGACAAAAACCAAATAAAGAGATAAAATCAAACTCTCTACTGTAATAAGCATTACTGTGAAGCAAATAAATAAGAAGCTTGGAAAGGGATGGGAATGAAGAAGGAGCGGCATGCTTTAGAAAGATAACCTCTCTGAGGCGGTGACATTTAAGAAGAGATCTCATGGAAGAGAAGAAGCTGTACCCATAGATGGGCAAATCACTGCATGCAGAAGGAACAGCTGTGCAAAGGTCTCAAGAAGAGGAGTTTGGTGTATTAAGAAACTAAAAGAAGAGCAGTGTGGTTACAAAACAGTAAACAAGGTCTGGGATATGAAAAAAAAAAAGGACTATTCCTTAAAGGAAAACAAGGAAGGATAAAGGACTCCTCATTTTCTGGTTCTGATATAGGGATGGATTTACTGATACAAAGAAAACTATGGGAAAATAGAGAAGAGTTTGTTTTGTTCACATTAAATCTAAGCTACTGAAGTAGGTCAGAGTAAGTTTATGCTGAAAACCCCAGGGTTTCTGAACAAGGTCTGAGAAGAAGATCTCTTTTTTCTTCTAAGGTCACTAAAGTGGAAGGATCTGCGTCCTAAGACACCTGCAACCATGATCCCAACCTTTTGCAACCATGATGCCAACCACTTGGAGAAAATCTATCTGAAACAGGAGACAACGTTACCAACTGAAAGAAGCACACACCAAAACAGAGAAACCAGGCAATAATCTATCTAATCCTTGGGTCAGCTGTCCTTGGGTCAGTTGTCCCTAAAACCAATTCCATCACTAAACATCCTTGAAGTTTGCTCATATGCACTAAAAAATCACTCTTTTTACTCAAGTGTTTCAGTTACTTGTAACCCCAGAACTAACACACCCACTACGTGCTGATTTAGATTCTATTTCCTTTACTGAATAAATCTCTTAAGAGCCAGAAAAGAGCTCAAATCTAATTTATTTAGTTTTAGAAACTTAAAAGGGAAGCATGTTTGCAGCACAGAAATGTAAGAAGCTTCAAGGATCACAAAGGTGTTAAAAAATGAACAAACTCAAAAGAGAATATAACTTTCAAAAATGGGAAAACAGATGAACAGACACATCACCAAAGATGATCTAAATAAGCACAGGAAATGATGCTTAACATGACTAATTGTGAGTGAAATACCAATTAATTCACAATGAAATACCACTATATAACTATTAGAATAACTTTAAAAATGATAATACCAAATACTAGTGAGGATGCAGAGCACATGAAACTTTCATATATTGCTGGTAAGAATGCAAAAACAGAATAGCCACTAGGGAAATAGTTTAGCATTTCTAAAGTTAAACATACCCTTACCATCTAACCCAGCAATCCCCTTCCCAAAGATACCAGGTCCTAATCCTTGGAATCTATAAATGTTAACTTATTTGGAAAAGGGTCTTTGCAGATGTGATTACATTAAGGGTCTTGAGATTGCAGATTATCCTAGATTACCTGGTAGGCCCTTAACGCCATCACAAGTATCCTTGTAAGAGAGAGACAGGAGATTTGAAACGCTCAGAGGAGATGGCACAATATATTTATGGAGGCAGAGATTGGGGTGATACAGCAACAAGCCGGGGAATGCGAGGAGCCATCAGAAGCTGAAAGAGGCTATGGAGGGACTGTGCCCCTGCCAACACCTTGATTTTGGCCCTGTGATACTGGTTTTAAACTTCTGGCCTCTAAAAGTGTGAGAGAATAAATTTCTGTTGTTTTAAGGCACCCAGTTTGGCAATTTTTACAGTGACCACAGAAAATTATGAAATGTATGTTCACCCAAAAACCTCTACATGAATGTAGAGCAGCCTTATTGTCATAACTGCCAAAACTGAAACCAACCCAAATATCTCTCAATCGAGAAACAGATCAACAAACTATGGTGCATCCATACAGTGGACTACTACTCAGCAATAACAAGGAATAAAATATTGATACACACAACATTAATGAACCTCAAATGCATTATGTTAATTGGAAGAAACCTGACTCAAAAAGCTATATATGATTTCATTTATATCATAGTCTGGAAAATGCAAGACTATAGGGAGAACAGCAGCTCAGCAGTCAGCTAAGGGGTACATGGGGTTTGACCTCAAAAAAATTAGCATGATGGGAGATTTTTGGAGGGGATTCTGGAATTTTTCTGTATCTTGTTTGTGGTTACAAAACCTATGCACCTGTCAAAACTCATAAAAAACTATAAACCAAAAAGAATCCAGTACTGTATACAAACATGTAAATAAACAAGTGTAGTATTACATAGGGAAATAGCTCTGCCATTTACTGTTTTTTAATGCATGCGCATATGTACACATGTATAATCACTCCTTTATTCAATAAACATTTAAGCACCAGATATGTGATTCCTTGATCCTATATAAATCAAAGTTGCTAGTCCTTTTGTGACTTTCATTTGAAACTGTCTTTATTAACCCTATTTCATCTATTCAGAAGGTGGGAGAGAAGATAGTTAAACAGTATGATAGCCTTCCCAAACTCATAATATACTTAATCCCTCAGAGAATAGGTAAATTTTGAAACAGCACTAAACCATGTATAAATAACATTCTGAGCTATTTAATAAGCTATCAGTATTTTTGTCAACATGCACTAGAAATAAGAGTGGTCTGTAAGATCATACTTAATTCCCGAGACTGCTCCATTTGCTTCTCTTCCTTCCCTTAATCTTTCCCTTTCAGCTCCCCCAACAAATTCAGTTACTAGAACAAATCTCTGCCTAACATTTTTAGAAAAGTAATCTCAATACAATTTTGTTCAAAAGCCTATTTGTAAATCAGTTGTTTACAACTTGGAACAAAATGTCCCATTTTAACAATGTTCTAAAAATTGGTTAAGGCCCCCCAAAATCAATGAAGTACAATGTTACTGAAATAGTTATGTCTCTAACTACTTTTCAAGATACAAAGGAGGTCTGAATTAAAGATCTTAGTGACAGAAGCATATTCCCTCCCTGACCCTATCTCCTAAAAACTACATGTCATGGGAAAGGGGGAGTGATTCCTAGGCACCAGAAATCTATTAACTAAACCGTGACAAAATACAATAAGTATGATCTGTCAAGCGTTTTGAACTATACCTATTACTTTATATGCATTATTTCATTTAATCGTTATAAAAATGCTATAATATAATCAATTTGTTTTACAGATAATAAAGATTAAGGGCTAAGATATCACCAAAGAGGAAATACCACTCCTCAGCGAATGGAAAAAAGGTACACAAAAAATAATGGGCTAGAGACTCAGGATCTACACCTGTAAAGTTTGTGTGATCCCCAAAGGTTAATGTAGCTTTCTAGGTTTCAATGCAACCTATAAGTGAGGTGGAGTACATGTTCCAATTCTAACATTCTATTATTTATGCAGACCACCATAGAGAGATATCTTTCTACCCTTGGAAGCAACCAAGAAGGTGCCCATAAGTCAGAGGTTGAAAAATTGCAGAGGATCAGAAAGTAAACATTTAAGGTTTTGCAGACCACATAAGTTATGTATTTTTTTTTTTTTAATAGCTCTTTAAAATATAAAACTGAGTGAAGGTCCATGTAAAGACAGGTCTTAGACAGGATTTGGCCCACAGGCTGGGTCTAGTTTGCTGACTCCTGCTCTATATCAAATGTTTTAAGGATATTTTGAATTGGGAAAGAGAAGAGTGATAAACATTTGAATGGACCCCCTACGGACATTCTTATTTAGAAGCTGGATATCCACGTCACTGACTATCTAAATGTATCACTGAGTATAGCCTATGTTTTTTTCTCTCCCATTCAATCATTTCCCAGAATTATTTTTTCTTTTTTTAACAACATCACTTTTTCTTAACAGCTATCTTCCTAACTATAGATAGGTACTCATTTGGAATGAATAGAAACAAAATCAGTCCTTAATGGTGCTGAACTTCTTCCTTTGTTTCCAAATTTATTACCTAATAACTTATTTCTTCTTAAGAGGCAGTATATACATGTAGTGATAAGCATGCCATTAATAACACTGGTAAAGAATAAGTCTAGTCTACGGCCATACCACCCTGAACAAGCTCGATCTCGTCTGGGTCAGGCCTGGTTAGTGCTTGGATGGGAGACCCTCTAGGAAGACCAGGTGCTGTAGGCGTAAAAAATAAAAAAATAAGGGACTGTAAATTGACAAGGTCCTTGCAATCTGCGAGGTCAACTAAGGGTTGCCTCACCTAAAAAAAAATAAAGAAAAACAAATAAAGAATAGGTCTAAGTATTATCAATTCACCTAGACTGACCCATTTCATAAATACTTACTGCACACCCGCTATGTGCTCAGACATTAAAGAAAAAGCAGAAATCAAAAGAAAGCTCTCTTGGAGCTTACATTCTGGTAGGAGTAGACAAAAATAAATAAAATATAAAGTATGTCAGATGGCAATAAGCGCTATATACAAAAATAACAAAAGAAATCGCAATGAGTTCCAGGTGTGGTAGAGAGAATCCAATTTTATACAGTGTTAGGGAAGGAGGCAAAGTAAACAAGCCATCCAAATATTTACTTTGGAGATACAACCACTACCATCGCCAAAACCACAGATCTTTGTATACATGTCATTTTACCCATGAGGCCCCTCTTATCATGCCCTATTTTTTCCAATGTATGTATCTTATACTATATGCCTTTTTTTTTTTTTACTGTCTACATACATACACACACAGGAATGTGGGCTACATATAGTGTGGAATTTTTTATTTTGCTCACAGATATATCCCAAGAATTGAGGACAGTACCTGGTACACAGCAGGTATTCAATAGGTACTATCTGGAGGAAAAATGTTCCAAGTAGAGGGAACAGCAAATGCAAAATTCCTGAGGCAGGGAACAAGAAGGTCAATGTGGCTGGTAGACAATAGAAAAAGGAAGAATAGTAGAAGTAAAATCAGGAAAAGTATGTGGGAAGGACAAAAGCAAGGAGATAATTAGGAGGCAATAACACCAGTCTATGTCAAGAAGTTTGAACCAGATAGTAGCAGTAGAGGAAGTGATTGAGGAGTGGACAGATTCTACATTTACTCTAACGCAGGGCTTGGCAAACTTTCACTGTAAAGGGTCAAGCAGTAAATATTTCTGGCTTTGTAGACCATAATGCCTCTCTTGCAACTACTGAACTCTGCTGTAAAGTGTAGCTGTGCTCCAAATAAAACTTTATACACTGAAATTTTAAATACATATAATGTGTGCAATACTATTCTTTTGATTCTTTTCAACCATTTAAAAAATGTAAAACACAGGGGCCAAATTTGGCTGGAGACTATAAATTGCCAATCCCTACTCTAAAGACAGAGCCATAAGGATTTGCTACTGGATTACATGTAATGTGTGAGAAAAAGAGATGTCAGATACGCTAGTATATTCTCTTAGCTATAGTTAAGTTTTCCTACCAAACTATGCCGTTTACAATACAAAGCAGAACAATTTCTGATCACAGTTCTGTAATCAGCTATTATAGGCCATTCATTATCACCTCTACCCATGCTACAGTTATCCAAGGACCAAATCCCACAGGAAATCAATCGAAGGCAATATACTAGTAAAAAGAACAACATTTATGGTTTGATATCGAGGGGCTATGATCTTTCTTAAAACATATACAGAGAAAAGTCTCAAGCTATCAGTTTTTAAATATATAAAATTAAATCAACAAATACACCTGCAATCCATAACATGATCAATTTTTATTTGGGGTTTTTTTTTGGGAGGGGGAGAGTGGATAGAAATCACAGCAATAAGACAAGGACAGATAGGAGGACAAACGAGAAGCAAAGAAGGTATGAAAAAAAGAAAAGGATAAAGTGGAGCTGGTAGAATCGTGGATTAGCAAATCTATACACATACACACAAAAATAAAATAAAATAAAAAGAAATCCAGAGATGTTACTCAACTGGGATGAGCAACCTCATTTACGAGGAAGACAGAAACTAAAGCAGAAGCTGGAACAGTGTGTGATCCAATAACACACTTTGGTACATGCAGTGATTAGTTATAGGTTCAGGATTAGGTCAGGTTAAGTTAGGTTAGATTACAGGTTCAGTCTCTTTAATTGGTTGAAGAATTATTGTTCATAATTCTTTAACTACTTTCATTCTTAAACCTCAAGACACTATTTCAAACGGTTTGACCACTGTGGGAGGGTAGACATTAAGACAATGAGAGTAAAATAAGACAATTAGGAGAATAATATAACCGAGTAGGCTAGAAAATGTCAAATCTAAGTTACAGGTACTCCACCAAAGTCATCCAAATATCAATGTCATCACTGAAATATCAAAACCCACAAACAGTTTGTCCAATGAGGTCAGGGCCCTGGCTTTGTGCCCCTTCTTACGAGAATCCTGACTCTTCAACTAGCAGCCTTGTGCTACAGTAAGCAGGACTGCCACCCATAGCCAGATCCTTTCAACCCATGAGCTGAGAGAAAGCAGAGCTGAGAAGCAGGGACAGATGAATCAAGAGACAACTATAATAAACAACTTTCCAGATACCACAATAGCATTTAATGGTCAATATCAAGTGATTAACAATGTTAGACACATAAGGCATTTTGTAATTGAATACAAAGCCCTTCTTGCCTTAAATTCAGAAAGAAATTACTGTCATCCATAAAATTATATTTGCCCATGAGCAATATAAAGATGAACACTTTATCTTCAAGGTGCTTACAAATTAGTAGATCAAGAAAACCTTCCAGGCCAATCCGCAACTTCCTGTACAGTTTTATAGATACATTTCAACTCTGATATATATATTATCCTATCTTCTCAGCAGAGAAACAGGTAATTAAAAAGCCTGAGCTAAACACGTATGTTCAAGGGTTTTTTTATTTGAAAATTCTTTTTAAAAAAGCATTTTGATTTAATTATAGCTTTGTTTAAAATATCCTCTGTCCCTTCCAATGCCGTGAACAATTGAGTTGAACACTCAATTTATCTACAACTACTTCAATAATCTAAACAGCCAACAAGTCTGATATTCACTTAAGAATCAAAAGATAGCAAAGACGTTTGCTCATGGATATACACAAACTCTAAAGTCAAGCTTTTCCAATTGAAGTAAACTAGTTATTTTTCCCCTCTTTAAATAACTCCCACAGATATTTTATTGCAGATGAAGCATAAAGTCTCTGCCATTAATAACCAAAGGCTAAGTTCTGAAAGAATATCAGTGCTCCAGAAAAAGCATCATAGCAGTGCTTCCTAAACAGGTCTTAAGGGTAGTAAGAGGTGAGAGAGGTGAGAGAAGAGGGTTTGTCTTCCCTTATACAAATAAGTTGAGTTAGCAAAATTAAGCAGTGAAGAGGTGGAGATTCCACAATTCCCTTAATATGTTTATGTGAACTATAAATATGCATTGTTTCCTAAAGTTACTGTGACATGGATTCCTTTATTCTCTAAATACAGATTCAGGAACTGTTGTACCAAGGAAGCAATGGAGAACACAAATCTCTACTAAATACTTGTTTTAAAATTAGTATTAACAGTGAGCAAAAAAAATTAATATCAAGGCTCATTATTCAAAGATTAACTATAACCTTTCCCTATAACAAATATAGACATTGTAACAATACTTTTCAAAATAGTAGATTTACATATGCATATCCTTGAATTGAAAACATTGGCATGAGTACACAAAACACTTTTAACACTTTTACCATCTCCATAAACATCAAACAACAGACTGAGAAAGTCAAAATATAATACCCATAAGAGTCAAAGAGCACTGCAATATGAAAATGACTAATCTACTCCTTTAAAAAAAAAGATGTTGATACAAGCAGATAGCTCTACTTTAAAGGTGGGGAGTGGGAGACAGAAGAAATTTTTCTCTAAAGGTAGCATTTAAAGGTTGTCTTTAACCTTTTTTATTTTTATTTTTTAAATCAGTATCAACGTGACTTCTTTATAACCTTAAAGGAGTTCTGTTCAGCTAGTCTTCAGGTAGTTCACAAGGGTGGTTGTTCTATAATTTAGCTGTAATTTGGATATAGCTGTAGGAGGAGGTGAGCATAGCATTTACTTACTCTGCCATCTGGATGGGAACTCAAGACTATTCTTAATTGGGGGGAAGAGAACATTTACAAGCCTTCACACTTTTAAAGATAGCAAATACAACAGTTTAATGAGCAAATACAGTTGTTTAAAATACATTGTGTATGTTACTAAACTATCCAAATGACTATATCTTGGGGGTGTGCAAAAAATACTAGCATTGTATATACTTCCATTGTCCCTCAAATTTTTTCTTTTTTTGCCAAACTTTTATTACTTAAATTTTTAATGTAAGCTTGTTGAAATGCTTATTTAGACATTTTTATCATATGTCAATCTTGTGCACACAAAAAGAAAAATGTAAGCAAAATTAAGTATCCTTAAACCTTTTTGAATTCAGAGTTCATCTCTGAATCACTTTTCTATGCAGAGTTGTCAGTGCTTTATTTTTGTTGTTGTTTGTTTCTAGAGTATCATTCTTTGAACTACCCAGGGTATCAGTGATGCAGTAATTTTTAAAGACAATTTCACTCTGGTCTTTAGAATTTTCTTCCAAGGTACTGACCCCATTCTGCAAGTTCGGATGACACTTTCTTGATCTTACCAGAAGGTACCCATGGAAAGTTTTCTGTGGACAAAGCAGGACTCATATTCCTTCCTCGTACAATCCTAAAATGGTGTGTGGTTCTCCATTTTTTATCATTCTCTCTTTACTAGTTTAAAACACTACTTCATTAAAAAGATATCATCAGTACTGTTTGAATACCTGATAGAGGCTATTTATTAGTTTTGTGTGTGTGTATGTGTGTGTGTGTGTGTGTGTGTGTGTGTGTGTAAAATAAAAAGGAAAGTCTGCTGTAAAAATAAGGAAGTTGTTAGCTTTGTTATAGACTCACCCAAGAGCAAGTTTTCTATTTACATCTATAATATGGCACACAGTAAACACTCCATAAATTCAAAAGTATATTGGATGAACCTCAAACATTCTCCAGTCAGCCCAATAGTGCTATGATAGTAGTTCAGGCATTTACTTGTTCAATTAATATTTCAAACTATGAGCCAGGCTCCTTGATGGACACTGAGAAATAAAGAAGTAAAAGTAGTCCTTGCTTTTAATTCTAGTAGGAGAGGAAGATAGATCATCACAATACAGGGAGAAAAATGCCATAGCATCACCATGCCTAACTATCAAGAGAATGTTTGTTATGTTCATAGCAAAAAGAAAGTTATATCACCAAGCCAGTGATGGTGGTGGGAAGGTCAAATAAGCTTAAAACAAATATTAGTTATTTTTGTTTTTATCTGGAAAAGCATCTAAAAGAATGACATCCCAAGCAGAGATACATATATTAAAAACTGAAATGAAAGAGAGTGTGGTTAAATACTAGGAACTGCAATGTGTTGGAAGGCAGAGGGTTAAAAAAGTGTGGCAACAGATGAAGCTGCATGAAGGCTAAAGCACCTGAACTTTATCCAGAGTGCAACAGAAATCCACTAGACTTCAGGATTCTAAACAAGGAGGAACATGATTATTTTAGACAGATAATCAGACAAAAGTGAGCTTCAAAGGCCTAGACTAAAATCTGCTAGAATAGGTAACATAAGCTCCATGAGGGCAGGGATTTTTATCCATTTGGTTCACTGCTAATCCCCAACACTTAGAACAGTACCTACTACATGTCAAATATCATTAAATATTTATTGAATGAATAAAGGGAAACCAGCTGAAAGACTACTGCTGAATGAAAAGAAGTGAACTAAAGCAATGAAAGACATATAGAAGGCATGATTAAAGCTATTAAATAGCAATTACTTTATATTTTTGCTTGTCAGTATTCGATGTCACCTTTCCCTTCTATTAATGTAGTATTGTAAATTTTAAACTCTGCAAAAAAAATCCAAGTTCGTTTACTAAAAAGCTATAAAAATATCATAGAAAATTGTTCCTACTGGCAATATTAAAGAAATCAAAGTAATTTAATTTACAGTCAGGCCTATAGTTACTCTCCATCTCTGTTGAGATCAAAAAAATTTTTAAGTCAATATTTACCAAGTGTTCAAAATATGCAGAGCAAGCTATTAGGTGCTTAAACTGAAACAAGATGAATTTAATTAGTCTAGAGATAAATTCCTAACCAAGAACCAGTAACATCTGGTTAATCAGTGAATGTTAGAGAGTGTCCTTCTCTACATATCTATAAAGACAACATATAGATTTTGAGAAGTCATTTAATCTCTTTTCCTTTGTAAAAAAATATATGGGTTTAAATAGAAAGAATTCCTAAGACTTTTAGTTCTGTAATTAAATGATATTCTCACCTATTTGAGATAGCTTCTTTATTGAAAGGTCTTATATTTGTTTGCATGTTATTTTGAAAATGCTCCTCTTTTTACTTATTTACTTCCAAGAAAATTTTAAGATTTTTATGTGCCAGGAATATTTTTTCTTAATTTTTCTCAGTACATAATAAACTGCTCTGCAGACAGGTCAGAAGGGAAGAAAGTTAACATCTACTGAGAACTTACTATTTACCAGTACTACACTAAGTGCTATCAACTACAGTGTTTCCTACCATCTCCAAAATTGTGTGCAGTATCAAGACCCCAGGAAGAAAAAAAGGGGCAAAGAAATTAAATACTTTGCCGAAGACCACACAACTAGTTAAGTAGTAAAATCAGAAAGTAAACTCCAGAGCCCAAATTCTATTTGCTATTATAAATGATGGTAATTGATTTGAGTGCCCAAGGATGTCCACCTTCTGCCGGTCCAGAAATTACATATTTTCCAACATTGACCAGAAAAAGCAATTTACAGAAATGCTTCATTGCACAACTATGGCGAGATTCCCTAACCCCTTCTATCTATTATGGCTCCTTTCCCCAAATAATAAAAGGGGAAAATAGGCATTTGTGCTGCTCTTTAAGAATACTAACTAAAATTCTAGAGCAGTAATCCTTTACCCTTCTTTTCTCAATGATACACATGACAAATGACAGCCAAATAATATATTCTCAGGGGTATCCCTAGATACATAACAATTCACGTTCCATGACAGCATATTTGAATGCAAATAAATCAGTGACATTATTATAAAGGTAACCAACTTTTTAAAATAAATCATTCCTTATTTTTATATTATTTTCAACATATCTTACAACTGAGTGTAATAAATACACTGCTGTTCTGGAACAGGGATGGGCAAACTATGGCCTTCATATCAAATCTGGCCCACCTGTTTTGTAAATAATTATTAGAACACACTCATTCGCTTACATATTGCCTGTGGCTGCTTTGAGCAGAGTTGAGTAGTTAGGTCAGAGACTAACTATGTGGCCCACAAAGTCTAAAATATTTACTACCTGGTACTTTACCGAAAATGTTTGCCAACATGTTTTACACTAATGATCAATTCAATCAAAGCTCCACGGTACAACCACTGGAAATATCGATGTTGACACAGCAAACTAACTAGTTTCAGTATCTTCACAAAATTGTTTTGTTTTTGTTTTTTTTTTAAAGCAGTTTTTGGACTTATCAGTGCTCCCTGCTCTTAAGCATCACAATTTCATATACTTTATTGTTACTATTTCCTTGGCTTCCCCCACTTGACTGAGAGCTAGCGAGCATCCCTGTTATAATCTCAATACCTAGCACTGGTATCTAGCTAGCGAGCATCCTTGTTATAATCTCAATACCTAGCACTGTGCCTGGCAAACAGACATTCAGTGGAAATCTGCTGAATAAATGTCTGAAAATAAGCATATGATTTAAGACAGTCAAGAGTAAAGGAATGACTAAGTTCTACAGAAATTTGCTATTCAAAGTGTGTTTTGTGCAGCAGTGGAATACTTGGGAGCTTGTTAAAAATGCAAAATCTCAGGCCTCACCAAAGACCTAAAACTGCATTTTAACAAGATTCCCAGATGAAAATTTTAAAAGCAGTGCTATACAACATGGTGCTTAATTATATCAGTTATTAGTTTGATTCTCAACAGGGCTGGGTCGCTTTGCATGGGGAAAAACAATTTCAAAGCTTCATCTTTACCCTAAAACTCGAGCTTTAAGATACAAAATAAAAACCTACTTTGACAACTTTAACAAAGGGAGTACTTTGTTTCTTTTTCTTTGTTTTAATGGGAGGGTGACTTTGTTACTGAAAAATAGTTCTAAATGGGAAGACTGTTCAAATATTTTGCCTCTTCCAAAAAAAATACGACCAGAGAACATCCATCCTACTTTAAATGGATTATAGTATGTGAACAACTATCAAAATGTCTGATTCTATGTCCTGTTAAAACTGATATGTTCATAAAAACTTCAAATAGCCTTCAAAATATGATGACAGTATTTTGTGGGTTAATAAATTGATTTGTTTTATTGTTTACTGTAAAAAGAAGAGGGAAGTCAGCACTACTTCCTGTTTATTTTTAAAAACAAAGGCTAATTAGGTACAATTACTATCCCTTCTTTACAGAAAAGGAAACTGAAGCTCATGGAGTAAAGTAACTTAAAGGTCAAACAACAAGTGATGAGGCTGAGATCTGTGCTCTTAAATACTCTTATGTAAGCCTCAAACTAATAAGAAATTAGTGTTGTAATAATTTAGGGAGTACTTTAAACTACTGCACCAACTCACCAGAATTTAGGTTTATCTCAACTCTGAATTCATAGTGTTTTGTTTTTGTTTTTGTTTTTTATTTTTGACCACTCTACTAGCCTCTATATATTCTAGCTCATATACTTTAGCTATATAACCTTGGGCAAATCACTTAACCTCTTATGAGCCTTTGTTTCACCTATAAAATATACAACCTCCATAAGGGGTTGTGAGCTAAATATAACATCTAGCATAGAATATTTATTCAAAATTATGTAGGTTTTCAAATACAAGTATTACATAACATACACTTAAAAAGACTAACAAAGACATATTAAATCATCTGTTAAATAGGGTTTCCTTGCCATAGGTAGAAAAGCAACAGGCTAAGATTTTTATCTTGTTGGGGGGCTCATTCTACAGGACAGAAACCATCAGTATAGGTTACTGCTTACAAAAGAGACTCAGGAAAAAGACCTAGATATTTCTTAAAGCAAAATAACAACAGTTTGAAAAAACTCCACAAATTTCTGATTACCTCTAAGAATTGTGTTCTTAAGAAATCAGTTTAAGGCAGCCTACCTGTAGAAATACAGATCAGAGGTTGTGTCTGGTTACTAGGCTTAAAGAGCAAACTCTAATGAGAGTGAAAGAAGGGAATCAAAATGAGTAATTATTTTTCATTTATCAGACTACCAAAGATCATGAAGTTCGATAACACTGTGTTTACATGGGTGGAGGGAAACAAGTACTCTCATATACTTTTTGGTGAATCTCTGTAGAGAGAAACTTAGAAATATCAAAATTACAAAGACATGCATTCTTTGACCCAATTAGTCCACCTCTACAAACTTAAAAGCAAAATAAGGTACAAAAGAGGTTATTCAATTGAGTACTGTTTGTAATCACAGAAAATTGGAAATAAATGTCTGTTAGCAAGGGGCTGGTTTTATAAATTATGGTACATCCATACACTAGAATACCACCAAGTCTTATGTACTAACATGGAAAACACTTTAAGCTATATTGTTACATAGGTTGAAAAAAAAGTAAGGTGCAGAATAGTGTGTTAAGGTATGTTATCAACTGTGGGAGAAAAAGGTGAAAAAAATGAATATATAAAGTGAGTGCTTGTATACACATAGAATCTCTTTGGAAGGTAGAAAATAAAACTGGCTGCCTCCCAGGAGGGCAACTGGTTAGCAAGGGAATAGGAGTTAGAAGAATACTTTTCATGGAATACTCTTGTACTCTGTAACTGTATGTACTAATAAATGTATTATCTATTAGGAAAACACAATTTCTTAAACTTTTTAAAAATACTATATGGTTAACAGACAACAAATATTACCTTGAAGGAAGTAGCAAATGGTACTTTTCAGCTGAGTTATCAAACATTTGCAGAAAACATGTGAAATTCTCTTTTCTTTCTATCTACAAAGGCTACAAATTTTGAGAGAATAAATGGTTTGGCTTCTAAGTATATTAATAGAGTTAATACTTTTTTTTTTAAATTAACATAATTTCTATAATTCCCCCTTCCAGTTTAAATCTGACAGTCTCAATTCAACAAACATTTTCTGAGCATCTTACAGAATGTCAGGACCTGGATATGAAGATAAATAACACATATGACTTGCTAAATGCTTTAACAGATGTATATAATGCTAAAGGAGCACCAACTTTTTTAATGCTTGTCAGTTTCATGAAAAGGGGCAGCCTGATGTGACTGAAGGAGTACTATGCTTGAAAGAGACCTGAGCTCTAGTTCCATTTATCCCCTTTAACCATATAATTTGGCACAAGTAAAACCTGGCTATCACAGCACCTGGACTGCCTACTGTACTACAAAAATATTATATAAAAGAAAATACATGTGAAAGCAAAATTCTTTATAATCTGTGAGACACTTCAGAAACATGTTATTACCACCTATCTGAAGTTTTGGAGAAAAAGACTATTTCCCCTTTTCTGTCTCTAGTTTTCTTGTCTGAAGTTAAAAAGTTCTCTGCTTAGTTGAAGTTATCAGAAATAAAACTGTGTATCTGTATCATTCCTTCAAAGATAGTAGGTGAAACCAATCTATTTGTAAAGCATTCCAAGAGAGTAAAAGGTAATGCTTTACTGAAAATTACATATAAAAAGTCCCAGACAAAAGCAGGTATTCAACAGCAAAGTTGGCGCTTAAAAAGCGTATTTACCAAGGCCTTGATGTTCTTACAAAGGAGGGTTGAGATCAACAGAAAGCCTAGGATGGCAGCAACAAGGGCAAAAAAGACCAATATGGAGTAGGGTTACAAAAGTGGCAACAGTTGTGGTCATGCTGGCCACCTTGCAGCCTTCTTAATATGCTTTGTCAGTGCACTAAGTTTGAAGTTTGTTTGTTTAAATTCTTAGCCTATTCTTATACAACCAGAGGAATATGTTTACCTGTGCCATCACTGGTGTTACCTGCCCTGTAGAATAATTCAGATAAATCAAATCTTTTCTTCTATCATTAAAAAGCAAACAAACATGCAAACAAATAAATGTATCCTGCTGGCTTGGAGGTTACCCTATCACACCTGAACCATATAATACTAATGAATGTTTGCAGGGGCAAGTAGGGACTTCAAAACCAAGGCCTAAAAGTTAGACGTGATTTGGTTTCTTATTCATATTCAACTAAACACTTATCATAGGCCTACAATGTTTTGCTAGGCCTGTGTACATGCTGTTCCCTTTGCAGGAACTATTCTTTCCCACCCCACCCATGTGCTTCCCCACTTCACTAACCTCTCACATGTGACTTCCTCTGAGAAGACTTCCCTAACTTGCCCCACCCACCTCCAGTGCTTCCATAGCACTGTTTCATCCCATCAGAGCACTTATTTGTGTTAATTACAGGGATTGTATCTCCTTCACTCAGGACCTAATAATCACTGTGTTGGCTGGAAGATGTTCCATAAATACCTGTAAAGCATACGAGACATCGTACTAGATAGAAGGATACAAAGATCAAAAGCAAAATCCTAAATTCACTGTCTAGTAAGCTAAAACAACAATGCAACGTGAAATGGGCTATGATGGAGGAATATATAGGAGGATACCAGGGGCATGAAGAAAGCTAAGTCAGCCTGGAAGCAGGATGAGTAAAAAAATAAGGGAAGGAAGAACCAAAGAAGATGTGCCTGAGGTAAGTCTGCAAAGTTAAATTAGAGCTAATTGGTGAAGAAGAGAGAAAGGATGATCATTCAACATGGGAGAAAAACGTAGGAGCAAGAGATTACAAGGTGGATCTCAGAAACTCAAGTAGTTTGGAATGTGCAGTGGTTCTCAAACCTTAGCATGAGTCAGATTCCCACGGAGGGCTTATTATCATAAAAGCTGATGGACCCCATCCCCAGTTTGTGACTTAGCAGGCCAGGAATATGGTCCAAGAATTTTGATTTTAAACAAGTTTTCAGGTGACACGACTGCCACATTTTGAGAACTACTGGTATGGTGGAACACAGCATATGAAGAAACAGCAGTAGGCAAGTTTAGAGCAATGCAGGGGGTGAAGAAGCAGGTTAAAAATATATACTATGCCATGGAATTTGACACTGAAGGATTTTAAGGAGAAAGTTTAATTTTAGAAAGATAGTAATAATAGCTAACATTTATAGAACACTGGACTTTATGTATTCTGTACTGTCCAGTAGCTACTGGCCATATGTAGCTATTTCAATAAAATTACAATTAAATGAAATGAAAAAATCAGTTTTTCAGTCAACCAGCCACATTTCAGAAGCTGGATACTGTACTGAGCACAGATATAGCACATTCCATCATCGCACAGATCTCTATTAGTCAACGCTGATGTATACTAACTCATTAAATCTTCACAACTTCATTATGAGATAGGTACTGTATTATCCCCATTTTAAAGAAAGAAATATTGCAAAGATTAAACAAATTACCCAAGGTCATAAAGCAAGTAATGCCAAGATGAGATGCACACTCCGATGGTCTGGTTCTTGAGGCTGTGTTCTTAAGTGTTTCTTAATAAGATCATTCTTGGCAATAAAGTAGACTGGAGGGAGTTGCTGGAGAAAGGAAAACCAGTGAGGAAGCTACTATGGTAAATCAAGAGAGAAATGATAAGGACCTGCACTGAGAGAGTAGCAGCTGGAATGGAGAAGGGGTTAATTTAAAGAGATGGTAAAGATGCAGAAAATATTGGGAGTGGACTAGAACTAAATCTAAAAGAGATGCAAATGAGGTATAGAAGATAGCACCAAAGTTTCTGTTTTAGAGTCAAAGGCAATGCCTCCCACCACGGTAAGAGCAAGTTGGAGGAGGGTGATAAATTCCATCTGGGTTATCATGAATTTGAAGTGACTGAGATAACACAACACACTGTGGGACAGATAAGTCCAGAGTACAAAAGAGAGTTTTGGATTGAGATATGAATTTAGTATAGAGGAGGTAAGTCTACAGATAACTCAGGAAGGCTGACACAATAAGTGGGCAAAGAACAGAACCTCAGGGAATCCAACATGTAAGATAAAAGGCAAAAGATAAAAGCTAGTAAACTGAAAATGAATTACCAGAAAGATGAGAGGAAAGGAGGAAGACACCTAGGAAAGAATTATCCTAGAAGTCAAGTGAGGAGAGAATGGTCAACAGGCGCTAAATGCTGCCGAGAGGTCAGGTAAGATAAAGACTGAAAGCTGTCCGCAAGAGCTGTTTCAAATGGTACTCTAGGGCCAAAGGCCAGGTTACAATAGATCTGGAATGAATAAATTTTTTTTCAAGAAGTTTAAAAATGAAGCAAAGGAGACAGCCAGGGTGTAGATGAAGAGAAGGGTCTGAAGCAGTGTTTTTTGTCTGTGTTTATTCTAATTTGAAGTGAGAGACTTCTCCATGCTAAGGGGCACAGAGTAAAATGACTGGGAAAATTATTGATGGAACAAGGCCCCTGAGACAGGAGAGAACAGCATCCTGCACATAAATGGAGAGATTAGCTCTAGACAAGACACTTCTTTTGTGTCCTCTGAAAGACAGCAAAGAGGATAAGAATAAGTAGAGATGTAGTTAAATTAGTGTGAGAGGTGGGGTATAAGTTGAATGCACTCATATGGCCATATAGAGTCCATTCTCTCTATGAAGTAGGACATGGCAGTGTCTGCTGAAAATGAGAAAGGCAAAAAAAGAGCTGGAGGAAATAATGAATTGCTGCAAGAGAACAGACTACAGATACAGACATACATCTCCAAGCAGACGGTAGAACTGAGATAAGAGGTCACAAATTTCTAAGTGGCATCTCATCATACGGTTTGTGTAATTTTCTTTAAAATAATAAACAGTCCCATATAAGAGCAGGGAGAGAAAATGGTTGGCTTTTCAACATTGGGCTTTGCCAATTAGATGCAGGAGTCACGTGAGTAACTGAGGTGATAAACCATAAGGCCAAGCAATTAGAAGAAAAAATATTTGAGGGGTGGGTAGGGGACACCCATCGGAATCACACAGGGAACCTTCTCCAAATTATACGTGTACCATATGAGACCCTGATGAGATAAAAGAGGGGAGGTACAACTGGAGTGAGAAAAAAGAAAAGTGGTAATTTAGGGCAATTATGGTCAGGGAGTAGGATAAAACAAAATTTAGGTTTACAGAAGTACACTGTCCTGGGTTCAAAGCGTGCACTGAGAGTAGGCGTGAAGTATGCTATTTCCAGTATTTGTCTGAATTTCAATTATTAGGTAAAAAGTAGCTATTTCTTCTGTCCGCTGACTACTTCAGCCACTTCCCACTACAGAGATGTTGGCTCTAAGCATTACAGCAGTGGTTCTCAACCCTGCCTGTACATTAGATGCACACGTAGACTTTAAAAAAAAAAAAAAAAGGAAACCTGCAATGTGAGCCCCACTGCCCCCACTGCTAGAGTCTAATTTAATTTGGTGTTTCCTCAGGCAATTCTAACATGGATTTAGTGTCAAGAACCACTTCTTTAGAAAGAAGAGGGCTTTAGACTTATGTTATAAAATTAAAGAAAAACTGGTGTGAGGAAAAATGAGATAACTAAAGCAGGAAAATGGTAAAAGAGGATCTAAATATTTACTAAGTAAGATATTTAAAGATGTCCTGAATAGAAAAACTGGGAAACCATTAAAGCACAGCATAGCACTAAACACACACACACAAATGTAATGTTTCCAAGAGTTCTGTTATAGGTTCTAAAAAACTCAGGAGTTAAATGTTTCGCTGTAGACCAATGACTACGAAAAAAGAAAAACTTGCACTCTACTGAGCAGAAAGAATTGAAAACCAACACTTAGCAGCTCTCTAGGTCAACAACACAATTCCCTGGACGAAAAAACAGCCTAAAGTATTAAGCATGATAACACCCCACATAATGGAATCTACCTCTTCTGCACAAAAGGTAAATGGGAAATGAATCAGCTGCCTGTCTTCTTTCACATGTACGAAGATTTTAAGTTTTTCAGTTGCCACGTTTTCTTTCTACATTAGTCATTTTCTCCCTAACAAGTTTTACTAATAACCTTAAAACCACCCAATTATTTTATACATAACTGTCTCCAATCTTAATCTTTATTTGCCACTATTCCAATATATTTGCTAAGTTTTATGACGAAGTAAAAGTAATGCAGAGATGAACTATTAGTCACAAAGACCAAAAATAATATTGTCTACTGCCTTCTCTGTAAGGTTTACTGGTATTCCAAATCACCCGGAACCAAGATACTATGTATACATAACAAGCAGTGATAAGACTGTATACTCCTAATCCATCCTTATTTCATGCCTTTAATAAGAATTACTTCACTGATTAATAGAAAGGCTTGTTCTTTTCTATATCAGTCTTTAAAATTTTTAAGTTCTAATCAATTAATCAAGTCACTCAGAGGTCATGTGTGTTATCGACTTTCTGAAAATCAGACTTAACTGTAACTGAACTTTTTTTCAAAAATCAAGTAGTACTTTTTCTTCCAGTATTAAGGTAGTTTAACATGTTTTCCTTCTAATATTTAGCTAAAAACATAAGAAAACTTTCTAATTTCTCTGATTTGAGCAATAAGCAAGCAGTCTCTCCACTCCTCAAAAAATTGTTTCTACTTTCTAGAGTATATAGCTATCTTCAAACACTGAAACAACCAGATTCACATATTTGTGGTTTACAAAAAACCACCAAAATTCTCTAGACCAGAGTTTATTCTATGGTTTTCATTAAGGAAGAGAGTTCTAACTACATTAGTTTATACTCACTGCTCTCTAATACTATACAGCAGTACTACAGCCTAATGGAAAAAAGCACAGAACTGAAAAGGTCCTGACCACTTCTCCCACATGTGATTAACTTGCTGTGTGGCATTGAACAAGACACTTAAATCTCCTTGGCTTTCAGTTTCTCTATTTGTGAAATAAGATTAGAGTCATTGTTGTACAAGACTGTTATAAAATTCTACAAAATGCAAAAGATTCAATCTTTTCTTTCCTAAGAGTTTTTTATACTTTGTACACATAATCCAACTATAAAATAATCCTTAATCAACACTACCCTCTGATTTAGTTTTTCTTAGCAGGTCTTTTTGTCTAATTGCTGGCAGTTAAAAACTATTTTGACCCAAAATGGCATTCTGGAAATTTAAATGCTACACTACTATAATCTCTACATTTAATTTCAGCCCTTAACCCAGTAGTGCCATACTACAAACTGTTTCTTCACCTGTTTCCTAATGAAGTTAAAAGTAATTCTTTGAACTTGAATTTACAGTTATGCATAGTGCTGATGAAAGCCATCTGTTTGGAACTATAACTCTCCTGTCAAAGTTAAAAAACAGAAGAAACAGCCTAGATATTCCTGGGAACCAGCTGCAGCTGAATAAATCCTAATCCTGCTCCAGCTGGGAAAAGCAGAAGAGTAAAGTTGCTACTGGTCTAATTCATTTACAGCAGATCCTTTGTGAACTAACTCCATCCCTGAGTAGGCAACCAGTAAACAACTGCACCAGAATGAGGCTTTTAATAATTCCTATAACGTAACATTCATTTATTTAAAATTTTTGAAATCATAGCATGAAAAGTCATCATTACTGTAATTGTAAGAATGCTTCCCAGTTCACTGGGAAAAAAATTTTTTAATTCTACTTTAACCAGCAAAGTTAGCACCCAGATTCAGTCTTCTCACATAGCTAAGAATCAAGTCAATGTAAAAAATATACTTTCTCCCATATTCTAAATAGAAAGAAAAAACAAAACTGTCAAGGAGATTCTTACAACCTCTAGAGGCCTGGAATGATGTAATTTTTTTTTTTCCAGATTAATCAAACAGTTCCTGTTATCTATTCATTTTCGTAGTATTAAAAGTAAATGTAATGTAAAAAAGTGCTGGCCCATGTGACAGGATGAACTAAATAAGAAAACTGGCAGCAAGAATAAGAAGATAGCATATTCTGCATACATTCATTTTCTATTTGGTGTTTTATCAGAAGCGATCATGAAAATTTGTATTGTTAAACATTATTAAAGAGCTATTATATATATTATGCCTATAAAACTTAGAGTTCTTTTGTGACTTCAATAATAAAGTACATAGTAAAGCACTCAGAACAGTGCCAAACACATTGTTAGACCTTAACAAATGTTAGCTATTAATAGGTTTCTATAAGCAACTGCTTACATTCCCTTGGCCTACCAATACAGAGCAAAGAAAGAGGTGAAGATGGTTAGATTCTCTAGATTTCTATTCCTAAAGCAATTTGTAGTATCTGATATCTTCATTAATTTCTTCTATTTCAACAACTTGTTAGAAGTTACCTGAAGAAAAAGTAAAGTGCTAATAACTGTAAGAAAAATGTCCAGGTTGTATGCACAGTTGTTTGGGGTACAGAAGTTTTGATTAGCAATGACTAAACCAAAGGTTGCCTCACTAGTTCAAGTTTTTTTTCAGAGTATATTATGGGTTAAAAATTGCCAAAACACACAGAGCTCAGTAGCTAACTAGAAGACCGAAAAATATCTGTACAGTTGATTTGTATATAACAAATACTGCATTACAAACATATCCCTGCCAGAGTTATTTTTAAATTTGTTTTTGTTTTTTTATATGAACAAGTCTGCTGAGAAAAAGTCAATTTCTAATCACATTTATACTTAATCTACTTCAATGACTTGTTAGTAATGAATTTTCATTTCTAGCTAGCTTCTCCTCAGGATATAGAACATTTACTTACCAAAACATGGTATAAACTAAATGTAAGAAATGTATAAAAAATACAATTATTGAGATCGATCAGTTGCTAACTCAATAATATTACAAAATCTACATTGGATATCCATGTCACTGTGTCCTTGCCATGACATGAAAATTAAGGTCCACTACATAAGTTTAGAATAATTTTCTCTAAAATAAGCCTTCTTTACTTAAAAACTGATATACTGGCATTATCTTCATTCTCTCTTCCATAATGTAAGAATTAAAACTTGTAATTTAAAAAATTTCCCCCTAAAGTTTCCCAACAATTATACTATAAAATACATCTGCTTGTATGCTCTCATAAAAATCTGTACACTTTAAATTTAAGAACTTTTTCCCACTTAATTACTAATTTATCTCTTCTCAACTTTTTCGTAGCATCTTTTGCTTTCAGAGGTTTTGGGGATTGTTGCATTTTTGTTTTGTTTTATTTTTAAAATGAACAATCATTCCATCAAGCAATCAACATATCCTGAATTTAACAGCATGGATAATTATTATAAAGTATCACAGCAACAGGATTTCTGAAATTGAAATTACTAAGCTTACATGTATTAATGATTTTGTAATACCACTATTCTAACATACAAAATGTAAAACAATTTTACTATAAAGGCCATTTCCAAATAACTAAATCAAAAGTTTCTATTTTTAACTCTCATAACTTGAAAACATACTTCCATTCTAATCGGCATCTCTACATCAAAAATCTAAGTTGCTGTCAAAGCCCACTTATTCTATGAATTTAAAATATCAAATTCCAGTAACAAAATAATTTGGGCGCTATGCTGTTGGCCTTAATTCTCAACAGGACCTAAATCCTAAATGTACTGTTCATGGTAGGCATCTAAAGGTTTGCTGAATGAATAATGAATAAATGAAGTAAATGAACAAATTATATTATAATAACATCTGTATTTCAAAAAGAAAAAGGTTTACAAGGAGGATATTGTTATTTAAGCCAGTTACACACTATCGCCCTCACCCAAATCCCACAATTCAAGGGAAAGTTACATTTTGTCCCAAATGAAAGCACTGTATTACATCCATGTAATCAATTCCAAACTGCAAATGATAAAACTTCAGTGACAACCAAAATGAAAATTAATAAGCTTTGAAATTATCTTTAAGAAAAAAAAAAACGAAATGTCATATAAACTATTTTTTAATGGACCTCAGGTATAAAAACTATATTCATAACTTTTGGTTTTGATACATTCTTGTCACTGGTTCAATCAGTTTTAGAATTCATTCTAAAATAGAGAAAATAGAGAAAAATAGAGAAAAAAGGGACACAGAGAGTGAAGGGGTGAAGAATGTGTTCCTTCACAATTGGAGAATGTACTGTGACGTTAACACCAAGAACAACCACAATTGTGTATCTGAGTACAGTAATAGGCGTTATACATAACAACTCCCAAGAGGCAGGCAGGTATAGCTGAATCTGGAGCAAGACTGCCCAAGATCAAATTCTAGCTCTTTCACTTAATATCTTTGATTTGGACAAGTTACTGAACCTCTTTTACGCCTCTGTTTCTTCATCAGTAAAATAACAGCACGTACCTCACTGAGTTATACAAAGATTAAATGAGTTAATATATGTATAGCTTTAAAGTAATGCCTGGCACACATAAATACATAAATAAACTCACCATGACCTACCCGACCCTAAAGCGAACTCAGAAATTTCCCTTAGAACGTGGATAAAACTTATAAACCATAGTATCCCACAGATTCTCTTCAACAAAAAGAGTGAAAACCAGTCAGCTGCTTAAAATCTAACATACAGGTCTATAATTCTTTCCAAAGATAAATATTGAGAAAAATTAGAATTGATATAGAAAAGGTAAAGAGGAGCTTGCTCGTCACTCCATATAGTCCCTGAATTTCATCTCTCATTCCACAGTGACCAGATTAACAGATATATTTGCATTCCAGGAAAGAAAACACCATTTCAGTTCCAAGCCATATCAGTTCCAAGCAGAGTGCCTGGCACACAGTAGATGCCCAATAACTATTTGCTGAATTAATTAATGTCTGAAAGTGAAACTACTTCTGGACTACACTTTCCTTTTACCATTGCTGTCAAAAATACAGTCTGGAAAATTTTTTTGAAAATATCTAGGTTCATAACAGCAAGCCAATCAATTCCACATAAGAATCTATTGGATAGTTTAAAATGAAGGAAAGTAGTTAAAATACATGAAGAGAAGCAGACATACAACTGTAATCTGTTTAGAGGAAGAATAATCCCTTATCCTAGAGCTCACTGTATTATGATTTTGAATGCGAGCTTTTCATATCTTTGGGGAAAGTCACTCCGGATATTCATTATTGAAAATAAAACTCCATATAAAAATATAAACAGATCTCATCAACTCTTAATTTTGTAGATATTATCATGAAATCTATTTTTCCCAATAAGATCAGTACATATATAGAAGTTACTCAATGAAACTCAATTTTCCCAAATGTATACTCCAAATTTAGTTACTCCGATTAACACCACTATATATTAAAGATACGTAACCAAAGAGACATTTCTATCCAAAGGACACCAGCAAATCTTTACTGGATTATTTTTTTTTAATGCAAAGGTTGTTCAGCTCTGCTGCAAAATAAGGATTGTTGGGTTAGAAGGTTCTCAAGGTCTCCCTTTCAAAAGTAAAATCCTAGGGTGATAAGACTCAAATTTGTCCTACATTGCACAATGTTGACTACCTTTTAGAAATATGCACAACTGACATTTTATGTATAGCTAATATTTTTAAAAATTAAAATATCTAATTCGAACAAGGGAAATTATAATAAAAGCACACACTCAGATGTTCTAACAAGAATTTATAATACCCAATCACAGATATAATACTGAATTCGTTCTAAATGATAAATTATTCCGTTACCATGCAGTTAACCTTTGTAGATTTTTGATAACAATTGTAGGAATCAAGTGTTATATTTCTTTTCACTTCAGCCACATGTGATCAAGAAAGTTCTCACAGGACTGAACAACAGAATAAAGCATTTTAGTTTCTTGTCCATCCTGAATTTTTACAAACTTTTTTTAAACATCCTGAATTTTTAATAACACACTCTTAATAAATGCTTAAATGATATAGAACAATTTTATGAATAGGATTCTCTATTAGAATCATTTTAATGGTAATAACGGTAAGATAATATTTCTATTTCAAAGTTCAGAGAAAACTGAAACCTAAAATAGATCTCTAAAAACTTCATCAAAGAGATACACTGTTAATTTTTAATTACTATTTAAATAAAAATCTATAGGTGGGTTAATAACTACAGTAAATTTAGACCATAGCTCAAATAGTTTAAAATACATTTAATGTTAATTTTATAATTTTCTCATCCTAGAAGTAGCCTTGATGATCTTAAGCAAAATGAAGATTATTTTACTATTGTACACTAAGGTGTACAACTTAAATTACTACCACTTCCACAGTACAATTCAGAGCAATTAAAATAAATTTACAGCTAAGACACAAGGCCAATGTTAAAAAAAAAAAAAAAAAAAAAGGCTATTAACAAAATTCTCCTCATCCCTGAATATCTATTTAAGGGCCAAAATTTATTGTGATGACATCTTTTCAAATGCACAAATAACAGCATGGTAAGGTATACCACCTGTGCATCAAAACTCTCCACACCCCAGAACTTTACTAACATAGGATGCTGTATTCCTGACGCATGTAGTCTAACCTGTCATACATAACATTTAGAACTTTGTCATATGCAAAGAATAATTACTACATGATAGAAAGTTTAGAATACAAACAGCAAAAATAAGAATTGCTAAATCTGCTTAGCTACTACCTGAGTCTGGAAAATAGGTCTTATTTCTACCTAATGATAATCTGCAACAAATGCAAAAAAGAAAGACAGGTTCTTAGTCATCTGCTTGTTTCAAATTCAAGTCTCCAGCATTTGGCTGCTCATTGGCTTCCAGTAGTATGGTATTACAATAACTTCCATGCAACAGTTTTAAAGATGTATGCTACTTTTTTAATTCAAATCTAAACATGTTCATTTAGGTTGATCGATACTCTACATTTTGAATCTTAGGCATCAAATATGTCAAAGTATCAGAACAATTACCATCTATTGAGTTCTCAAACCTAGAACTCACCAGTAAAAACCCCAAGGTGATCATTCTACAAGTCTCCAAACACAAAACTTGTGTAATTCTCTATATAACGTCCTAGAAACATGACTTTGTAGCATACATCATCAGCTCTGTGAACACTGATGCATATACCATTCTCACCTTATCCTTTTCGTGTGGAAGGAGTGACACTGGTGGTAAAGAGGAAAGAGATTCACAACTCTCTTTCCCGTCCACATTGGTTGCTTTAGTGTTGAGCCGATACAGAGGTCCATCTTTAAGAAGTCTGCCATGGCCAATGGCGCGTTTAATAGCCAATCGTAACTGCTGGTGAAAGCCAGAGGCGGCACTGCCTCCAAATAACGCAGACACATCCTTCTGACCTTTCAAAAAACGTTCGATGCTTTTCAAAGTTGAGCCACCAGACTCTGCCAAGCCATCAACTGCCCGCTTGATCAGTTTATTCCAATCTATATTTTGTTTATTGTCCAATTTTCCATGGTTTCGAGGTTTAGGAAGTGCTATTCGCCCAGGATTATCAGGATCTTTATAGGAATTGAGACCTTTATTTGAAACTTTTAAAATTGTTCCATCTTTAACACTCAACTCCAATTGTTCTAAAACAGTTTTACGATCCAAGCCATGGGATGAAGACACTGCATTGCATATCCTTTCTTCTGAAGGACGCTGTTTCTGCTTCTTCACTTTTTTGATGGCCTCCAAAATCCATTCCGTATACAGCGGGTTAGCGAGTTTTACCATGGTGAAGGATTCGTATATCCATAGAGTCGTTATCCTTTATCCTGATGCTGACTAAGTTTTACACCATGGAAAACAACTTTCTCGGAGGCTGAGAACCAGTTAACCATAGCATACAAGTTTTCTGGCCTAAGTCCTTCCTTCTTTTCACAAAACAGAATGCCTCTCCACTTTACTTTAGAAATCAAAACAACCAGTTATTTGAAATGTCTTCAAATTTCCCAATAAATTTCTCAATAGCACCACACATGGGTCTCTTCATAAAGTTGTAAAAACTCATGAACATGTCATTCCCAGCAGAAAAATGTGCATCTTATGCCTGAAAAACAATGAAAACAAAGTCAGTTTTCTATCAACGCCCATTTTGTAAATAAACACTAACTGAAACATCCTAGTCTTTAAAAGCAAATAGCAAGTGTTTTTTAAGGACCTGTAGGAGTTTTAACATGTTTCTATCAACATTCCAAAACAATCATGTCTGTAAATCAATGGGATAAAAAAGGCAAAAAAGATGAATAATTAGGACACAATGAGGAAACAAAATGAGATGCACTGTGAATGATCTCAGACTACAACTAACTAGAGGGTGCTGGTTATTCTGTACTCCATAATCTCTGCTCACCAGTCTATGAATTGAAACTCTTCCTTGACATCTTTCCCCAAGAAACTATTGAGTACTTCAACAAGTATCTGGATTAGTAGAAAGAATCCTGTAATGAAAGTAAGAGTGAATCTTTCATTTTTTAAAATTCCAGACATTCAGACTGGACAAAAACAGTCAATAAGGTAGGCAGAAAACCAGTGAGGAATTTTTAACTATTTCATATGTTAAAGAAACAACAAATACAATTTACACAGACCAAGTTCATATTTTAAGTACATTACTTTAAATATTCCGAATGGACACAAAACATTGAAAATAGTCAAGTGTTAAAAGTGTTTAAGGAAGTTATAAATAACCCAATTTCATTCAAATTTTAAAAATTACATGCAGATAGTTTCTCCTAAAGGGAGTAACAGGTGTCAAAATATTCATAACCAATCTACAGACAGAGAAACTAGAAATGAGAAAGGCCCAGGATCACTGTGTTCAAACACACCCACTACACATCAAATGTACAGTACAGAACTGTTCGCAGATCTAAAGAGATCTCATACAGATTCAAGATTGCTATCCTGAATTAACATTAATGAATAAAACACAAACATAAATATACTGCCTCTCCAAGATCAAAGTCAATAGTCTTCTTTCAGACAAAAGAAACTAGCAGATACAAATCTTTTTTTTAAATCACCAAAATAATGAATTCTCATTCTGAATAAGTTATTTGCTTCCAAAAATAACTTAGGTGTTTTTTTAGACCTCTGCTCTTATTCTGAGCATTTACAACATAAACAATGCTAGAAAAATGGCTCCCAGAGCAATTATTCTTAAAAGTGACATTAAAATACAAAGGAAAACTAACAGATACTAGGAAAGAAAAGGCTGCAGAAAACACTCAAATCTGAGCCAAGATTTATTTTTAAATTTGCTGACTAAAAAGAAGCCCCCTGAGAGAGCTATGCTTCATTTTGGTGAGAGTCTCGAGAGATAGAAATCCTAGTATTATTACTCCACGAAAGTTCATTATGTAGACATTAACTTAGCTAAACTAAATAAGAAGCTAAAACCTGACTTTAAGAAGTTGGGAACGTCCTAATTGATTAAATTCGCAGTAAAAGAATGACAGTTACTCATTGTTTCTCCCACCGGGGATTTTCACCAGTCTCCAAGTTTTCCGAACGTAAAGCGCCTACAGACTTGAACTTTAACTCTCTGAAAGTACACCAGCTGCTAGAGAGAAAGCACAACTTGCTTCCGACAGTCCTTCCCCGTCTCCATTCCCCACCCCCAAACACATCTTCGCGCTCTCTTTTTAAAGAGCAAGAAACTTTAAAAACTTGAAACTGCACAACCCTGCAGCTTGCCAACGGATAGCTCCGCCGTTCCCATTTGTTGGAAACAGAATCCGAAGAATAAGTTAACAATGAAATCACGTGAAAGAGTTAAGACCAATGTATCTTCCATTCCCAGCTCCTCCAAATCCTAAGCTCCACAAAGGCCGGTTCCAAGGAGGATTTGGGGCACGCAGGCTGCCTGGGGAGCCTGACAGGTCGGGCAGCTCCTGTCCAAACCGGCCGACGGTTGACAGGCAGCCCGCTGCCTCCCCTCCCGGCGCCCGGGCTGACAGCCCGACAGACACAACACCACACGTGCTGCCTCCTCCGCACCACAACACCCGCCAGCCAGCCTGTCACCCCCACTTGCAGCCTCAGCCCCGCTCGGATCTCTGCACGCCCGGCCGAAGCCGGAGCGAGAACTCGGGAGCGCGGGCAGGAGGAGCCCGGCCTGGGCGGCGACCGGCCGGGCGCAGGTGGGGCCGGGGAGGTGGGCGCGCCC
>NW_006439192.1:1687747-1689656 GCF_000325575.1 Pteropus alecto | reverse complement strand
CGGGGGTGGGCACTCGGCTACTTACCGGGGGCGAAGAGAGCCGGGACCCCGGGGCCCCGGGCCGGACAGCGGAGATGCCCCAAACTGACACGGCCGCCATCTTGGAGACAGTGAGCTCTGGCCGGGGGGAGGGGAGGCGAGGCGGTGGAACAGCCGCGGGGGGAGGGGAAGAATCGCGAGGGAACGGCTGCCTGGGGGAGGGAGCAGGAACAGCCTAGGAGGGAGGCTAGGGGGAGAGGGAGGGCGAAGGATCGCGGGAGGGGGGCGGTTGAGGAGCGGGAAGAGCTGGGCCGGGAGCCGGGAAAGGCCGGAGGGCGGGGCGGGGCAGGAGGGAAGAGCCGGCCGGGCGGGTCACGTGGGGCCGGTACAAAAGGCCAAAGCCAAAGTGGGAGGAGGACCTGATGGGGCTGGAGGCCAACAACTTGGGGCTCCTTTTCCCCTTTTAGACGCTGTTAGGTCAGGTGGATACCCGGGAGAAAAGGAGATGGTGTATCCCCATTACACAGCTTGGGAAACTGAGAGCAGGCGTATGGGTGGGGTGGCTTCATTGTGGCACGGAAATCCGGTGGCTAGAGGGGATCTGAACTCTTGATGGCGTCTGTGTTTACAGTTAGCAGATCTTCCCTCCCCATTTCTGTGCCCTCAGCCCACTTCCACAGTGACTCCCGGAACCTGAGGTCGGGAGCTGGGGCGGCAAGGAGGGGGTGAAGGGCGGGGAGGAAGTTGCCTCCCTTCATCCTTCCCTTCTGCTCGTATCACACCAAACATCTCCTACTGAAGGAAAAAGGTGCGATGAGACGGGGGAAAGGGTAGAAACTTAAGACACCCCTGTCAAGCTCTTTGTCAAATCACCACAATGATTTCATCCTCACAACTGAAAGACTTGTTGGACGTTACCAGAGCCATTTTTATAGAAAATAGCATAGACTAGGGTTGTAAGACTTGCACAAGGTCTCACAGCTATTTTGTGGCACACATCTGAGTTTGGAACCGAGATCTGTCTTACTCCAACGCCTGTATTCTACTCATGCCCTATGCAGAATTGCTCTTGTCCGAATTTATGGCTGAACCATGAACTGGCACTTTTTCATGGCCTGTCTGTTCTCTACTGGCTACATGTATGTTTCTTTGTCTTGTCTCTCATCTAGTTTAAACTCCTTGAGGCAGAGATTGAGTCATACTTGTTTCATATCATTGCATTCGCTGGAAAGGCAGTAAATGACAAATGAAAAGACATATTAACTGCTTAATAATTTTGTGTGGAAGTGTTTTCCTGCCACTAGACCTTAAACTAATTTCCTTAATACCTCCTCATTTTATCCCAGCTTTACCTTTAAAGACCAACCCTCTCACTCACTCCCTTGACTTCTATGTTTACTTCCTTTTCTGAACTTCGGTAATATTCGACCATTTGCTCTACGCCTTTGACATTTGATGTATGGCACTTTGTACATTGTATGAATGCATTCCAGATAGGCTCCTCTAGGATGCCTCCTTGCATCTCCGCGGTGGTGTGGAGAAAGCAGTACAGACAAAAAAAAAAAAAAGTTGCTAGTGAGTGAACATTTTTAAGGCACTAAGAAAGAGATGGAATTTACAATGCAAGCCCTGTCTTCTTTGTAACTCAATCTATACTTTCCTTTCTCTATAGCTTTTCTCCCCTCTAATCTTTAGACTGTCTAGAACGTTCAATAATAACATTTTCAGATCATGGTCCAGCCAACTTAATATCCTAGCACTGGCACTGATAACCTAAGTGCAGAGTGGTGAGATTAACTGAATCGCCCTCCATCACCTACTTCCAAGCCCCATCATCCAATTAGAGAAACTTAGGGATACAAGACAACCTATTAGAAAGGATATTTTCCATCCTAGATATATCAGACTTACTCTCAGGTAAAATGGAAAC
>NW_006439192.1:1681442-1687682 GCF_000325575.1 Pteropus alecto | reverse complement strand
GTTGAAGAGAATTCTCTTTTAGAAAAACAAAGCAAGATTTTTATTTCCCAAAGAGGACAAGTAAAGTCATATTAATAGGGGGAAAAAAATGTGTTCTTTGAGACTAGTGTGTGGTCTTCAGAAGAAAAATAATATGTACAGAAATGAACTGTTTGCCTTTGGATACTTTGGAAGAAAACTAGCCACAGCCATTCCTGTGAAAAGACCAAACTGGAGTTCAAGCACACAGTAGCAAGAATTTAAAACAATTTGCAACAACAAAACACAGTTTAGCTTTTTAAATAGCTTCCTGTAGAGAGTCTTTGCTTAACATTTGCATAATTTAAGGCCACATTCAGGAGATCTCAAAATAAAAGGTCTGCAACAAAAACAGATTAAAGCCCTCCTGTTTCACATGTTGAAAGACAATCCACAACACTGAAAGGAGAGCTTTTCATGCTTCAAACTTGACTCAGAATTCAGCCCTCCAGGGCTGATGGCTAAAAGTTATTTCCCTCTTCCACATTTTGCACTAGGAATCCCTGCCTTTTCAGTTGTTGTTGGTAACTACATTTTTTTATGCAGAGTCTAGCTAAATATAAAAATTGGAAGGTTGCTCTCTCTTTGTTTCAACAGGAAAAATTTTTAGTCCACTTACATTTAATATAATTACTGCTGTATTTGGATTTATACTTGCCATCTTACTATTTATTTCCTTTTGTCCACTTATTTTATACCCATTATTTCTTGCCTTCTTTTGAATTAATTAAAATATTTTAATTATATTATTACCTTCCTCTATTAGCTTATTAGTTTTACATTCTTTTAGAAATCTTTGAGGTTACAGCATGCCTGTTTGAGTTATTACATTCTAGTATAAGTGATTACTTATACTACTTTCCCCCAAATGCTAAGACCTTAGACTACACACTATGCCTCCCTACCCTCCCCCCTTTGTGTTTTTTGTTGTCACAAATTTTAATGGTGCATATATTTTAAGCTACACAAGGTTTTATAATTATTGTTCTGTACAGTCAATACTCACTATATTCACCTACATATTTACCATTTATGTTGCTCCTTGTTGCACTATACATTTTTGTGCTTCTGACTGGAATTTTTTCCTTCTTTCTGAATAATTCCTCTGTTCAGAGTAGGTCTGCTGGTGACAAGTTCTCTCCATTTTCATTTGCCTAAAAACTTCATTTGATCTTCCATATTGTTGCTGAATATAACATTCTAGTTTGGCAAGGTTTTTTTACATCATTCCTTTGTTATTCCTTTGAAAACTAAAGTCTTTTTTCCTCTGGCTTCATTTAGTACTTTTTCCTTTAGTTTTCTACAATCGTTCTCCTGCGATATGTCTAGATGTGGTTTGCTTTGTATTTATCACATTTGGGTTCATGAGTGCCACTCCTGGAGTCCCTTGAATTTGTAGCTTGATATCTTTGTTTTAGAAAATTCTTGGTCACTATCTCTTCTTATTTCTCTTTTCCTTTTAGGACTTCAATTATGTATGTCAGAATTTCTCATCTTTACCATCTATATTTACTATCATCTTTTTGGCCTTTTTGTGCATGAGTCTGTATATTTTCTACCCATCTATCTAAATCTTCTCTTAAATCTCTTACATCTACTTATTGAGTTCTTAATATTGGTCATTGTATTTTTAAATTCTAGAATTTTCATATGGCAAAAATTCATTTGAAGAAATTCTCCCTCTTTTTATTTATTTTCTCCACCTTTGCCTATACTGTCTTGAACATATCAATCCAAGCCATTTTAAATCTCTGTTCATTACAATAGCTAGATCTTCTGTGGGTCTATATCTCTCTCTATGTTTTTCCATTGGCTTTTGGTTATTTTTTAGCAAACTAAAACAGAAAAAAATCATATGATAATCTTGATATATGAACATGAGTGGGAGTGAAGGCAGAACCAGGGAATCACCCTTAAAGACAGTCGAATGTCAATCAATCTAGCCCTACCACCTATGCCAATCATCTAGCCCTACCCCTTATAACCGCCCGTCAAGAGCAATATAAAATACAGCTAGCTCCTGGATTCTAGGGTGCTTCCACTGTTACTGGTGAAGCCCATTCCCCACCCCCAACTCTTGCAATGTTATCTTATCCTATCTTTCACTTCACCTTCTCTCTGCTGCTGCCCCCTCTAACCTGGCTCTTTTCCATCTGAAAACACTTTGCTTTCCCTAAGTTACAGCCCTTGCCTTTTGTTCTCTAAATTCCCCAAGGCTGTATCCCCCATGAGGCTGTATCCCCCATGCTGTGGCCAACGCTTTTCGTTCTTAAAACCTACTTTCAACAAACCTTTCTTTTCCAATCTCCCGCTGATTTGGTAATTCTCTTCTAGGTTGGTGGGAAAGAACCGAGGATCCCCTCTGTGCCATCCAGGGCATCCCCGTATTCCAGATCACCCTGGACAGTGACAATCTCAGGAGATACAGAAGAAACATTTGACAAAATTCAACATCTATTCCTGATAAAAATCTCTCAGCAAATTAGGAATAAAAGAGAAGTTCTCACACTGATAATGAATGTGTAGGAAAAATCTACAACTAACAAGATCATGATAAGAGACCAATACTTTCCCTATAAGACATGATCGAGGCAAAGGTGTCTACTGTCACCACTTCTATTCAACATTGTGCTCTGGATTCTAGCTAGAACGGTAAGTCAAGGAAAAAAAGGCGGGGAGGCATTCAAATTGGAAATAAATAAATAAAACTCTTTACTCATAGGTGACATGATTTTCTATCTAGGGAATTCTACAGAATCTACAAGCAACTTCTAGAATTAATTTCTCTCAAGGTTGCAGGATATAAGATCAATATACAAAAATCAAGTGTAAAACAATCTGATTTTTAAAATGGGCAGAGTTTGGATTGACTTTTTGCCAAAAAGAGATATACAAATGGCCAATAAGCCCATGTAAAGATGCTCAACATCACTACATTACGGAATTGCAAAATCAAAATCACAATTAGATACCACGTCACACCCATTAGGATGTCTACTATAAAAAAAGAAAGAAAAGAAAAAGTGTTCATAAGTATGTGGAGATATTGGAACCCTTGTGTATTGTTGGTGGGAATGTAAAATGGTGTCACTGCTGTATAAAGTAGTATGGCTGTGCCTCAAAAAATTAAAAATAGGAATACCATATGATTCAGCAATCCTACTTCTGGGTATATATGCCAAAGAATTGAAAGCAGGGTCTTGAAGAGATGTTTGCATATTCTTGTTCATATTGACAAGAGCCAAGATGTAGAAGCAACCCAAATGTCCACTGATGGATGAATGGATAAACAAAATGTGATACAAAGATATTTTCATTGAATGCTATTAAATATTGCTGAGAGAAATTGAAGAAGACCGAAGAAAATGGGAAGCTATGCCTTGTTCGTAGATTGGGAAACAATGTAATGCAGTTGCAATCCTAATCCTAGCAAGATTCATTTGTAGAAACTGACAGGTTCTAAAAGTCTTAAGAAAATACAAAAGATATAGAATTGTCATACAAGTTTGAAAAAGAACAAAGTTGAAGGAGTTATACTGCCTGACTTTAACACTTTCTCATGCTCGTGCAGGGCATATCAATTAATAGTACTAAAGCCTGCCATACTATCACATAGGATTGTTGTGAAAATTTGAAAAGTTGCTATAGTTATAGCACTAAAATAGTTTGTGTTATATAGTAAGCACACCATAATGTTAACTCTTATTAGTGTTATTATTGTTGTGTATAATTTGTATATCCCTGATTACTAGTGAGATTGATCTTTTTTCTCCCTATGTTTATTTGCCATTTGAGTTTTCAGTAAAGTTCTTGTTCTGTTCTTTTGCCTATTTTTCTATTGCATTCCTTCTATCTTTCTTAGTTCTTTATATATTACAGGTACTGATACATGGCAGTTATATATGTTGAATATTAGTTCCCCTAGTTTTTAGCTTGTCATTTCACTTTTGGTAAGTAGAAGCTCCTATTATTAATTTATATAAATATATCAATTCTTTTTTTTTTTTATCGTGTGTGGCGATACTTGTACTCTTTGTCTTTTAATCTTACAAAAGGAATGCTTTCGAATTGAGGATATTTACTGTAGCTTTTGAGGATGCTTTTAGGAGGATGAAGAACTTTCCTTCTGTTTCCACTTTGCTAAGACTTGTTTTACACTTCCAACTGTTATGTAAATTTCGTTAACTGCTCTTTCTACAACTAATGACATGACCGTTGATTTTTTCTTTTAATCTCCCAAAGGTAATGCGAGGCAATGATTTTTTATTTTAAGTTAGATCAAATTTATATTCCTGGGACAAACCCAACTTGGTTATGATATATTATCTTTTTTTATGAATAGCAGGATTACATGCCTTGAAAATTTGTTTAGGATTTGCATGATTATGTTCATAAGAGAATCTGATCTATAATTTTCCTGTCTTGAAAATCTATAATTTTCTTGCTTGTTTTGGTATCAAATTTATGTTGGCCTTATAAAATGAGAAAGGAGAGTTCCTTTTTTCATTTGCTAGATAATTTTATAAGACAGAATCATTTGTTCTTTAAACATTCGGAAAAATACACCAATAAAACATTCTAGACCTAGTGTTTTCTTTGTGGGAAAATGTTTATATACTGATTAATTTCCTAATGCTTGTAAATTATTATGGTTTTCTATCTTCTTTAAACAGTTTGGATAATATTTTTCTAAGATTTTGTCCATTTCAGTTTCAGGAAATTCTCTTATAATCCATGTAATTTCTCTAGTATCTGTAATTACATTTTCTTTATTGGTCTCAATATTGTTTATTTTTACCATCTCACCTTTTTCTTGAACATTATTGGCAGAAGTTTATCAGTGTTATAATCTTTTCAAAGAAATAACTGGCTTTGTTGATCTCTTATTTTTTATTATTTTCTTAATTTTCATCTTTATCATTAATATTTCTTTTGTCTATCTTCTTTATATTAATTCTTTTGTTCTTTATATATCTTCTTGAGTGGATACTCGGCACGTTTGCTTTCACTTTTTGTCTCCCATCCAAATATTAACCAGGCCCGACCCTGCTTAGCAACCTTCTTTGGCTCCCAATCACCTATGGACGAAAAGCCCACACTTCTCAGTGACTTACAAAGTTTAACTGCTAACCCCATTATCTTGCCTTCACCATTCTCTGCCTTCCCGATTACCTTCAGCACCTCGGATATGCTGTGCTTCCTCAGATCTACATGTGTCTGCATATGTACTTTCATTCTAAGGGGAAAGTTCTTTTCCTGCATCTTTAAATCTTTAAGTCTAAGACACATGATATTCTTTTCATAGTAATTTCTAATATCAGTAATTTCCCTGAAAGAACATCATATCTTAACCACATGACTGGGTAAATTCCATTTTCTACTTTAAAGAGAGAAAATAAAAAACAATGTTTAAGTAGATAGCCAGTGATCACAAAGACCGTAACTGATCCATGGTGTAGCTCATGGTCATAAAAGTGGTCAAGTATAAAACCCCAGAAAAACATGACTGTCAGCCTGGCACTCTGACAAATCACCCTCACGCATGAATGTAGAAAGTGTTTTCTTAGGCAGAATCAGGTATGCACTTTTTAACTTAATCTATTTTAATTTGTAGGAAAAAAAACAAGGTTAGAGAATTTAACAAATATCTTCTACCCACTATCCAGAATTAATACCTATTTTTTAATTCAACAGGCAGATTTTATTTATTTTTATAGAAACAATTTTTTTTTTTTTTTTTAGGCAAGGCAACCCTTGGTTGATGTCACAGATTGCAAGGACCTTGTCAGTTTATAAACCCTTATTTTTTTTTATTTTTTTATGCCTACAGCTCCTGGTCTTCCTAGGGGGTCTCCCATCCAAATATTAACCAGGCCTGACCCTGCTTAGCTTCCGAGATCAGACAGTATTGGACTTGTTCAGGGTGGCATGGCCTTAGACTTTGATAGGTAGACTTTAACAAGATGTCTTTAATAGGGAAAAGTCATCAAAAACCCAATATTAAGTGAAAGAAGCAAGTCATACAAAACATCTGATTGATTAGACTATTCTGACTTGGGTTTTTTGCCTTTTTTGTTTTGTTTTTTTTATTGTGATATAGAACTTTAGATTTTTTAACTGTAAAGTATAACACACAAAAGGTTTGTTCATTTTCAAAGACAATAATAATATAAATCCTTGTGTTCCCATTCTAAGCAATAGAACAGTATTTTCCCTCTCTTT
>NW_006439192.1:1672099-1681430 GCF_000325575.1 Pteropus alecto | reverse complement strand
CAAGGCCCTCCTATATCCTTCCCTAATCACATCCCTTCTCTTCTGACTTTTGTGATAATCATTCCCTTGCTTTTCTTTATATATATTAATTTTATGTTGATTTCTAATCTCTCTATGGGAGTGTAGATGACACATATCATGCCTCTTACTTTAGGATTTTTACTTTGTAACAAAGATATTTTCTTACCTAACCATAGTATAATTCTGAAATTCAGGAAACAACATCGATACAATATTTTAATCTACAATCCATATTCTAATTTCGATAATTGTCCCAAATATGTTCTTTAAGACATTTTTTTTCCTCTAGTCCAGGATCCAATCCAGGATCACATATTACATGTCTCTTTAGTCTCTACTGTAAATTCTCTCAGCCTTTGTTCGTCCTGCATGACAATGACATTTTTGAAGATATTTCATACTATAAAATTCACCTATTTAAAGCATACAATTTAATGGTTTATTCTACAGCCACAGAGTTGTACAACTATCACCACCATCTAATTTTAGAACATTTTCACCCCCCTAAACAAAACCATATCCATTAGCTGTGACTCCCCATCTCCCTCCTATGCCCACCCCCACCTTACCAGCAGCCCTAAATTACTACCAATAATCTCCTTTCTGTCTCTGTAGATTTGCCTGTTCTCAACATTTCATATAAATAGAATCATACAGTATGTGGTCTTTTGTGACTGTCTTCTCATGTAACAATATTTTCAAGATTCATTTGTGTATAGTATGAATCAGTACTTTATTTCTTTTAATGGCTGAATAATACTCCATTGTATGGATATACCACCCTTTATTTATCTCAGTTGATGGGCATCTGGGCTGTTTCTATTTTTTTGGCTATTTTGTATAATGCTTCTATGAACATTTATGTACAAGTTTTTATGTAGATGTATGTTTTTATTTCTCTTGGGTATATACCCTAAGAGTGGAATTGCTAGGTCATATGGTTACTCTTTAAATTTTTGAAGAACTGCCAAACTGTTTATTAAAGTTGCTATACTATTCTACATTCCCACCAGCAACCTATGAGGCTTGCAGTTTCTCCACATCATCACCAAAACTTGTTATTGTCCTTCTTTTGATTATAGCCATCCTAGTGGGTATAAAGCACAATTGTATTGTGGATTTGATTACCCTAAAGAGTAACGATGTTGCATACCTTTTCATATGCTTAAGAACCATTCATATATCTTCTTTAGAGAAATGTCTATTTGAATCATTTGCCCATTTTTAAATTGGGTTGTTTGTTTTTACATTATTGATTTATAAGAGTTTTTACGTATTCTAGATACAAGTCCATTATCAGATAAATGATTTGCAAATATTTTCTTCCATTTTGTTAGTTTTCTTTTTCACTTTCTTTTTCTGCAGCTTTATTGAGATATAAGTGACATGACATTTATAAGTTTAAGGTGTGCAATGTGATGATTCGATATATGTACATATTGTGAAATGATTACCACAGTAAGATTAGCTAACACAACCGTCACCTCACACAGTTATCTTTTTTGGTGCATAGTGACAACATTTAAGATCTTCTTTAGCAGTTTTCAAGTAGTCTTTTCATTTTCTTAATGATATCATTTGCAGCACAAAAGTTTTTAATTTTCATGTTGTCCAAATTTTCAATTTTTTTCTTTTATTGTGCCTTGGATGTTGTATCTAAGTCACCATTGCTGAACCTAAGGACATGAATATTTACTCTTATGTTTCATTTTAAGAGTTTTCATAGTATAAGGTCTTACATCTAGATCTTTGATCCATTTTGAGTTATTTTTTGTGTATAGTGTGAAATAAGGACCTCGTTTTATTTCTTTGCATGTTAATATCCAGTTTCCCTGACACCATTTGTTGAAAAAGCTATTCATTTTCCATTAAATTGTTTTGGCACCCTCATCCAAACTCGATTGACCATAAAATAAAGGATTTATTTCTGGACTCTCATTCTATTCAATGGATCTCTACCTATATGTCTACCTATATACCAGTACCATACCATCTTGATTACTGAAGCTTTGTAATAAGTTTTGAAATTGAAATTATGAGTTTTCCACCCTTGTTCTTTTTTATGAAGATGATTTTGGCTCCTCTGGGTCTTTTCACTTCCATGTGAATTTTAAGATCAGTTTGTCAGTTTCTGCAAAGAAGCCAGCTGAAATTTTGATAGGGTTTGAGTTAAATCTGTAGAGCAGTTTAGTGACTATTGCCATCTTAGTATGAAGTATTTCCATCTATGAACAGGGTATGTCTTTTCATTTTTTGAGAAACTATTAAATTTTTTCAACGTTTTACAGTTATCAGCATACATCTTGCACCTCTTTTGTTAAATTTATACCTAAGTATTTTATTCTTTTTGATGCTATTGTAAATAGAATTGTCTTTCTTAATTTTATTTTTACAATGTTCATTGCAAATGTATAAAAATACAGTTGATTTTTGCATATCGATTTTGTATCCTGCAAACTTGCTGAACTCGTTTATTAGCTCTAATAGTTTTTAATTAATTTTTTAGGATTTTCAATATATACAAGATCATGTCATCTGTTTTACTTTTTTTTTTTTCCATCCTGGGTGACTTTTATTTCTTTCTTGTTTAATTGCCCTCGCTAAAACCTCCAGTGTAATGTTAAAGACATGTGGTGAGAGCAGACATCACATCCTTGTCTTATTTCTGATCTTAGAGGGGAAGAGATTCAGTTTTTAAACATTAAGTATGATAGCTGTGTTTTTTGGTTTTTTTTTTTAAACAGATGCCCTTTGTCAGGTTGAGGAAGTTCCTTTTTATTTTTACTTTGTTGATCATTTTTATCATGAAAAGTTGTTCGACTTTGCCAAATGCTTTATCTGCATCTTTTGGGATGATCAAATGGTTTTTGCCTTAAATTCTACTAATTTGGTATATTACATTAATTGATTTTCATATCCTAAACCAATCTGGAATTCCTAGAATAAATCCCACTTGGTCATGGTATTCCTTTTTAATCCTTTTTTTTTTTCTGTGAGGTTGGAGTGATGTCCCCCTTTCATTCCTGATTTTAGTAATTTCAATTTTCTCTCTTTTTCATTCTTTAGTCTAGCTAAAGGTTTATCAATTTTGTTGATCTTTTTTAAGAAACAAATTTTGGTTTGTTTGATTTCCTGTGTTGTTTTTCTATCCTCTCTTTCTTTTATTTCTATTCTAGTCTCTGTTATTTCCTTCCTCCTGCTTATTTTAAATTTAGTTTTTTTCTCCTTTTCCCAGTGCCTTTAGTTGAAAGGTTAAATTATTGATTTGAGATATGTCTTATTTTTAATATGGATGTTTAGTTGGTAAAGTTAACTTTGGTCACCTGGTAACGTTATTATCTGGTTTCACCACTATAGAATTAGTATTTTTCTCCTTGCAACTAATAATAAATCTATGGGGAGACACTATTTAAACTTTCTGTAGAGGTTTTCTAGTGAGGTAAACAGTTTGTACATTTTTTTTTTTTAAGGCACAAGCTACCAATTAAAAGTTTCCATCTGCTTCAATATCTTTTATTGCTCATATTGGATGTCTAGTATAGCTCATAAGACACCTCACCTTGGGAGTAGATTTTTTCTGGAACAAATCATTTGAGTAGACTTTCTTAATTAGGCACTTAATTGCCCTGGGATAAGGATAGAGCATGACCATTTGTTAATGACTTGACAAAGGCTACTCCTTCCAATACTCCTTGCTATGATGGATGCCAAGAGAAAAGGAAATTTTGCGTAGAGACCATGATTCCTCCAGGATATTGAGACCCTCATGCACACATTTCTTCCATCTTGAGGTACAATGATAGAATATTTCAGCAGTATTGAGCCTATCTGAAATCCTTCATCAGGAAAAAATCCCAAGCGTCCCCAGGCAGTTTCTTATTATGAGGGAGAGGGAATCAGAACTCAAACCCAGAATAGATTATCAGGGTGGCAGTGTAACCAGGAGCATTGTTTTGTGGGGTAGGCTGGACACTCCTAACCCAGCCATCCAGGTCCTATAGGTGAGTTTGAGGAACTAAAGCAGAGTGTTGGCATATGAAATAAAGAGCCTGTACCTGGAGAACTCCAGGCAGGGAGTGGGCTCTGCAATAATGGAAATGGGGATCATAGTGGCCCAATCAAGGTCTCCCGTTCTCTTTTCAATAAGGTAGATTACTATGTAAAGGGATGTGACATGTGTGCGCACTGAACCAGTGAAGCTGGTCATTTCAGTTGTATTGTTTGGTTGTTGTTGTTGTTGTTTTTTAATGTGGCTACTTTAATTGATTTAGTTTTATATTATGTGGCATACCTAGAAGAAGATTATCTTCTTAAGGTAGGATAGAATTCTGAAAGAAATTTTGCTTCTTTTGTTTTACACAGGTTGATGATCAAATAAGGTCTGCCTGATTTAGAGCTCCATATTTAACAACACCTGAAGCAACTCTAACTTTATAAAATCAAAGCATCATTTGATGAATAAAGACCACAGGTTTCCAGCAATAAGGCTAATTGGAGGGTCCACAAAATATCTAAAGCACCATGAAAATATTACAGTCATTTAAATAAATAGATGCATCTGAAAAATCAAGTGGAATTCTTCTGATGGCAGGAATAAACCAGACAGAAGTCTGTGGAAGGAAGGAAGTATACCCTAAAGCTGCTGCGTAATGACCCACAGCCTCTGCTGTATGGTACCTGGTACTAGGCATTCAGTCTACGCAGAATGGGGATTTCCACACCCCCCAAAAAATAAAGCTGGGACTCAGCAATGGTGAGACTGAGCTAGGAGAATACACACCTAGAAGAGGCAGATGGCAACAAAAAGTTTCCAAATCGTCTTTGTGCAGAAGTTTTTAAAAAGAAAGAAAAAGCTTCCCTTGACATTTTGTGGCTACTAGCTTTTCTTGAGGATTCTTGGCCCAAATTTTCATTCTTTGCATGGTCCAGAAAACCATCAGTTGAGGATTTTAGCAGACCAGATCTATAGTGACTCAGACACCTGGCAGAATCAAATGCACACTCCCTGGAGGAATGTACCCTCAACCTAGTCCTAGGAGAAATCTGATGGAGAAATTTAAACAAAGGCAAGTCCACAACCCCAATAACAAATTACACAAAGAAATACACAGCAATCATGAGGAAGATTCAGCAAGATAAATGAACCAGTCCTAGAAAGACTTCGGTATGGGAATTATCAGATAATAGCCAGATAAAATATGGGGCACCCAGTTAAATTTGAATTTCAGATAAGTAATGAATAAATTAATTTTAAGTATAAATATGTCCCATGCAATAATTATACTAAAAATTTGATTTTTATCTGAAATTCAAATTTATCTTGGCATACTGGATTTTTAATTATTATATCTGACAACCTTAGATATAGACTATAAAGTAAATTTGTCAGATATATAAGAAATAAAAGAATTTGTCAGAAAGATGAGTAATAAGCAAGAAACATCCTAAATGACCAAATAGATATGAAAAAGGAACAATTGGACCTTCTAGAAATGAAAAATATAAAAATCAAAAAGAAAAACTAAATGGAAGAATTGGGGGTAGGTGTACTAATGTTGCAATGTACTTTGATATGCATAACAAAGCTGGATTGATAAATGCATTGAGAGATAGACAGATGGATAGACATGTATAAAGCAATTATAGCAAAATGTTCATTGTAAAATGTAGGTGATGGGTATATGGGATTTTAGTCTAAAATCCTTCAACTTACATCTATTTAAAAAATTATCATAAAATATTGGGGGAAAAAAACGGAAAAGTTAAGTAGTATAACCAACAAAGTCTAAATACGGAACTAGAAGATAAATCAGGAAAATTTTCAAAGAATGCGTCCCGGGAACAAAAAGAGATAGAGACTATGAAAGGCTAGTTAGGGTGTGTGTTAGTAAAGTGAGAAAATGCCCTCTGTCTTACCAGTTCCCAAAGGAGATAAAGGGTAAGAGGCAATATTCAAAGTAAAGTGGCTGAGAATTTTCATAACTAACAAAAGACAGTAATCCACAGATTCAAGAATTCCTATAAATTCCAAGAAGGATAAGTAAAAATAAATTTACTTCCCACTAAAGGAATTTCCAAAGGATATGCTTCACAAAGAACAAAAATGATCCTAGAAGGAAGAGCTGAGATGTGGGTAATTTTAAACAAACATTGGTTGTTATAAAGCAGTAATGATAATGTTTTAATTTGTGGAATTTAAGACAATACTGAGATAGAACAAACTGGTTGGACCACAATAACGATCTAAGCCTGGAAGGGGGTTATTGAAGCTAAAAGGTTATTTAAAGTTAAAAATATCAATTATCTTTAGATTTTTAAAGATAGGCAATCCACTTAAAATTCAAAGCATAACTACCATAAGAAAAATTTTTTAATTCATATCTTTAAAAGCAGTAATGAGCAAAAATAGCAAGATTTTAAAAACTTGATTTATTTTTGCAGATAAAGAAGTAAATTCAAATATTTCAGTAATAATAAATGTAAATAGATTGAATAATACAGTTAGTAATTATAGATTTCCAGACTAAATATATCTGCCTAGTTCCTTCTCCCCACCTCACCATTCAGATAAGTCACTCCCACTCCCAGAGAAAGAGTAAGAGAGGGGGTGGAGAGAATGGGGATTATCCCTATAGAGTGGAAAGTAGAAGCTACAGAAACCCAATAATTTTTACAGTTCTAGATACAGTTCTTTCTGTCCATAAGTTATCTCATAAAATTCAGTAAAACGTGGATTTCAAAAAACGTTTTAATCTATGAAGGGTAAGAGTTAACCACATAAAATTTTCTTAGAAAAATATCAATATTCTTGTACAGGGAAAAAAATGAAACTCTTTCTAAATACAACAGTAAAATTCTGAATTTATATTAGCTCTACTGCCTTATTTCTTTTCATTTTCTCATTTTTATTTAACAAATTTTTACAATTTCCAAGATGGTCTCATCTATAAACAGTAAGCAATATTTTCAACCATTAGTCAAAAACATAGTAATACATTGTATTTCATGATAATAACACCAGAATGCAAAAATGTCTTCTGATATGTTTTTTGGGGGGAAAAACGATAGACAACATTATGGTCGATGCCCTAATATCTACTTCCCCTCTCCCCAGCAGCAATATGGCTAGGGAAACTGAACTCAGCCTAAGAGCTATGGCCCAGTTTAGCCCAAAGGTGCTCTTACCCCATTTCATGCTTTATTCAAGAAGGGATATTTTGTCCCATTTTAGCCAGTGAGTCCTGAGGAGAAGTTAGACTAAAGGTTTCTGGGAAACTCTTCTTTCTTGTTCTAAGGGAGAACGCTGGAAAGCCAGACTCATTTTCTCCTTGTGGATATGAAAAAGAAGTGCATTTAATCTCAATATTTACCAGGAGTCATTCTGCTAAAACATCTCCAAAGCCTACCCTGCCTTTGGACATCACCAGCTAACATAATCAAGGTCTTCATTAGTTAAGCCAGTTTGAGTCCGAAAGGTCTTTACCTTATATAATAGTTAAGCCTTTACATCGAGACATTATTTAAATACTCTACTATAAAGCCACTGTTGAGAGAGCATGCTCACTTCTTAATGAGTGTGGAAAGCTTAGCAAGAACTACCTAGTTTGTACACAAGGAAATGAGAATAAGCAACTTTTCCCCTACATTTTCAAGAATAAGTGAGAACCATTATATGACAAACACTGGTAGTTGCCTACTTAATATCTGCTTCTCCTTTTTCCTTAGTAACAGAATTCAATTATATTCTGGATAGCACATGTACCCTTGAGATGACATATTCCAGTTTTTCTTGAATCTAGGGAGGCTATCAGGGAGATTCAAGCAGAAATTATTGGGTTGGACTTGCAGGAAAGCTTTCAAAAAAGGGGACAGACCCTGGCATGTAGCTTTTTACTTCTTGCACCTTCTTGTGTTCTGAAATTCAGACATGAAGATTGGAACTCTAGGAGCTATTTTGGACTATGAAGCAAACTTGAGGATGGAAGGTACCTGTTAGAGTTGGTGGATCAAAAAGACAGAAAGAGCTTGGGTATCTAATGATTTCAGAGCCACCATCCCAGCCCAGGGCTGCCTGCCTCTGAGCTCCCTTTACATAAAAAAGAAATAAAACCTGTATCTTGTTTAATCTGCTTATTTGGATTTTTTATTGTATGTGGCACCAGAGCCTAATCCTAATTAATACATGATGTGCCACTGTTAAGAACAGAAGCTCTGGAATAGACAATCCTGAAGTTGAGAAACTACTCTGCAATTACTTAGCTAAGTGACCTTTGACAAGTTAGTTAAACCTCTCTAGTCCCAGTTCGTCATCTGTAAAATGGGGATCATGGATGGCACTTACATCTTAGGGTTGCAGTGAGGATTAAATGAGATATTACATGCCAAATGTGTAGTGCAATGCCTGGCACAGATTAACAATCAGCCAATGTCAATAGTAAAATCTAAAGCAAAGAAGAAATCAGTGATCTCCAATCTAAACTAAGACCATGGCACTTCTTGTTAGTCTTCTTGTGTATCTTTTGTCATCTATCTCTCCCATTGCTCAATTTTCAAAATACTGTTTCCAAACCTGTGCTTCATTTCAAGAACTTTACCTTTTTCAGCAAATGATATTGCCTCCTACTTCATAGAGAAAATCGAGGTTATTAAGAATATCTTGCCCCCATATCAACTATCTACTTTCCAAAGAGTATCTTCTCCCTTCAGAAGCAAATCCTTCCAGCTATGATTCAGAGATAATTCCTCTCATCAACTCAGAGATCTGGGTTCATCATACCCCACCTCCCTCTCTCACCTCAAATCTCAGCCATCTTACAAAAATCAAGACAAAACAAAACACTCTCCCTCTTTGACCTTTAGTATACCTGTAGCTAATGACCCTGCCGCTCAGAGCCAAGCTATTTATTAAGAGAATGGCCCACATTTATTGTATCCACTGCTAAATAGTATTGTCTGCCATTTACTAAACATTTACTATGTGCCAGATGATTTATATACATTATCTCCAATCTTCAAATTAATACCACGAAGTAGGACTATTAACTCCCTTTTTTAATGAATGAGGTTACTGGGGCTCAAAGAACAGTAAGTATATTGTTCTGGCTCACATAGCTTAAATGTGACACAATCAGAATTGGAACCCAGGTCAATTTGAATGCAGGTTATGTTAGTTGCATTCTATCAGTAGTTCCCAAACTTGGCCAGGGCATCAGAGTGATCTAGAGACTTTAAAAAAAAAAAAAAATACAGATTCTTAGATCCCAACCCAGATCTACAAAATCATAATCTCTTGAAGAAGAGCCCAGGAATC
>NW_006439192.1:1670546-1672034 GCF_000325575.1 Pteropus alecto | reverse complement strand
TTCTCACAGTTGAATGTTCCTCAACTCATCCCAGTTTGGCTTTAGTTTCAATTCTCAAATCAAATTGCTCTGAGACCTCCCTGTGGCTAGATTCACTGGATACTTTTCAATCTTCATCTTGCTTGACTTCTTAATAGCATTTTTGACAAGCGAACCAATTTCTAACTTTCTTTGGCTTCCAGAATACCATACTCTACTCTTGGATTTTCTCTTTCTTCCTTTCTTTCTTTCTCTTTCCTTTCATTCTTTCTTTCTTTCTTTCTTTCTTTCTTTCTTTCTTTCTTTCTTTCTTTCTTTCTTTCTTTCTTTCTTTCTTTCTTTTCTTTTTCTTTCTTTCTTTCTTCCTTTCTTTCTTTCTTTCTTTCTTTCTTTCTTTCTTTCTTTCTTTTGTCTCTCTCTCTTTCTTTATCTTTTTTTTAAAATAGTAGTTTATTTATTTTTTATACTATATATCATTTTTTAAACATTTTAATTTTTTATTTTTCCCCCTCCCCCCACCTCCCTCCCTTCTGGTGACTACTAGTCCATTGTCCATGTCCATGAGTCTCTGTTTGCTTGTCCTGTTCATTTGTTGCTTTTAGGTTTATATCCCACATGTAAGTGATATCATATGATTTTCAACCTTTTCTGTCTGGCTTATTTCGCTTAGTATGATGATTTCAAGGTCCATCCATGTTGTTGCAAATGGCAGTATTTCATCTCTTCTTAAGACTGAGTAATATTCCATTGTATATATGTACCACAGCTTCTTTAGCCAATTATCTATCATAGAACACTTTGGTTGCTTCCATGTCCTGGCCACTGTGAATAATGCTGCTATGAACATCAGTGTGCAAATATCTTTTCAAATATGAGTTTTCAAGTCTTTGGGGTAAATACCCAGTAGAGGGATTGCTGGATCATATGGTAGTCAATTCTTAGATTTTTGAGCAACCTCCATACTGTTTTCCATAGTGACTGTACCACTTTGCAGTCCCACCAGCAGTGTATGAGAGTTCCTATTTCTCCACATCCTCTCCAACATTTGTTACTTGTCCTGTTGATTATAGCCATTATACCAGGATTGAGATTGTATCTCATTGTGGTTTTGATTTGCATTTCCCTAATAGCTAGTGATGTTGAGCATCTTTTCATATATTTGTTGGCCATTCGTATGTCTTCTTGGGAGAAATGTCTGTTCAAGCCCTCTGCTCAGTTTTTAATTGGATTTTTTTTTATTGTTATTCAGTTGTATGAGTTCTTTGTATATTTTTTAATATTAGGCCCTTATCGGAGGCGTTGCTTGCAAATATATTTTCCCATTTGGATGGTTGTCTTTTTACTTGTTGATGGTTTCTTTTGCTGAGCAGAAGCTTTTTAGTTTGATGTAGTCCCATTCATTTATTTTTGCTTTTACTTCCCTTGCCTTTGAGGTCAAATTCATAAAATCCTCTTTAAGTCCAAGGTCCTTGAGTTTAGTTCCTATGTTTTCTTCTATGCATTTTATTA
>NW_006439192.1:1646343-1670381 GCF_000325575.1 Pteropus alecto | reverse complement strand
AGAGTGACGGCTCCAGTCTTGTTTCTTTTTCTTTTTTTTCTCAACATGGCTTTGGCAATTTGGGGTCTTTGTGCTTCTATACAAATCTGATGATTTTTTGTTTTATTTCTTTAAAAAATGCCGATGGGATTTTGATGGAGATTGCATTAAATCTATAATGCTTTAGGTAATAAGGTCATTTTAACTATGTTGATTCTTCCCATCCAAGAACACGGAATATCTTTCCATTTCTTTGTCACTATTTGCGGATGACATGATTCTCTATATAGAAAACCCTAAAACCTCCATAAGAACACTAGTAGAAACAATAAGCAAATACAATAAAGTTTCTGGATACTAAACCAATGATCAAAAATCCATAGCATTCCTATACTCTAATAACAAAGTGTCGGAAAAAGAAGTGGAAAAAGTTATTCCTTTTGCAATTGCAACAAAAAGAATAAAATACCTAGGAATAAATCTAAATGAAACAAGTGAAGGACCTATATAATGAAAACTATAAGACCCTATTAAAAGAAATCTCCCTTCTTTCTTATCTTTCCTTCTCTGTCTTTGGCTTCTGTGATCTGGCCACCTCCTAAATGTTGGTACCTCCCACCTCGGTATCTAACCTCACCCTCTTCTTAATCTAAACACTGTGTTTGGTTGATCTCATCCACTCCCATGAATCTAATTGCTGTTTATATATTAATGACTCCCAAACTAGTATTTCTACACTCACTCTTGGCTGCTGGATCTGTAAGTCCAGATATGAGAAATTGCCAGCTGAATATCACTTAGGTCCCTTAAATTCAACAAATCCATAACTGAATTCGTGATCTGCCTCAAACAATCTTCTCCCAAGTCTGGCTTCACAGGTGTCTTAGTCAGCTCAGACTGCAATAACAAAATACCACAAACTGGGTGGCTTAAGTAACAAACTTGTTTCCTCAGTTCTAAAGGCTGGAAGTCTAAGATCAGGGTACCAGCATGGTTCAGTTCTGGTAAAGCCTCTATTCCTGGCAGGCAGATGGCTTCCATATTGCTGTGTGTTCACATGACCTTTGATAGATGTATGTGTGCTCCTCTTAAGCCCTATCAGATTAGGACCCCACCCACATAACCTCATTTAACCTTAATTATTTCCTAAAAGCCCTATCTCCAAATATAGTCACACTGGGAGTTAGCGGTTGGATATATGAATTTTGGGGAGACACAACCATTCAGCCATAACAGGTCAGCAACCAAAGCACTCCCACAGGGTCTTGAGCTCAGAAGGGCCTTGAGCTTGGAGTTTAATGCTCTGCATTAGCTGTTTCAAAATTCTTAATAATTTTATCTTTGTTTTGTAAGTAAAGTCCTATGAGAAAATACATGGAGCATGTGTGTCAGCTCACACACCATTCTCCCTCCTACGGCCGCCCTGCATCCCTGGGACAGGTTCTCAGCCTACTGCTCCTGCGCCCTAGCACCAAGGGCCTTGCCATCTTCTATAACTGCTGCCAGCTTCTATTCCCAATGGTGGGATTCTAGGCATGGATTCAGGGAGGGTCAGGGATCGGCACATTCACACTGTGGTATCTCGAGCAGGGCACAGCAGTGGGTGTTCCGGTCCTGAATCCTCTGGCACATTCAGGGAGAAACATGACAAGTGAGCCTCTAACCTACCCCTCTCCAGGCACCTAGTACATCCTGACACAGAAGTAATAATTTTCTTGGAGATCATCAGTCTGCTGTGGGTTGGGACTGCAGGCTTATGGGAAGGAAGGGGTAATGCCTGGCTTGAGTTCTAAGGTTGTTTGTCCCTGGTTGGCAGGAGGCAGAACCTGGCAGCTCTCCACTCCGTCTTGATGTGAGCGCCCCAGGAGGATCCCTAGGAGAATCAGCACTCGCTCTGCATATATCCCTATACCCAAGAGCAAATAACATTAAGTAGGAAATAAGGACCACCAGGACAAGTCAAGAGAGAGATCACAAAAAAAGGAAAAAGGTTTTCCTGTAATGGAAACCAGGACCTGTAATGATTTAGCTGAGGCATTAAAAAAAAAAAAGTAAGAATTCAGCCAAGATACACCTATAATTTTTAACTGAAATAGAATTTTATAGAATATCTATGATGTTTTTGAAAACCAAGATTTATTAAAGTTAATGACTTTCCAAACTTCCCTTCCCCAAACGCAGGGACCACTGAAGCTGTCTAGGGCAGGACAGAAATTCCAGAGTAGAGAAAGGCCAGATGGTTGCTGTGAATACTTGTAGGTGTTTAAAGTGTCCTTTTATGGGCCAGTTGGCAAGTGGCTTATGGGTGTGTCAGGTTGGCATAAAGGTGTAGGATGCCAACAACTAAAGAAGTCACCCAAAGAGTGTTCTTCCTAAAACATCGCTATATCTACATCACCTGTCTGCAGAATATTCTTCTGTAGTTACCCCAGGTTTTACAGGTGAAAGACTAGCTCTATGTAGGAGGATATTCAAGACTCTCCACTCATGCCTTTACCTCCCTGTGCTGACATTTTGTCACTGTTCCTCAACACCCATCTTGCACAGCAGTCAAGCTAATTTCCTTCCTGTCCTCTAGCCTTGCTGTTATTGTACCTACCTCAGAAACGTCTTCACTCAGTTAACAATGCCCACCCCATCCAGCCAAAGTTCTACCTCCACTTTTATTTCATTTAACAGTTAAATAGCATTACAATGTATGAGCACTACTAACTGCTTTACATGTATTAATTACTTCAACCTGCGAAACATCCTTGTGACATGACTATTATCCATTGCCAGCTTGTAGAGTTAGCCAACTTTCCCAAGGGCACAGAGCCAGAATTTGAGCCAAAACACCTGCTCTAGACCAGAGTTTATGCTCTCAATCTTATGCTATGCTGCCTATAGCAAGCTGTTTATGGCTACTCCAGCCCACAGAGACTTCTTGTTTGTTTGATTATATTTAAAAATGGCTTGCTGGTATTTATATCCTGATAAATCACAAAAGGCCCCTTCCATTCTCTTCTTAATTTTGTCACATCTTCACTTTGTTGTATCTTAAAATCCTTGGAGCAAACATATACATGTGATTCTACAGACAAATCAACAGATATCTCTGTGGGTAAAAGAAGAGAGGCAAACACATATGCAAGAGCTTAACCTTTCTCATGGATTGTTAGTACACAATTATATTTTGTGCATTTTTTCAATGGAGGGTTCATGTGGGGATCAGTTCTTGCAATGGAATGTTCATCAGGGTCAATAGCAGATTAGAAACTGCTCTGGGTATCTTAAGCAGAAAAAGAATTTAATCCAAGGAATTAAGTGCTTACAAAATTGTTTGAAAAGCTAGAAAAGCAGGCTTTGGGTCGAACCTTTAGGAATGATTCTCAGAATGACTCTACAGAAGTGACCCTTCTGTTCTTCCTAAAAGCAGCCTGAGAAGATGTCTGAAAAGGCTTCACTGCTTGCTTAGCCCAGAACCCCAACAAAATTGTGCAAATCAAGAGGTTCACATCTTTGTGTCCACTTCAAGAATGCCTGGGAAACTTCTTAGGCCATCAAAGATATGCATATCTGAAAAGTTCCCAAGTCTCTGAACAATGTCACTTTACAGAAGCAAAGTGTGTTATTATGGGGTTACAGTCGTGGAGCTAGTAGGTGTGCCCAGGCCAAAGAGTGGAAACAGGGTCTGTGGCACAAAAAGGGTGCTGACTTTTTGTTGCACATACTTAAAAATTCAGAGAGTAGTGCTGAACTTAAAGATTTAGATGTAGTTTCTCTGGTCATTGAGCTCATCCAGGTGACCAAAGCCCCCAAGATGAGCCACCAGACTTTAACAGAGCTCCTGGTTGGATTAACCCCTGCATGAGCTCTTCATGCTGTAATAAGATGATCCTCACTGAAAAAGAGCAGATTATTCATATCCAGAAGAAGAAGTTGCACAGAAAAAAAGATCTGTGCAACTTCTTCTGGATATGAATAATCTGCTCCCGGAAGAAACAACAACTTATGGCTTGGAAATAAATCCAGTATACAAGTAAAAGAAAAAAAACAGTGATTTTTTTTTTTTTGCCATGATCAGGAATCAGAAAATTCAGGCTCTAGGACAGACACTGTTGACATTTTGAGCAGGATAATTCTTTGTTTAGAGGGATGTTTGCAGGATGTTAAATAGCATCCCTGGCTTCTGTCCACTAGATGTTGATGGTGTGCCCTTTGTCTTAACAATCAAAACTGTCTCCAGACTTTGCTAAAAGTCCCCTGGGCACAGAATAGCCCCTAGATGAGAACCACTACTCTAGAATACCATAATCTTAGCTTCAGTCGGGATTTCAGGAAGCTGCTATCATACTGCTATTTCCAGGCACAAGCTGCCTTAGCTGTGATAACAACATTACCACTGGAACAGTCAGACCCAAAGCCACACCCACCCTCAGCAATATGATGGGCTATGCCTTTCTTCCCCCTTAACTCAGTTTCAAATTCACTTCTTGCATGAAGGCATCTGATTGGTGGAACCTAAATCCTACAGACCACAAGCTGCAAGGGAGTCTGGGGAAGACCATTTTTAGCCTTCCTGTTTTTGCAATACAAGAAGGCACCCTAGAGGGAGTTTGAAATAAATATTGAGAAGTCCAATCTACCATATCCATCACAGCATGTAAACTTTTTGTTTTTGCCAAATAAACCAGGCAAGATGAGAATGTTAATCTATTTGAGTGGAAATGTATTATAGTTGTTCTGGAGAAAAAAAATAGGGAAGGCCAGAAAACTCTACCAGTTTCCACTCTCAGGAAGAAATAAATTCTGGCATGTGGTATTTTATCACTCATTGTCTTAATCAATCATCTGAACATTAATAATACTATCCTGTAATTTCATTTTACCTATATGAATGTCTTATTCCCTGAGAAGCTGTTAGTTCTTCATGGGTAGGACTGTGTACTCCCAAAATGCTTGAACATAATAGGTATATTGTGGATATTAGTAAGAATTACTAAGCATTTTTAAAAAGTAAGTTTAATCATCAGAAATAGTCAGGAGTATTTCTAACAACTATTGTTTAGCCAGGATCCAAGAGGCCTTTCCTATCTCTTAGGATCTTTTCATAATCTCATAACCGTGAAACATTATGAGACCTTTACCATACCAGTTATTGGCATTGAATCTCAATCGAGAAATATATTGAGGGTTAAGAATTAAAAAAAAAATCATCTAAATATGTACTGCTCTGTTTCTACCCACCATGGAATAACAGGGACCAGATTTATCCTTCTGCCTGAAACAACAGCAACAAAAACAGACAAAATATATGAAACCCTGGATTTAAGACACTGCGTATTAGGCAATAGACAGTGATCCCTGTGAGAGGAAACAAATGAGGTGAATGTTGCAATTGCCTCAGGTCACTGCCTTGAGAGAGTTCCCAGGCCATGGCACAGGAAAGCAGAACTAAGAGTCCAGTAGAATCTCTGGGTCAAGGAGGTGGTGCTGAGATTTGGGAAAGACCAAGGCAACTAGAGTTCTCAGGACAGAATTCCAAAAAGGAGAGAGCTACACAGAGAGAGAACACCAGAGATCTGCAGAGAATCCTCCTTGAATCTTCAGCTGGGTACTGAGCAGCACATATGGATGAGGACACTCTCTGAAGCCAGTGCTCACAAAAGGCCAAGACTAGTGTCTGTTCCCATCAACTAGAGCAGAACCTACTGCATCACAGGCATTGGGTAGAGTAATCAGAAGGGTTTGGCTTCAGTAATAAGATTAGCCCTAGACAGAGCACTGCACCAGACCCTCCTAACAAATCATAAAAGCAAGATGAAAATGGATCACACTGTTTCCAAACGAACTTAACTGCATCACAGAACAAAGCTCAAAAATATTTACAGGAATACAACAATATCCAGCACCTAATCAGGTACAATTCACAAAATCTAACATTTAATTTTAAAAAAAAAATTACCTAATATGCAAAGAAAGAAAATATGACCCACAACAAGAGTTAAAGGAAACAGCCAAAACGGATATACAACTGACATAGATGCCAGAATCAGCAGACAAGGACATTAAAACAGTTATTATAACTCTATTTCAGATGTTCAAAATGTTAAGTAGATATTAGCCATCTTTCCTTCTTTCCCTTCTGAATAATTCAGTCCAAAAACCATTAGTGGGCCAAGCAAGGTAAGAACTTGTGTTGGGGGCTGGAGCTGGGACTGGGGCCTACATGGTGCTATCAGAGCTCTGGCAGAGTGAGAAGGATATTTGCATGGTGAGGTGTTAGTAGCAGAAGATTGATTACAGACAGCAGGGATGGGGGGAATTCAGAAAGTAAATATATTGAGGAAAATGGGAATCAGCTTCCTCTTCATCAAGAAATAAAGTTACAAAATGGGAAGAGAGGAAATTGGATGAATTAAAGATATTATGAGAACTCATGGTCTTCAATGTATATAAATGGGTAATAAAACAAACATAGACATGGATGTATATATGTATATGTGTATACATACATATATACATACATATGTATACCTTCCCTAGCTCTGTCCACTGAGTCTGGGAGCAGCCTCACCCTCAACATTATGGAGATAGTTCTGATTAGAAATCTTCGAAGACGTATGTCTATAGAAGAGAAATCTCATATTCAGTTATAGCTTCATTATTTGAACAACTTTTCTTCAAAGACTTTGTGACTTTAATCTTTATGTCATAAAGACAAATCTAGCAAAACAATACACTATATTTCTACATTCAAAAATTTATAGACATTACTTATTTATCAAGTATAAAAATGTTAGAAAAATAAAGTGTGGGCTTGGAGTTAGTCCTGTGATCCAATTTCAGTCCTAACTTTACTAATTTTGTGACAGTGGTGAATCATTTTTTCTCTGTAAACTTCAGTTTCCTCAAATGTAAAATAAATATACTTACCTTTACATTGTTAATTAGATTGTGCCCAGCATAAAATAAACATTCAGCAAATGATGGCTATTAGCACAATTGTGTGAAGTATAAGTGGGGCAGGTTTTTATTATTTTGGTTTAATAGAAAAAGAAAGACAAGGGACAGCAAAGACATCAGAGCAGAAAATATCAATTACTTCAGACAATGAATGACATACAGTAGGAATTGACTATGTCCAGAGGGACGAGGATATTCTAGATAGCAGGGAGGATAGGAGTAAAACTCCAAGGTGGGTAACAGCAGGTGATTTATAGGCAGCATCACTACCTGAGTCTGGCAGCAGCAAAGGTCCAAGAAGGAAATTCATGGGAAGTAAAGATATCAAGATAATTTGCTCCAGATAGTGTGTAGTTTCAATACAAAGCTAAACTAAACCAAAGAACTTTGGTCATGATTCTGTAGCATAGAATCTTGTATTTATGACTTATAGCCCACTAGACCACACTATGTCTAGATATGTCTTAATCAAGAGTAACCTCTGATTTAGAGGAGTTACTCATTAGATCGTGCCATGTTTGAAACAGCAAGCCTCTGGCTGCCCTTGGTTTTGCAAAGTGAACACTGCTTTTTATTGTTGTCGATGAGGAGTATTTCTTAAATACTGGGGATGTCTGTGTCCTTTCTGTCTCAGATCCCTTAGACATCAGGGCTTGAGTCTTCTGGGTTAGATTTGAGTTTGTCACGTAGGTTACTTCCACCTTTTGGCTATTGTGTTACTAGTACCACTATGAGCATGGGTGTGCAAATATCTCCTCAAATCTCTAATTTCAATTCTTTTGAATAAATACCGAGAAGTGGAATTGCTGGATCATAGGTATTTCTATTTTTAATTTTTTGAGGAACCATTATACTGTTTTCTATATTACATTCCCATTAATTATGCATATCGTTACCAAAACTTGTTATTTTATCTTTTTATAGTAGCCATCTTAATGAGTGTGAAGTGAGACGTCATTGTGGTTTTGATTTCCATTTCCCTAGTGATTAGTGATGTTGAGCATCTTTAATATGCTTGTTGGCCATTTGTATGTCATCTTTGGAGAAATGTCTACTCAAGTCTTTTGTCAATTTTAAATTAGATTGTTTGTGGGGTTTTTTTGTTTATTTTTGAGGTATAGACGTTCTTTATATTAACCCCTTATCACTGATAAGCTGAGTAATATACTGTGATAACATTTTATTTCTTCTACAACATTCTGTTTCTCTTGAAGTTAACAATTACTTTTTGTTTGATCATTTGCTCAGGCTTCTATGTACCCAAATCCTTTCTCTTTCACTTTTTGATAGCACTATACAGCCCCTCTCCATTATTTCCCACCTATCAGTTCTCCTTTTCTTCCTCCTCCTCCTTTTTTCCTTTTTTTTTTTTTTTGAACCAATATAGGTTTTAGATATTTTCTTTTTCTTGTTGTGTTTTGATTTTCATTCTTTGACCAGGGTACTCAGTGAGTCCTTTCAATTTACATGCTCGGGTCCTTCAGTATTGGGCAATTTACTAGATTTAAAAAAAAACTTCTTCTCTCCATTTTCTCTATTCTCTATAGCATTCCTGATGTAAGATGTTAGACATCTGCATTGGTCTACTATTTTTTTTTTTTATATTTCATCTACTTTTATCTTTTTTTTCTACACTTTCTGTGAGATTTCTAGACTTACTCTCCCAAATGTTTCATTGAATTTTTAAGTTAAGAGAGCCGTATTTTAAATTTCTAAGAGTTCTTTCTTAGTCTTTGTTCTCTATTGTTCTTTTGTTATATTATTCTCTTCTCATTCCATGGATCTCTTTTATCTCTCTGGAGATATTAACAATAGTTTTTTGTTTTCCTCTTCTTCTAATTCTTAGAAGATGTTTAATTATCTTCCCAATTTCTTCTATGATAATGGACATTCAGATTTTCCATTTTTTCTTGGGTCATTTTTTTTTTGTCATTTACATTCTGCCTGGCAATTCTACATTTCAGCTAGATCTTCAAATTTGCTGCCATGTGATTTATAATTCCACGAAGAAAGCTTTTTTAAAAATCTCTTCTATGTTCATGATTATATCTTTCTTATTCTTTTCCATTTTTACTTTCTCTTTTTTTCTTGATCAGTTTTCAACTTTCTTAATTTCAGTTCTTACTGTTTTCATTTTCTCTTCATAGGTTTTTTTTTCTTTTTTCTAATTTAGTGAGATAAAGACTTAACTCCTTAAGTGCTTAATCAAGAGACTTCTTGAATAGTGGGGGATTGGAGTTAAGGTGTTATATTAGTATAGTAATATGAATAAATATTAGATAGTAAGCTAAGAAAATTCATTAAGTCTAATTGACTATGCACAATGTTTATTAGTCATTTCATATTCTTTTCTATTTATTTGTATGTGTGCTGAAAGGGCTAAGAGATGGATTGAGCAGAAGTTAGTGGGTAGTTTGGCAGCTGTGGAAGAAGTGCCCATGGATGCTTAGTAAACAAAAAGGCAAGAGAAGATTTTAACATCTACATAGGGTTGAGGCCCTTTAGGAACTTCTGGTAAATAAAATTCTACAAAGAAGACAATCTGGGAGTCAGAAACAAGTAATGGCATTTAAATTTGAAAACAGAGGGAAAAAGAACATCGCACTCAACCATATACCATTTATTACCATTCTCTGATAATTTAAGAATATTACTGCAAATTATTTTATTACAAAATATCCGACTATTTTCTCCAAAGTGTTTTCAAGCTTAGGAAAACATCACTAAAGTTATTTTAGCCTCTGAATCCTGTCTTGTGTTTTTGTTATTCATAGTATCCTTATGATCTTAATTGAGGCTTTCTTTTTTTTTTTTTAATTTGGTTTGATTTTTACGGGTGGGGATGAGTATGTTTTTAAATGAGAAGTTCTAATGTTTCCTCAAACATCAGCCGTGTTTTGTTTCTCAGAAACTTGGAGAAAATGGAGCTTTCAGATCAGGATCTAATTTTTCTCCAACATCTGATTTGAAAAAAAATCAAGCACACAGAAAATTTGATATAAATGTGCAGTGAACAGCCATATGCTTACCCCCTAGATTCTACAGTCTGAATTTAATTTTTATTAGCTAGAATTAATGTTTGCCTAAACCTCTGAATGATGTTGTATAGAGTGATAGCTCCACCATAATTACATAGGAAGTATTCTGTTCCTACTGGTAAATCCAGTGCTTCATAAGAGTTCTGTACTGCAGCCAATTTTATGAGTACTCTAAACAAGCCAGTACAGGTCAGCTGTTAGCTGGGTGGAGGAGCTTCTAGAGAGTTCTTCCCAGCTTAAAGAAACAAAATTTCAAAGTTATCTGGCTTGCTGCCTAAAGACACCTACAGCTTTTGGCTCTTATAAGCATTGCCTTCCAGAGGCATAACCTAGGACTTTATGGTTGTATAGTAAGAGAGTGATTGCCACTGCTTTGGGCTAGAAGGTGGCAGGGACAGTAATAGAAACGAAGGTGTGACTGGGATTCCTAGGTTCTACTCTAAGATTAGTGGAAACTGTCTCAACAGATGGCACAGTGCTCTGTCCCCATGTGCTCTCTTCTACAAATTTATACAACCTTCTCCATATTTTTCAGAGCCACTAAAGCCTTTAAAGAGAAAAGAGAATACAATTCCTTGAAATTGTATTCTAAGGAAAGCAGTGGCAATCATCTCTCTAAGCTGGTTCCAACTACCATATGTGATATTACAAGCTATATATTTCAACTCATAGTAACTGCTTCATTGTGGCAAAACATCATATATCACTGGTGTCTTTCTTTTCCTGGAAGGTCTTTGGTTAAGAACAGACTTCAAAACAATGAACTGTGTGCTCATCAGTGAGCTAGCTTCTTCTTACAGGAAAAAAAAATACTGTGGCTGCATGAAACCTATGACTTTCCATTCTTATCCAGTAAGAACTGATGTAATTTTCTCAGTACTGAAGTCCTTTGGGGCAGCCCTGAATATTCAATTTTGAACAGGTGTGGAATACTTGAATGAATATAAAAATAACACTTTTAGAATGAGAATAGTATTTTTAAATTATAAAAGTCCTTTTCTCTTTTGGCCTAAGTACATGACCTTAACTCTAAACCTAAACATTTTCTGAAGAGGACCAAGTAGTAAATACATTAGTCTTTGTGGGCCATACATTCTATTTTATAAGTACTCAACTCTGCCATGATAGTACAAAAGCAGCCATAGGCAATAAACGGATGAGCATGGCTATATTCCAATTTTATTATGGACAAATAAAGACTATGTTAGTTATTCACAAAACAAAAAACTCATATTTACTCTGTACAACCAAGCTCTAGCATGAATTAAAAGATTACAGGCCCACTACACTATATACAACCAATGTTTCTTCATATATAGCCTAATTCTTAATATTAAGATATCTTTTATTCAATTTGTGAAGCCGCAGGATTAGAGGCTAATACCGAGCCTGTATTTTCACATAATCTAAAATGTAACATCGGAGGTTAAGAACACAGGTTTTAGAGTCAGTCAGATGTGAATTCAAATCCAGGCTCTGTAACTTTCTTAGCTGTGTAATATTAGGTACATTGAAGAACATTTCTACATGTTTCCTCATTTGTAAAATAGACAAACTGTTTAGAAGATTAAAAGAAATAATGCACATCAAACTCAACACAGTTTTCATTAACGCACACAATAAACACTCAACAGGTGTTAACTCTGTCATTATTCAGTAAGTCGTCAGTAAGTAATGATTCTTATTTGTATCTTTGTGGAAAGATCACCCATGCCATTGGGGTTCAATAGTCCATTTCACTGATTATATACCACTTTGTAGTTAGGAAAATCGCCCTAATGTAAGGTCGTATTTTTTAATTTGGAAGCCCTGTGATTAAATTGATATAATAATAGATGGATTATACTGTTGGCTCCCGGGAGGGATGTATTTTCATGTTTGACTTGCCACTGGGACTACCTTTACGTATCTGTGACTTAATGGTATTGGCTTGTATATGTGTACTTTTTAAATTAATATTTATTGAAGCATTTTTAAAAAAGAGTTCGGATGCCTTATGGAGCATTCCAAATCTCATTAGTGTTCAAATAAATGTAGTTTTAAAGTTCTTTCTAAAAGTTTTTTATTTTTTATTGGTAATACATAGTACACAGGATAAAATTCAAAAAATACAAAAGATTATGTGATGAAAAGGGAGTTTTCTTCATCTCTCCACTACGTCCTCTATCCCAGTCGCTTTCCTAAGAAGCAACCCCTTCGAGATATAAACGCACACACATACATACTGATATGCATACGTTACATGCTGTTCTGCACCTTGCTCTACCACTTTAGAATACACCAGAAATTTTCCATATCTCTGCACATAGAGCTGCCTCGTATTTTTTATTGGCAGCTTACTATTTTATCAAAAGGACGGGTCCCACATTATTTACCCAGCCCCTAGGCATAGACTTTTCGGTTGTTTCCAATTGTTTGTTCTTACAAGCAAAATTGTAGTGTGCCTTATAACTTTTAATCTTCTTTGTATCGTGATTTTTCTCCTTTTTCTTCCAGCACGACTGATGAGTGATTCTGTGGGGCTTTCCCGAGTACCCTGGCCCCAGACCTCAGCAAGTATTTGTGGAGTTACTGGTTCTTCCTCCAGCATTGTTGGTTTAAGTCTCCAGTTCATCTACCTGCTCAGGCCCTAGTGGGAGCTGGGTGTGTTATTAACCGCATGTCAGGGTGTGTGTGTCTGAACAGGGGTGAGCACACGTGTCCTGCGCTGATTTCTGGGGCATGCATGCATGGGAGGGAGCAATTCTGAGTGCAAGTGGCTGCTTGTTTCCTTCGCAAAGTGTGTTGAGCAGAGGTGGTGTTGCGATCTGTGGTATGTAGTCCTGGCGTGAAGCTGCGGATGACACTCTCCAGCTCTGGTCCACAGACCTCCCCCAACCAAGGGAGGTATTTAAAGGTGTCTCTTAGAAACAGGCACTACCCGGGCAGCCGACTCCAGAACAATGGGTCCTTTCAGCCACCCCTTTTAGATGTATGGCTCATCACCATGACAACCACCCCATTATTGAAAGTCAGCGCGGGTCCCGCCTCAGACACTCTCCTCCTAGGTTCCCCTCCCCCTCCGGCCCGCCGTATGGTGTGTGTGGCACTGGCAGCTGTTGTCAAAAGAAGGCACCTCTTTGTCTCCAGGGGATGAAAGACATTTGGTTTTCATCGCCACCCTTTCTCTCCGCCCAACTTTTTCTCCGCGCTCTGCTCCCTGTCCCCAGACGGTGCCCCTGGATGCAGGATCCCAACCCCGAGTACCCACTCGTAACTTTGGTATCAATTTCCTCTTGGATTCACTCTTCCCAGAGCATTTCTGCTTTTACCTCCAACTCTTTGAGTCACTAAAAGTCTCACTCTAAACTGTACTGTCCAAAGCAAGAGAATTCACTTTAGAAATCCCGGGTTTCTTTTTTCAACTCCGCTCTTGGAGTTCTAGTACAAGCCATTTCTCCCCTCAGACCCAATAGCACCACCTTCTGTAGCCAAGAGCTTATTGCTGAGTCTGTCCCCTCTGTTTGAGCAAAAGCTCTTTGCCACGCCGATTTAAAAGTTGGGCCTGTTCCTGAGAATAAGGACTAAGGTGGTTGGATATCTTAGGGATCTCGCATTCAAACAGCTAGACATCTTCTGGATGAAGAAAAGATGACACAATTATATAAAACAACTTGACCTGTATTTTTCTCAGACTTTTGATTTAAATGTATTAAAATATTTTTAATGCGTATTACTTTGAATGAATACCTAAGTATGATTTACTTTAATTTGTCTGCGGAGGAACTTTATAAAAATTAAATTTAAAAATGAGAAAACGATTTTGACTGATCATATGCCTGGGATTTGGGGTTCAAAGAATATTGCCCCTGAGCCTATAATCTGCACTAGGGATCCTAAGATTGGAACAGATGGTGTTTTCCAGACCTATCTGGAAATAAAAAAGGTTACGGTGGTGAGGGAAAAAACAGGACCAGAAGGAGGAGGGATGCTGTGGGGAGAAAAATACAGAAGCTTGTAATCACCAGTGGGGACAGAAAGAGAGCAAAACTGGGTATATTGAGCTCTTGCGGAGGTAAAAACAAAACAAAACAAAATGACACTTTAGGATTCTGTGTGGGTTGGAAAAGTAATCAGCATATTCATAAAATTTTATCTAATACTAAAATAGGTAGATACTAGAGATAGAAACTTGATAACTATTTCAGATCTCACTGAGTGTGCTATTTAAAAAAAATACATTAAAGTTTTAAAAGGATTTTAAAAAAACTTTGGAAAAAAAACCCTAAAAGAATGACAAGTAAAAGGGAAAGGAAGTTCGGCAGGTGACTGACAAGAGGTACATTTTTCTGGTCTTTGCTTCCAGTTACTATTACTTTTGACAAACAGGAAGCAGTCAAAACTGGCACACAGGACACGAGTATTTGCAAAATGAAGGGTTTTTTTTTATCTGAGAATAATTTTTATCTAAATAATTATATAGAAATAGTAAGTATGGTACTCTGGAATAACATTACCAAATATATTTTGGAGGAAATTCTGTCAATTTTTTTCTGTGAGATTTGATTAATATTTGGTGATTTCACACATGAGGGTCACAACAGAGTGTCACAATTTGAAACTCTAGTTGTTTAACTTAATCTTTTTTTAAAGTGTTTAAAATTGTTATTAACAAATAAAAGCAATTTTCCCTTTTTGACAGTAATACTCATGGTTATATCTGTAGTCTGATTTTTACCAATAAATACATCATTTAATTTTATTAAAGTTATAGATGGAACTATGTAAAAATGTGCTCCCTGGAGCTCAGGGGCCACCATGGGAACTAAGATTGAGGCCAAGTAGATAGAACTCTAGAATTATGATCTCCACGTCATTCAGAGCCGCTCTGCTTTATCTGGTTTTTATGTAAACTTTCATTTATCTAAAAGATTTCACTGCTAAAAAAGAAAAAATAAATTAAGGCCACTGTTATAACAAAAACTTAAGAGTTGTAACAGATCTTAGAGTTAATTTAGTACAATCCTCTCATTTAACAGATAAGGACATTGAGATCCAAGAAATTTATCATGCCATCAGTCAGCTCACACCCTGTGACCACGTGACCCTGTGATCCCTACAGCCCTTTCAGACAAGTGCTGACTGCAGTACTCACTCCCTGGCTATCACTTGCTGGACCTTCTTGTTACTATAAACATATTTTTGTTTTACCTTCTTATTTTAATCTGTTTTGTGGAGATTAAATAATAGCTATCTTGTGGAACTTTCCTATTTTCCAGTTTGTCTTCCCTAAGTCCTTCAATTCCAGACTTTACTTAAAATATCCAATTGATTGTAGATGCTCAATTCACTGCCACTGTCTGCAGAAAGCTCATTAGTTGCCTATCCAATATCCGTTTTCTTGTCTTCTTTATCAACAGAGTCCTGTGGGGCGGGGGGAGGGTAGTACTGTGCCAAGCTAAAAACATTCCCAGGCCCTCTTTTGGCTCAATTATGAGCAATAAAACACAGTGGGACTTCAGGAAAAGCTCAATAAAGGGAACTTACTCTCTAGCTCATGTCCATTTACTCTTTGCCTTTCTTCCTTCTTTCTGCCTGGAATATAGCCTGATGACTGGGGCCACCGCAACAATATTGTGAGCAAGAAGATCAAACCTCCACTCTAGAATTAGTGGAATGGCGAACTAAGAGAAGCCTACATCCATGATGGGAAGCTGCCATTCCTGCCCTGGATTTCCTACCCCTTGACTTCTCATAATGGAGAAAAATAAACCTCTATCTTTTAAGCCAATATTTGGGGGTTTTCGGTTGCATGCAATACAACATAATCCCCACTGGCTCCCATTTAGGACGAAATCAAAGTAGGCTAGGAATTCAGTTTTATTGAGTAATCTGTTTTGAACACTTATTATATAGTGCTGATATAATACTTACATACATCATCACAAGGCTTATAGCATAATAATAATAAATCATTCCCTTAGTCATGTAATGAAACAATCTCCTCCTCTGAATCCCTACCCCTAGCTATGTGCAGACATATGTATGCATCTCTTGTCCAGATGCCAGGTCCATGTGTTGTAAGACCTAAAATTTCAACCACTGCCTTGACATGTTTAAGCATCACAGGGCCCATAGGCCTAACTGTGAATTTCCCTACTCTCACCAAATATTCTCCCAACAGCAGGTATGTTTCTTTGCCTGGATAGTTCCTTTATCAGCTGGACCAGTTGTACCCTGTGCAACTAGTGGATTTTACCTCCCTGTCACCTCTCAAAGTTATTCAAACAAGCTATTTACATAGTCCTGCAGAAACCAAGGATCATTTCACCCTCTTGTCACTACAAAGCTTGCCTTTACAGCCCCTGGTTGTTCACTCTACTCTAGGGTGCAATCCCCATGAGGCCCTATATGGTGTGCAATATCTTCTTCCTTGGCCTGTGAGTGTATGTCACTAATAAACTGCTTCAGTTTCATCTGTCTAGTGTTGGGTCTCATGCATTTAGCCATCTCGTACTATTTAGGGTGGCTTCCTTCCTTCACCAAGGGAGTGAATAGGAAGTGATCAGAAATGTTTGTTTAACAAACATTTATTGAGGCCTCTTAGTTGCCAGGTACTGTGTTAGGCAATGACTATAAGGGTGAGCAAGACAGATACAGTACCTGCCCTCAAGATACACATACTCTATGGGGAAGACTGACAAAGAAAAAAGGCAACAGAGAAATAAATACAGTAATTTCAAGCTGCGATTGGTGTTTTAAAGGTTAGAGAATAGTATGGGGTAGCAGAGGAAGAGGAAGATGGGAGGAGGGTGAATTTCGATAAGGTAGTAATAGAAAACTCACTGAGAAGGTCACATAAGTAAGACTTGAAGAAAGGAAAGGAACTAGCCATATGAAGACCAAGGGGAAGAGTCTTTCCAGTAGAGGAAATAACATATTTTCAGGCCCAGAAGTAGTAGGGAGGGGAGGAATGGCAAGAGATTCAATTGGAAATCTGGAGAGAATAGATAAAAGAGGTGTGCCTTAGCATGTTTGGGCTGCTATAACAAAAACACCATGGATTGGGTGGCTTAAACAACAAACATTTATTTCTCACAGTTCTGGAGGCTGGGAAATTTAAGATCGAAGTGTTGGCGGATTCAGTGTCTGGTGAGGATATACTTCCTGGTTCATAGACAGCCATCTTCTTGCTGTGTCTTCACATGGTAGAATAGGCAAGGATGCTCTTTGGGTTCTCTTTTTTAAGAAATGCATTCATAAGGTCCCCACTTTCCTGACCTAATCACCTCTGAAAGGCCCCACCTCCAAATACCATCCCATTGGGCATTAGAATTTAACGTGAATTTTGAGGGGACACAAACATTCATCCTATAGCAAGGCGCTAAAGGCATTTGGATTTAATGTCATGGGAAGGCACTGAAGGGTTCTAACCTGCAGATAACAGTTCACAGTTTTAAAAGCTCACTTTTGCTGCCACATAGATAATGGATCTAAGCGGGTGAGAGTGGAACTGGGAGAATCTGTAAATTGCTTTGGATAGTATAGACATTTTAACAATATTAATTCTTTTAATCCATAAACGTGAAACATCTTTCCATTTATTCGTGTCTTCTTTAATTTCTTTCCTTAATGTCTTATAGTTTTCAGTATACAGGTCTTTCACCTCCTTGGTTAAATTTATTCCTAGCAATTTTATTCTTCTGATGTAATTGTAAATGGGTTTGTTTTCTTAATTTTTTCTTTCTAAGAGTTTGTTATTAGTGTTTAGGCATACAACAGATTTTTGCGTATTGATTTTGTGTCCTGCAACATTACCGATTTCATTTATTAGTTCTAAGACTTTTTTGATGAAGTCTTTAAGGTTTTCGACATATATTATCATGTCATCTGTGGTGATAATTTTTCTTCTTCCTTTCCAATTTGGATGCCTTTAATTTATTTTTCTTACCTAATTGTTCTGGCTAGGAATTCCAATGCTATTTTGAATAAAAGTAGGGATCCTTGTCTTGTTCCTAATCTTAGAGAAAAACTTTCAGCTTTTAGCCATTTAGTATAATGTTAGCTGTGGGCTTGTCATATATAGCCTTTATTACGTCAAAGTACATTCCCTCTATATCTGCTTTGTTGAGAGGTTTTATTTTTATTTTTTATTTTTATCATAAATGGATGTTAAATATTGTCAAATGCTTTTTCCTGACATAAATCTTGGCAATAATTTTAAAATCTGACACAAAACATAAAAAAAAGAAGCAAAAAATAAACAAGTGGAACTACATTAAACTAAAAGGCTTTTGCATGACAAAGGAAACCATCAACAAAATGAAAAGGCAACCTATTGAATGGAAGAAAATATTTACAAATTATATATCTGATAAGAGGTTAACATCCAAAATATATATAAAGAACTCATACAACTCAATAGCAAAACAAAAACAAAACAAAACAAAAAAACCAAACCCCCAAAAATTTGATTTAAAAATGGGCAGGAGATCTGAATAGACATTTCTCCAAAGAACACATACAGAAAGGCAATAGGTACCTAAAAAGATTCTCAACATCATTAATCACTAGGGAAATGCAAATCAAAACCACAATGAGAGGACAAAACCACACCTGTTAGAATAGCTATTATTAAAAAGACAAGAAATAGCAAATGTTGGTGAGGATCTGGAGAAAAGGCAACCCTTGTGCACTATTGTTGGGAATGTAAATTGGTGTAGCCAGTATGGAAAACATTATGGAGTTTCCTCAAAAAATTAAAAATAGAGCTACCATATGATCTAACAATTCCATTTCTGGGTATTTATTCGAAGAAAATTAAAACACTAACTTAAAAAAATATATGTACTCCTGTGTTCATTGCAGCACTATTTATAATAGCCAAGATATAAAAACAACCTAAATGTCCATTGATGGATAAATGGATAAAGAAATTGTGATATTATATATATATCATTATATATATAATGAAATATTATTCAGCCACAAAAAAGAATGTAATCTTGCCATTTGCAACAACATGGATGGAACTCGATGGCATTATGCTTATGAAATAAGTCATACAGAGACACATACCATATGATTTCTCTTATATGTGGAATTTTAAAAAAAAACCAGCTTATAGATACAGAGAATAAATTGGTGATCGCTGGGGGCAGGTGGAGAAATAACTGAAGAGGGTCAAAATGAATGACTGAACAAATGAATGAATAAAAGAATGAATTACAGTCACATTTGCCTTAACTGCTTAGGATTATAAATACATTTCTTTTTCTTTAAACATTCATCCTAATTCCAAAATAATTGGTCACAATTATATTTCCTTTCTTCATATGCCTGTTTACAAAGAGGTCTTCAAAAGGAAATAACCATAGGCATAAAATGTGTATTGTCATTGTTTATGTTGTATAGATATTCAATAAATATTTCTTGCCTGAATAAAATAATGATATTTCTCTCAAAAGAATAAAAAGGCAGTCACAAAAATTCACGTATTGTATGATTCCATTTATGTGAAATGTCCAAAAGAGGCAAATCTACAGAGACAGAAAGTAGAGTAGTGTTTGGCTAGAGTAGTGTTTGGAGGTTGGGAGGAAATGGAAAGTGACTGCTAACTCTAGCTACAGGTTTCTTTTGGGAGTTACGAAATGTTCTAAAATTAGATTGTGGCAATGGTTGCACAGCTCTGTGAGTATACTAAAACCATTTAAAAAGGGTGCATGTTACGGTATATACATTGTATCTTAATAAAATGGCTTTTTAAAGAGAATAAAAAATAAAAACGAGAGCTCGCTTTTGCTGCTGTATAGAAAAAGGATTGAAGGGGGTGAGAGTAGAACTGGGAGGGTTTATAGTCTTTCAGGCAAGAGGCGATGGTGGCCTGGACTAGGGTAATGACGGTGGAGTTGGAGAGAGGATGGTTTCCTGATATGCCTTAGAGATAGAAGTAACAGGGTTTGCTTCTGACCAGAAGAGGGGGTGAGGGCAATGGAGGATTTAAGAATAACTTGTGGGTATTGGTTTGCGTAGTTGAGTAGATAGTGAAGTCATTTACTGAGAAGAAGGAAACGAGGTGGAGTAGGGCTAGAGGAAGAATCAGATTTGGGAGGGAAACTCAAGAGTTCCTTTTTGCCCTGTTAGGATGTCTGTGAGGTGCCTAAGTGGAAATATCAAGTGGGTAATTGGATATGTGGGTCTGGAGCTCTGTGAAGAGGTTGAGGTTGGACATATAAAACCAAGAGTTATCATCATTAAAAGAGTTCTTACACTCATGAGGTACTCTAGGCAAAGAGTATGGGCAGAGAATGGAGGACTGCCTAGTAACAAACCATAGAATAATGCCATGCCCTTGAGGCAGGAGTCCCTCACAGTTGGATGTTCTTGGGGTTCATTGTCTAGGGAAGAGGCCATTTGGTGTGACAATCACTTTCCTCAGGAGACTGGAGTGAAGTAGGCCAGCTTGAGGCTGCTAGGAGAGGGATGCTGCTGTCTTCTTGTCAGGCAGGGTTTGAATTTCAGGAACTTGAGATGGTTTTGCTGGGGCTCCGGAGTAAGAGGAGTTATAGAGAACCTCTGCCACCTGGAGTGGGTATGCATCCCAAGATATCCCCGATTACATCATATCTTGTGAGCAACACTATTACTTGCATGTTACTCTTTATGTTCATTTCCCTTTTATTATCCCTAAGTCTTTATACAAACTTTGTATAAGTGTCCACCCTGGTATTTGCTCTGCAATGGGAAATTAAACAAAATCTAGTATGTCTAAACTGGTGTTGAAGAGATAAAGAGATACTGAGTCTCTCAAGTCCAGCATGGTGGGAACAGCGGCCAGTAGTGGGAGGTCCCTAAGGGGGAGGGTTGGTCTCTTTTTCGATAGTAGGGGTGTCAGGTTCAGGCTCTACTCTCTACAAGGACAAGCTCTTTACATGGCCAGCCTTAAAGGAACTGGTTTTGATTTTTAAAAGGGAGATGGTCATTTCTTTAGATTTTTTTCTACATTTGATTGTAAGCTCCTTGAGGACATGCTTTGTTTTTTTCCTCTCAGTGTCCAGGAGGTAGTAGAACCTCCCATAAATGTTAGTTAAGTAAATGGATGAATGTATATAAGGCACTGAGATATACACACTATGGTCAAGGAGTTTACAATTCAGTTATGGTGATCAAATTGCATACACAAAAGCACTGTAGTTTACATGAAAGAGCTGTGAAAGGCTATTTAATTACAGAGGACGGAGAAATTTCTTCCAGTGTGGGGTTCTCCAGGTTGGGACAGACTTTGTGGAGGAGAAAACATACGGCTAGGCCTTGAGGGCTGGGGAGAATTTCTACAAATAGGATGAGTAAGAGATGAACGCTTGCCAAGTAGAGGGATCTGTGAGAACAAAGACACAGAAGGCAGGCATGCTATTTCTTTATTCGTGACTAGTCTGATGTAAGGGCAGTATCCATAGACAGAGGAGGAAATGTCAAAGCTGGAGAGGTGTGTTGGAGCTCACTGCAGAGCTCTTTAAAATGTCTTTTTCAATAAGCAAGGCCTCTCTCGTCTCAGACCAAATGGAGGAGGAGCAGGAGGAGGAGGAAGAGGAGGAGGAGGAAGAGGAACAGGAGGAGTTGTTAATCAGTCCCAAGGAATCCTGATAGCTGGGATTGGCTTTTCATGGTAGAAAAACTTCTCAGCAGTGAGATGTTAAACTATAGGATGGTTTGTCAATGGCAGCTTTAGAAAAGTCTTTTCTAGAAATTTTTTACACATAAAAATAGACTTTCCATTTGTCAATGATTTTCTGCAGTCTCTCTTAAAACCATGAGAATGTATTATACCAGGAGTCCCTAACCCGCAGGCAGTAGACTATATGGGTCTGTGGCCCGTTAGGAGCCAGCCACACAACAGAAGGTGACTGGCGGGCAACCGAGCTGAAGCTTCATCTGTATTTGCAGCAGCTCCCCAGAGCTAGCGTCACCACCTCAGCTCCATCTCAGATCATCAGGTATTAGATTTTGATAGGAGCATCAGTCTCTAGTGCCAAAAGGTTGGGGACTGCTGTACTATACAAACTCTCCAATTCTATATTGTTCAATTCAACTCAACAAATATTTGAGTGTCAACTTGGCATTGCTTTGACTGAATTCATACCATCTCTCCCTGCCCTCACTGTTCCTCTCTGCCAGTAATCCCCATCTCAACAAATGACACTTTCATCCACACAGTTGCCTAAATTAGAAACCAAGGAATAATCTCTGATTCCTCATTCTCCCTCACCACTCACCTTTAGTTAATCCCCAATCCCTATCGTTCTACCTGCAAAACACCTCTGGAATCTGTCCATTTCTCTTAAATCTCCCATCCTGGTTATAGTCTCTAGCATCTCTCATGTTGATTAATGCAATAGTCTAAATGATCTCCCTGCTGCCAAGCTTGACCTTCTCCAACCCGTCCCACACTCATGGTCTTTCTGAAACATAAATCTGAAAGCACTTCACTCTCCTACTTAACATTTCTTCATCGGGCTCCCAGGCTTATGAGAGAAGCAGGAGGTCTGTGTGCACTCTGAGTCAGACTGCTTCAATCTTCCGGTGTGGTCAAAGTCCAGCTCAGCTACTTACTTGCTTACTTGACTTTTGGCAAGTTACCTAAGCACTCACTGCAGTTTTCTCATCTATAAAAAGGGGATTATAACAGTAATTTCTTTTAGGAGCATTGGGAAGATTAAAGGAATCTGGATCTTCCTCTCCTCTATAAACTGAAATTTGGAGTGTCCCACACTCCCTTAGTCATCTCAGCAGGTCTCGTGGCTTTAAATATCCATATACTGATAACTCCCGAATTTACATCTGCAGCTCAGCCCTCTGTCCAGAATCCTAGGCTCATATATATCCAGCTGCCTTCTCAACATCTCTACTTGGGTGGCTAATAGAGCTACAGATATATTAAACTTAATGTGTCCAAGACCGAATTCCTGATTTTTTCCCTTCAAACCTGCTTCATCCATAGTCCTTTTAATGTCAGTTCATGGAATTAGTTTTCCAGTTGATCAGGCTCAGATGTCCTGCATTTTCCTTTTGTTTCACTCCCCATATCTCATCTATCAGGAAATCCAGCTGGCTCCTCCAAACTGTATACAGAATCTGACTCCCCCTTTCCACTTTCACGGCCACACCCTGCCCAAGCTCATACCTCTCTCACCTAGATTACTGCAGAAGTCCTAACGAGTGTCCTTCCACCCTGGCCCATCTACAGTCTCTTCTCAACCCAGCAGATTGATAAATGTAATCCGGTCCCCATCCTTGACCCTGTAACCTCATCTTTTACTTTACCTCATATTCATTTGACTCCAGCTACACTATCATCCTTTCTGTTCCTGAGACTCTTCAAGCACACTGTGGTCTTAAGGCTTTTGCATTGTCTATTGTCTTTATCGGATATTCCTGTAACTAACTCCCTCTCCTCCAAATCTTTGCTCAAAGTCTTTTCTCAATGAGACTCACTCTCATTACCCCTTTAAAAACTATGTCCCATTCTATGCCCATGCCACCTTGAACAAACCTGATCCTGTCCGATCTTGGAAGCTAAGCAGGGTTGGGTCTGGTTAGTACTTGGATGGGAGACCACCTAGGAAGATCAGGTGCTGTAGGCATAAAAAATAAAAAAAAATAAGGGATTGTAAGATGACAAGGTCCTTGCAATCTGTGAGGTCAACCAAGGGTTGCTTCACCTAAAAAAATAAAATAAAATAAAATAAAAATAAAAACTATGTCCCATGACATTCTGAATCTCTTTTTCCCATTGCACTTACATCCTTCTAATATAATATACTTTACTTGTTGTATTTATTATTATCTGTTTTCCCTCACTGGAATGTAAGCTCTGCTAAGGCAAGAATTTTTGTCTTATGTTCACTGGTATTATATATCCAAGCACTGAAACAGTGCCGGGTATATAGGAGGACTCACTAAATATTTATGAAATTAATGGATATTGCATGGTACATGGTGTTTTATAATTACTAACAATTATTACAAAGCTCACAACCTCCGGGCTCCTATTTGTCTTCCTCATTTCATTTTAGGAAAAAAGAAAAAAAAAGAAAA
>NW_006439192.1:1621408-1646270 GCF_000325575.1 Pteropus alecto | reverse complement strand
ACTCTCTCATCTCTGGAATTTTCTACATGTACTCTCATCTCTGTCCTTCCACCTCAGTGGAATTCATATTCATCTTTCAGGTTTCAGTTTAGAAGGACTTCCTTGACTCTAGGTCACCCCCTCCACCAGCAACCCCCCCCCCCCGCCCCCTCGCATCGTGTCCTCCTTGCTCATCGCACTGTTTTGTCATTACTTGCTTCTCATTTGTCTTCTAGGCACTGTGACAACAGATATTATGTTTATGATATAAGTCATTGCAGCATCCTCATCTCAGGGCTTGATACACGGGAAACTCTCAGCAAATGTTAATTCAATGAATGAATGAGAAATGTCCACAACAGTGATTGCATGTCTTCACCTTAAACACATTGTTTAGTTACTATGTTTAATTATATCTTGCACTGCTTCTTAGATTATAACAATTGCTAAAACTTTTTCTAACTCAATCCTCACAACGAATCTACAAAGAGTACTACTAGTGTCCTTATTTGAGAAGTGAGAAAGTTGAAGTTTAGAGAAATTAAGATACTTTCCCAAGGTAACACAGCTGGTAAATGTTGTTGCACTTCAAACTCGGGCAGCCTGGCATCACAGTCCCTAAGCTTACAGGATGCCATATTATTCAGACATTTTGATTTTGGGTTTTCTTTTTTTTTGGTTCATAATTAGCCAACTATCTGCACTTAGTGAGAGTGGCAGGTAACAACCCACACCACTTCAAACAAACATTTATCATGGTCCTGCGTAAGGAGGAGCTGCCACTTACGCTCCACTTTACCAAAGTGGAAACTAAAGCACAGGCAGGGTGACACCCTCATTGTCTAGGTCGACATCATTATCATGATAACCAGTTTACCATTTTATTGAACACATACAATGTGCCAGGCACTGAGGCAAACCCTTCCCACACCTCATCTCATTTAATAACTAATTTTTCTTTTAACTGGATTCGAACCTTATTTTTTGACTCCTACTCCATGCTTTTCTGATCGCAATGATTTGAATCACTTAAATTTGAAATAATAATGTCAAAGTCATTAGAGCTTCAATGCGATTTGGAAAGATACCTACCTAACCCTCTCATTTTCAGCTCTGGGGCCTGAGATTCTGAAAGGTCAGGTGCCTTGCCCAAGGTCAAGCAAGTGGTGGTCTGAAAAGGCCTCCTGAATCCAGGTCCAGAGCTCTCAATAAGACGTTAAATAGCAATTGCCCAAAGCACATAAATGAAAAGGCTTCAACGTCTTTTGAAACGCACTTATCTAACGGAGAGTAGTTATTTCTGCCCACAATTTATTTCCCATGATAACGCTACCAAAATAAATCATGCCCTGGAAATCACACTTTTTAGCATCCCCCTCTAGGCGCATTCTGCGGTTACGCAGGTGGCTGCGGCAGCGGGCCGGGCCCTTTGTGACTGATGATTAGGGGCCCGGCAGCTAGCCGACTGTTTACGACAGCCAGTCAGGGCTTGGAGCCACAGACCTGCACCAATCGGAGATTACTGAAACCTCAACAAGGGCCAGCTGGGGGCTCGAGCCCGCGAACAGAGTGAGCAGCGAGCAGCGAGCCTCGAGCAGCGATCAATCAGAGGGCGGGGCAGATTACCGACACCCAATCCGAGGTCGCTGGCGCGAGGCCGAGGGCCGGCCAATCAGCGGGCGTGCGGCGGCCGGCGCGCGGGGCTGGAGCGGGGGCTGGGGGCGGGGCCTATCTGCGCAGCGGAGCGGTGGGCGCTGCGAAGAGCAAGGCGGGTGAGGAGGGCTGGCGACCTGGGTACCGGGAGGGGGCAGCGTGCGCTCTTAGCTGTCCAGGGTGGGACTGGGGTACGCTGGGGTGGGGCAGTGGCGCGCGGGGCGGGAACAGGGGCACGGGATGCGGTAGGACTGACTCTTCGCGCTGCGGGATGCGGCGGGGAGAGGTAAGGGACTGAGTACCGGGCTGCGGAGGTGGCTCGCTGCAACCCAATGGCTGAGGGAGGAGGGGACACTGTTGCCATGGTAACGCACGTGTGCAGGCTGGCGACCCTTTACACAGTCCAAACGTGCGCACATCTTAAATCCGCCCCCCTTGTCCTGCTGTCCCGACCCGGTCTCCATCATCCCTAGCTCGCAAGAGTCTAAGGATGATGCGCTGGACCAGCGCAAAAATATCCTATTTTGGCAGCCGCTTCTCTTCCTCCACATCCTAGCTGCTCTCAGCTTCCTCGTCCTGCCGTTTTGTCCACAGGCAGAGGGATTAAGTTAGCTAGGGCGCTTGGTACCATAGGCCTTTGCGGTTGACCTTCTGGGGCCAGTACGTGGCCAGTTCGCAGAATGGCCACAGTTGGGGTCCAAGCGCGACTGCCTGATCCTGGGGACTGGCATCGCAGAATTGATGTCTCCTGAGGGACCAGGGGTATCCCCAGAGGGATCTTTTTAATGCATTCAACGCAGATCCTGTGTATAACAAATACTTAGAGAATGGGGTCTGACAATGAATAAGAGTAGAGTGACAGCTTTCCATTCCATGGACCAGCGCTGTCCAATAGAAATATAATGCAAGCCACATACTATGTAATTTTACATTTTTCTAGTAACCACATTAAAAAATAAAACAGGTTAAATTAATTTTAATAGATTTTATTTAACCTAGTATATTCAAAATATCAATATTAAGAGTAATTTAATCAATATTAAATTATTGGTAAGATACCTTAAATTCTCATTTTCATACAAAGCCTTCAAAATCTTGTGTGTATCTTATATTTACAGAACATATCATTTCGGACCAGCCACATTTTAAGTGCTCAGTGTTCATGTTTGGCTAATGGTTACGATATGAGACTGTACAACCAAAAACATTTCTTATATGTGTACCAGTTGTGGCCAAATACATGAAACTCATTAATATTTTTTGAAGCCCACTTATATGCAAGGAAGCACTGTGCAATGAGGCAACAAAAAATCTGAGGCATGGTCTTTTTTCTCAAGGAGATTTCAGTCCATTTGAGAAAATACATATACAGAAATTAAGTCAAATTTTAAATGAATATGATTCAAGCACTGGTAAGAATAACTCATTGACAAAGTGGCTAATAATTATCCTTAGGAATTTCAGGGAGGGGTACTTCAGGTTCATGCAGTAGAGGAAGAAGAGTCTTGAAAAGTGGATAAGACTTGGACTGCTGGGAAAGATGAGGAAGGTATTTTGGTTTAATGGAACTGATCATAGCTTCTTTTGTTTTTAGGCTTGATAATTTTCAGACTCCTGAGGTTTTCAGATTGAAAAAGAATTTCCTCTCTCACTGACAGTCTCCACCATGATCCATAGCCTTTTCTTGATCAACTCCTCGGGAGATATTTTCCTGGAGAAACATTGGAAAAGTGTGGTCAGCCGTTCTGTTTGTGATTATTTTTTTGAGGCACAAGAGAGAGCTACTGAAGCAGAAAATGTACCACCAGTTATCTCTACTCCTCATCATTATCTCTTAAGTGTTTACCGGCACAAGATCTTTTTTGTGGCTGTGATCCAGACAGAGGTCCCTCCTCTGTTTGTCATTGAGTTCCTTCACCGAGTAGTGGACACATTTCAGGTGCGTGAATGTGAGGAAGTTGATACATGTAAATTATAAAGTCTTTCTAGTTCTGTTTCCATTGTATTCAGTCTCATTAAGGAACTTTTTAAAAAATCAGAACTCTGACATTGCTCACTTCCTCTCCCATCTGATAAGATAATAGATTCTATTGATTGAATTGGCTGCATCTAAAATGATAAATTGAATGCTTTTCAACCTGTTGCATGAGAAAGCCACCTTACTTGGTATGATTGTATACAGTCATTTTACTTCTAGAGATTGGTATTGTCCTACTTTTTGTTCGCAAATCGGAGTTTAGTTTTGTTTTTTTTTCAAATATGTATATTGTGGACTTGATGCTAACCATTAGCTATGTTATTTTGAGTTGCATCAAAAAATGATGAGTGTGTAAAGATATATATATTTTTAAAAGTTTTTACTCTTCCTGGCAAGAGTAATTTGTGACTGCATACTTCATCTTGGGTTTGGGGTGCTTATCCACAGCATAGGACTACTAGTGATGAGCAAATTTAGGATTAGAAAATTTTCTGTACCCATAAGAATTTAAGGGACACATTTTACAAGATATAGTTTTCATTTTGAGGTTTTCTTTCAGGAATAGATTTGAAGATCTTGGAGAGTGAGATACAGGGGAGGTTACTTATACTAGGATGTCAGCACCATTTTGGCACAGGATTTTAGGCTGCCTAGACTCTGGATTCAGAGAGTAGAATCATCTCCCTAAAAGAATTGCTCAACTTCTAACTGTTGTGGTTATTTGCATAACTCAAATGATAAATGAGAAGCAAAGGCCCTTTATCTTCTTGTCATGCGAGGTCTGAAATTAGTCATGTGAATACAGAAATTGTGAAATTGGAGAAGAGAATGAGGACTCAGATGTTATAATAAAAATTTAAAAAGTCAAAGAGTCCTTTCATTTGCACTCATATCTACATCACATGTCTAAAACAGGCTTCATTCCAAGAGAATTATATTTTATGATTTTTCCCACAAATACTTTCTGATAGTACTATTCTGGGATTCCAGTTCTCATGTGGTATAATAGTTCCTACACAGTGAAAATCTGAGAATTATAAACCCCAATATGAGGAGAAACTATACGTAGAAAAAGCAACCCAGTAGTTACGATCTTAAACCACTCTAACTGGGCATTGTTATGATTTCCACATATGATATTTTACCTCATCCTAGGATTAACAGTTCCATTGGTGAAACTCAACATTAGCTTCAAATTACAATATTATGTAACTAATTACAGGATAGGAAGTGAGAAAAATTGTTTAATCTAGTTGAAACCCCAGAGGAATTTCAGAAAACAGTAAAGCGTCTGGTTTAGAAGTCTGGGAACTTCAGAATTTGTCATTTTTGAAGCATTTGTTAAAAGAAATGGATACATTCTGATTTTTATGTCTTATCTGATTTGCATTCTCTCTGGCTGTATTATTTTTCTAAGACTAGAATGTAATGGAAGAGTTTCAGCTATAGAAGTGCAAGAACTTTTGCTATAGCACTTTGCCATACTTACAAGTTTACTTTCCAATTGCTCAATTCACATTCTGCCTGATTTGTAAAAGATAGTGAGGTGTTTTATTTATTTTTCAAAATAAAATCACTGTTGGGAGGGAAATGCGTAACTTTTTTTTCCTTAAATCTTCATTTTTTAAGAAGAAATCTTTTGTTTTAGACACACATTCCTAACTCCTAAGTGCTCTTGGATATTGGAATGACACTGATAATTGACATCTGGTATAATTTAAATCACATCTGAAGTCTATGATCAATTTTGGATGTCATAATTTGAGGAGAATATTGGAAAACTAGAGTGTATTCAAGGCAATGGCAAAATGGTAAAATAATATAGAAACCATACCATAGCATGAACAGTGGAAGGATCAAACAGGGAATTTGTCTGTGAGAAAAAAAAATTGAAGTGGAAGCCTATAGTCGTTTTAAAATAACTCTGTGGCTGTTATATAAACTTATTCTGTAAGGTAGATCTAGGAAGCAAGTTTTAGTTTAGCAACAGAAAGAACTTTCTAATAATAGGAGCTGTCCATGAATAGAATGAGCTTTCTCAAAAAGGGTAAATTTCTCTTTGCAGGATGAGTTCAAGGAGGGTTGTATGATCATCCCCGAGGTTGAGTAAAAGACATGACTGACATTGCTAGAAGGGCAGACCAATGACTACAAGCATTTCTTTCTAAATCATTTCATCATCATGCATCACAATTTTACATACTACTTTATAGTATACAAAGCACTTTCACATATATTATCATTTCATCAATTGCACTTAGTTCTTAGAACATCCTTGTGTGTCTAATGGTATTATCCTGATTACACTATTAAAGAAAGTAAGACCCAAATTAGTTAGTATGACTTAATCAGATTTGGAATCCAGTGCTTTTCCCACAATCCAGACAATTTAGTAACTAAGTATAGCCTTTGTTAATAAATAAACAAAAAGCGTTCTTAGAATCCTAGCATTTTAGAGTAGGGATGATCCAAAAAGATCTGGTGTGCTAGCTCATCCCTCTCATTTTATTTTATCTCCCTCTCAGTTCTTATTACCTGCATGAATGTTAAAGAACAGCACAATAGTGAAGGTTAAAAAGATTTTCAGGTCCTGTCTGTCATATTAAGTATTATCATTTTGCATAGTTCTTTCAAATTCTTGTTTATAGCACATGTAATAGTTTAGATTCAATTTTGTATTCTACTTGTTTTATCTAGTCGAAGAAACTAACCCAAAGAGGTTAAATGACTTATTCTAGTTTATTTAAAAAAATTGGTAATGACACTAGTACTATAAGCCAGTCCAATGTTCTTTCTACCAAGCCAGCTGCCTAAGAGAACTATATATTCCCTATATGGCTTTATTCACTCATTGTAGAAGAGTATCCCAGAAACACTGAGTAAACGCAGTGTTTACTAGATCCCTATTCTCTAGGAACATTCTTTCAATTATTACAGTATCTGAGTGATAAATGTATATATTGTATTTTCATCAGGATTATTTTGGAGTCTGTTCAGAGCCAGTGATCAAAGACAATGTGGTTGTGGTTTATGAGGTATTGGAAGAGATGCTTGACAATGGGTTTCCGTTAGCTACTGAGTCAAACATCCTCAAAGAACTGATAAAGCCTCCCACTATCCTTCGAACAGTTGTCAACACCATAACAGGTATGGAGAAAGGGGAAACCCACAGAAAGCCAGTGCCATCATGGGTGTGGCTTAGTCCCCTATTGTGCATTGTTTTGAGTGCTTATCTTTGGGGATCTCCAATGTCTAAGTGCTTTAATTTTGCTCTTTATAAGTCTTTGAGTATGACCTAAAATAGATTTTTGTTATGTAGAAAATACCTTGATTTCAATGACAGAATGAAGTGTTCTCCTTTAAAAATAACATTTTTCTGATTACAGAAGAAACAGAGGAGCATTGTAGAAATGTTGGAAATACAGAAAAGCATAAAGAACATGAAAATAGCTCAATCTCATCATACTTTTAATATACTGATGTATATGTTTTTGTCTTTTCTAGATAGATGGATGATGGATGGACATAATTTTTTAAAAAACAACTCTTGTATATTATTTTAAATTTGGCTTTTATCAATATTTTGTGAATATTATCTCATTACGATAACTATTCTACATTATTTCTAGTGACTTTACAATTTTCTGCCATATGGTATAGACCCTGAGTTATTTACTCCGTCCTTGTTTATGATGTTTCTGACTTTTTGTTCTTTTAAATAAGAAGGAATTAGCATTCTTATACTTAAGTCCTTGTGCATATCTAGAATAATTTCTTTTCAGTACTAGAAGTAGAATTGCTGGATCAAAGGGTGTGTATATTTTAAAGACTTTCATACATTGTGCCAAATTGCCCTCCAGAAAAGTTAGACTAATTTATACTTTCAGTAGTAATTTTTATGCACCCTAGCCAACTTTTGTATTATTATTATTATTAATTTTTTAAAAACTGACCATTTGAGCTTAGTGATACCTTGTTATTTACACAGTCATTTTTTATTACGAAGGAAGTTAAAACCTGTTTAAATGTTTATCAACTATTTTTCCTCTACTGTAAATTACATTTTTGTGTCCTTTGCCCACTTTTTTTTTTGAAATGTTTTTCTTAGTTCATTCTAATTTAAGAGAATTCCTTTTATTTAAGGATATTAAACTATCATATATTGGAAATATACATGATAGTTTGTAGGAGTTCTTTATATATTTTGAAAACTGTTACAGATATTTTCTTACAATCCATCACTTGTCATCTGACATTGTTCATGATGTTGTTTGTTTAGCCACATGTAAAATTTTTTGATTTAGTAAAATTAATCATTCTGCTTTATTAAGGTTTTACATTTGGGTCTTGCTAAATATATAAACTGGATTTACATGGAATTTGACATACTGATTAAAAATACATTTTAAATGATATAAATATGCTATAATCACTAGGATAAGTATGAAAAAGAATTACAAAGAGATTGGAAAGATTTGCCATGTCAAACATCAAGATACATTAAGTTCATCTGGTACATAAGACAAAAACCCGTAGAATAGATATGCCATAAAAACCAAGACAGCTTTGAAAATAAATGTTAAAGAGAGCAAGGGAGAGTGTGCCCTATCAAATACAATATACATTATGAAGTTTTGGTAATTTTAAAATTATAGTATTGGCCCAGAAATAGACAAATAGATGATTGAAATAAATTAGAAATTCTAGAAAAATACCCTTGCTTTTATGGGAATTTGCTATAGATAGATGTGGTCACATATCAAGTCAGTGGTCCAGGGGCCAATTGTTAAATACATTGTATTGGGGCAGTTGGCTTTGATATAGGAAAAAAATGAAGTCCCCTTATTTATTCTATACACAAAATAAGTTCCAGCTAGATCAAAGAGTTAAAAATGTACAAACTTTATAATTGTTAGAAGCAAACATAGAATGTCTTCTTGATTTTAGAAAAGGTAAAATTTTCTTTTATAAAAAGTGTAATTTCTTCTAGTTCTTTCATGCTTTTATTTTTGGATTTAATTCTTTAATCCATTTGAAAATTATCTTGGTAAACAATATAAGGTAAGGCTCTATGTTCATTTCTCCAAATTGTCAGCCAGTTTTCCTAGCACTGTTTCTTGAATAATTTATCCTTTTCCCCTGTTTTCAAATGATATTTTTATCATGTACAAAGTCATTATGGATTCTTAGTTTTTTTTGGGGGGGAGACTTTCCTGCCTTATTATCAGACTGATTTAATTATTATAGCTTGATGACATATTTTAATACATAGTGCATCTTTTTAGTATATGCGCTGCCGAAGCATGCACATGGTGCATCTTTTTAAGAAAATAAATTTGTTCGGTTTTTCAATATTCAGGGCTCATTTTAAACCTTAAAAGCTTTGTTAGTGCCTGAATAATTTATGAATACTATGAAGTCATTTTCCTGAATCTCACTCAAATCTAGAGAAAGGTATCTGAGAACCACTTTTTAAAGCTGAAGTATTTATAAACATGTAGTATATGTGTGTGTGTTCTTTAGATCAAAAAGATCCAGGTTACAGAAGAAGGAAATAAATTTTGAATTAGTTGTATTATTTCATAATTTTAGTATACAACTTTTGAATTAAAAAAAATATATAGTTGATGCCTGTGGCGGGGAAACAAGTCAAGGAATTGATTTACAGCTTTTATAGACAGGGAAAGATCTAATTTGCATTCTTTTCCTAAGTTTCAGTATTGGTATGAGAGAGATTATGTTAATGTATATATTTTAATATCTAGTGTAAATACACCTAAGAATCAAACTAGGGTACTGTTTTTACCCATGTAATTTTTATATCAGTATGTAGATTACTATCCCTACTGAAAGCCAATGCATTATTTAAGCTGCAAGCTATTGTGGAATTTGAGAGACCAAGTTCAAGTTACTTTCAAAACTAAAATATGATATCTGTTTCTCAGGTAACTTTTTTAACCTTCATTCTTCTTGAGAAGGCAGACCAGATGGCGACAAGTTTTTAAAATAGACTGGGTTACCCATATAGAAGTTGGGAAAACTCTCAGGTTTTTTTGAAAAAAAGTTCTTCAATTGAGTACATGAATATTGGGAGCATAGAAACTTCTAAAGAAGTGTTCTATGATTATTAGATAATTGGTCACATCCAATTATCAAATTGGAATGAAATTACAATAATATTCATTGTCTCAGGAAGCACCAATGTGGGTGACCAGCTTCCCACTGGGCAGCTGTCAGTGGTGCCTTGGCGACGGACTGGGGTGAAATACACGAACAATGAGGCCTATTTTGATGTGATTGAAGAGATTGATGCCATCATTGATAAATCAGGTAGGTGCTTTTACTCTCTTCTCAAAACTAGAAAATATAATGCTTGCTATTAGAATGATTCCCTATTCAAAATCATTCATTTTAACTTGGTGCCTACTTTGTGTCAGGCATGGTGCTAGGTATTGGGAAATGGACTTAAATATTATGATGCAGAAGACATAATTGTATATGTAGAAACCCTTAAAGATTCAACAAAAAACTGTTAGAACTAATATAACAAATTCAGTAAAGTTGCAGGATAAACAATCAACATAAAAATCAGTGGCATTTCTATATACAAACAACAAACTACCCTAAAAGAAAATTAATAGTCTCATTTACAATAGCGACAAAAGAAAATACTTAGAAATAAACTTAACCAAAGAGATAAAAGATTTGTACACTGCAAATTATAAAATGTTAATGGAGAAAATTGAAGACACAGATAAAGGGAAAGACAGTTGTATTCATGGATAAAAAGAATTAATATCATTATAATGTACATAAGACTCAAAGTGATCTACAGATTCAGTGCTTTCCCCATCAAAACCCAATGGCATTCTTTACAGAAATAGAACATTCCTAAAATTCATATGGAACCAAGAAAGATCCCAAATAGCCAAAGCAGTCTTGAGCAAGAACTATAAAGCTAGAGACTTCACACTTCCAGATTTCAAAGTATATTATAAAACTACATTAAAACAGTATGATACTGATATAAAAAGAGACATATAGACCCATGAAACAATACAGAGCTCAGAAATAATACCACACATTTACAATCAATCATCAATAAAAGTTCTAAGATTATACAGTGGGGAAAGGATAGTCTTTTCATTAGTTGTGTTGGGAAAACTGAATATCCACATAGAGAAGAAGAAAATTGAACCCTTATCTCACACCATATGCAAAAATCAACTCACAATGGATTAAAGACTTAAAACATGAAATCGTAAAGCTACTGGAAGAAAAGATAGGGGAAAAGCCTCTTGACAATGTTCTGGGCAATGATTCTTGGATATGACACCAAAAGCAAAGGCAACAAATGCAAAAACAGACAAGTGGGATTGTATCAAACTAAAAAGCTTCTGTACAATGAAAGAATCAACAGAGTGAAAAGCAACCTACAAATGGGAGAAAATACTTGTAAACCATATATCTGATAAGGGACTGATATCCAAACTATATAAGGGGTCATATAACTCAATAGCAAAACAAAACAAAAAACAATCTGATTAAAAAGTGGGAATAGGATCTGAATAGACATTTTTAAAAAGAAGACATACAAATGACCAGCAGGTGTATGTAAAGCTATTCACCATCGCTACTCATCAGGGAACTGCAAATCAAAACTACAATGAGATATTGCCTCACACCAGTTAGAATGACCATTATAAAAAGGCAACAGATAAATGTTGGCGATGATATAGAGAAAAGGGAACACTTGTACACTATTGGTTGGAATGTAAATTGGTATAGCCATTATGGAAAATGGTATTGAGGTTCCTCAAAGTATTAAAAAATAGAACTACCTTATCATCACTTCTGGTTATATCCAAAGGAAATGAAATAAGTATCTCAAAGAGATATCTGCAATTTTATATCCATTGCAGTATTATTCACAGTAGCCAGAATATAGAAACAACCTAAATGTCTGTCGATGGATGAGTGTGAGGTAGATACATACACACCCAATGGAAAGATTATTCAGTCATAAAAAGAAGGAAATCCTGCCATTTTTGACATGGATGAACCTGGAGGGCATTATACTAAGTGAAATAAGCCAGATACAGAAAGACTAATACTGCATGATTTCACTCATGTAGAATCTAAAATAATCAAACTTATAGAAGCAGAGAGTGGAATGGTGGTTTGCAGGGGTTGAGAAGAGGGGGAAGTGGGGAGATATTGGTTAGAGGATACAAAGTTCTAGTTACGCAAGATGAATAAATTCTGGAGATTTAATGTCTAGCACAGTAACTATAATTGTATTGTGAAAGGATTCTTCTCATTGAGTTAAATTAACACATCCTCACCTCACATGTGTATTGTATACTTGAAATTTGCAGAGAACATAGATCTTAAGTGATCTCACCACATACACAAAAAAGTCACTCTGAGGTGATGGATATGTTAATTAGCTTGATTGTGGTGATAATTTCACAATGTATATCAAAATATTAAGCTGTACACCTTAAATATTACAATTTTTATTTGTTAACTATACTTCAATACTGCATGATTTCACTCATGTAGAATCTAAAATAATCAAACTTATAGAAGCAGAGAGTGGAATGGTGGTTTGCAGGGGTTGAGAAGAGGGGGAAGTGGGGAGATATTGGTTAGAGATAAAGGAGACAAAGTGGGTTAAAAAAAAGAAAGACATAGTTTATTGTCTGCTTATTTAAATCTAGTGAGGGAGAGAGAAAACTAAAAAGGTGGAGCATAAGAGAGATATCCCACCTATCCAGAACAAAGTGTAAAGAGATGATAGTGTTTATGCTTCATCAGTAGTATGAGTAGAAGTTATTAAGACCTACATAGATTTGGGAGGAAAGTATGTACAAAACACCCTAAGATGAGTAAAATATTATTGAGAAATAAACTGGTTTAGTATAACTGGATTGAGAGGCATAAAAAAAGAAAAATGATGAGGCTTTAAAACTAGGCATAGCAGCTTTTCATATTGGTCCAAAATTAGAAATAACCCAAATGACCATCAATAATAGAAAAGATAAATAAATTTTGATATAGTCATACAATGAAATATTGTACAGTAATGAAAAAATGAACTGCCAATACACCCAACATCATAAATGAATCTCAGTGTTGAGCAAGAAACTCAGTTGCATAAAGTTTTATACAGTTGTAACATTTATGCGAAGTTTGAAAACAGGTGCAACAGCCTGTTTTCAATAGAAGTCCATTTTAGGGACTCAGATTAAGTAGGTTGGGTAAGGAGAGCATGCTGGGATGCTAAAAGGATTCCATATCTTTGTGTGGGTGGTATTTGCAGGTGTGTACATATGTAAAAAATCCAGTATTACAGAGAATGTTGGAGGGACTTCTTTAAGAAGAAAAAACATGTATCAAAAACAGGAATAAAGAATGGTAACAACTACATTCCTATCAATAAATACCTTAAATACAAAAGAATTAAGTGCTCCGACCAAAAAATAGAGTGGCTGAAAGGATAAGAAAACAAGACCGCTACATATACTGTCTACAAGAGACTCAATACTTCAGATTAAAAGACACACACAGACTAAAAGAAAGGAGATGGAAAAAGATATTGCTTTAATGGACCTAGAAGGTATTTAAGTCAGACAGAGAAAGATAAAGACTATATGATTTCACTTATATGCAGAATCTAAGGAATACAAAGAACAAACTAATCAAAAACAGACTCCCAAATATAATGGACAATTTGGTGGCGGACAGAGGGGAGGGGAGTTTGGGGGGCTGGGAGAATGGAGTGAAGGGTTAAAGAAGTACAAATTAGTAGCCAATGGATGGACACAGGGATGTGGAGCATGGCATAGGGAATGCAGTTAGCATTAATACTTTAGCTAGGTGAAGGGACAGAGGAGAGAGGGAGCAATTGTGGGGGATTGTTTTATAAACTATATAGATGTCTAACCAATGTACTGTATACTTGAAACTAATTAAAATAAATAAATTTAAACGAGAAAGAAAAGAACAGACCTACTTCAGTAAATGCCTGTCATGTCATTACTTTCATTTTTCTCTCGATTTGGTCTTCTCTAGAAATCTGAAGGACTACACAGATCGAAAAGCTCTAACTGATACGCAGTTAATGGCTGGGAAAGAGGCAGGGGTGTTGAGTCAGTGCCTTGGGTCTGCCCCCGACTGCCCAGGGCCTGGCACCTGTTCTGGGGAACAACATTCAAGTAAGAATATCTTTACAGGACATGCTCTACTCTACCAGTAAAGCTGAGGGAAAGGAGAAAAAAAGTTAAACAAAAATAAAAAACAACTAGATGGCTAGATCATGAAGAGTCTTGTATGCCATTTTAAGGAGGCCTCTTTGGAACAATTTAAAAGTTTTAAGTTGGGGAGTAACTTAAACAGATTCATACTGTAGAACTATCAGTCTAGCTGCATTATGAAGAATGGCTTGAAGTGGGATAAGACTGAAGACAGGGAAAGCAAGGAGGCTATTGCTGAAGTGGCAAAATACAGATGTACACAATGGTAGTGAGGATGGAGAGCAATGAGTAGATTTAAGAGACAGAAGTCATATAAAAGAGAGGAATTGATCACTGAAGAAGTAGAAGTGGCCAAGGATTTTCTTTCTAGCTTAGGCAACAGGATAGATTATATCATCATGAAGATGTGGAAAATATTAGGAGCAAGTGCAGGAATGAAGACAATGAATTCACTCTGACATGTAGAGTTCAAAGTGCCCCCATGACATCTATATTGAGCTGTCCAATTAGCTGAACTGGGAAAAAACACCAGGAAATAATTGGCCATTAATGAAAATTGAAGCCTTGGGAAGTAGGGCAAGTAACCCTAGTAAAGAATGTTGAGTGAAAGAAAGAGCAATTCAGAACTGTGAAAAAGCATAGACATTTAAAGGATGTGAAAAAAAAGAGAACCTTGAAGAAGGCAACGAAGAAGAGGAGCTAGAAAAGTAGAAAACTCGGAGAGGGGAGGATTTTGAAAAGGAAGAAGGGGTCAAAAGTGATAAATGCTACAGAGAGATTCTCTAAGGTAAAGACCAAAGTGTCCCTTCGATTTAGCAGCAGAGCTCATTGGTGACCTTAGGGAGAGAAGTTTCTGGTAGGAAATTTTTTGAACCATTGGTTAAGATGATGATACTCTGTTTGATTCTGGTACTAGATTGAAAAGTCTTTTAGGTTAATAACTATGTTATTAATCTTTTACCCCCTATTCATCTTAGCATCTCATATTTGATATGCAGTTGATCAATGTTTGGAAGGATGGACAAATAGATTAGGTGGATGAACTGGATGGATGGACACAAGGAAAAAAGAAAGATGAGGGAGGGAAGAAGGAAATAAGTTGGGAAGAAAAAGAGAAAGTTAAAGAGGGGAGGAAGGAAATAAGTTAATTGAGAAGGACAGAGAAGAGTTCAGTAACCTCTTACCTTCTTTTTGTCTTGTTCCTGTCTCAGGTTCCACAATTACTGCTGAGATCCAGGGGGTGATTGATGCTTGTGTCAAGCTGACAGGATTTTTTCCTTACACTTTCATTCATGGTAAGCCTGAACCAGAGATTCAGTTCTTGGGATGGGAAATTAAATGCTTTTGAAAAGACAGAGTGGTGAGAATGAAATGAAACAAGAAGAAATAATTAAGGACAGCCACAAAGCTTGTCGGGCTTAAATTTTGTATAAGTAACTACAGACTCTGTGTGTGTGTGTGTGTGTGTGTGTATGTGTGTGTGTGTGTGTGTGTGTGTGTGTGAACAAAAACAGCATCGAAATTACTCCTGAAAAAAAAAATATGGGTGTTAATTCCTACTTCTTGGTTTTCCTTGCCTCGTAACCATAGAATCCCAGGTTGCTAGATGATGTCAGCTTCCATCCTTGTGTTCGTTTCAAGCGCTGGGAATCTGAGCGCATCCTTTCCTTCATCCCTCCTGATGGAAACTTTCGCCTGCTCTCTTACCATGTCAGCGCGCAGAAGTAAGCAGTCCTTATAATTAAGAATGGAATGTGTGTGTGTGTGTGTGTGTGTGTGTGTGTGTGTGTGTGTGTGTGTGTAAACAGTATCCATAGTGTTTACGAACTCCAGCTCTGCCTGAGTTCAAATTCCAGCTTCTACACTTACTAATTGGATAACTTCAGATGAGTTGCTTAACCTTTTTGTGTCTGTTTTCTTATCTGCAAGTTGAAAATAATAAAAGTACCTTGTTATTAGGATTAAATAAGAGAACCTAAATAGTGCTTATTACAAAGTAAGTGCTCATTAAGTTTGCTGCTATTATTTTTGTTGTTTTTATTATATGTCTAAACAAGAACTTCTTTTGTTAAATTGGAATCTAGTACACCTGTATTCAGCCTGCCACTCCCCCAACTCAAAAGAAGCATTAAATTATGCAGTGAAAACCATAAAATGGACTGGTTTTTGGTCTTGAACATTCTCTGTAATATGGAGCCTAGGAGTTTCTGGAATCCCTTAGTAGAAGGTACATAGTAGAAGGTACGTGGACTGAAGAGAGCCATAAGACCTCAGTACCACCAATACTTTCTTGTGTGATTTGGAATAAGTAATTTAGAAAAATATCTGAGTGCTTGAGAGCAAAGGCTCTGGAATCAGACTGCTTAGACTTAAACCCCACCTTTAGTACTTATGATATGTAACCTTGGGCAATTTACTGAACCTCAGTTTAGCGTAAGGATATGAGTATTCATCTTTAAAATTAGGACAGTAGCATTACCTACTTCATCATTATTGGGAGGATTAAATAAATGAGATAATAGAGATAAAGCTTTTAGGCTAGTGACTGGCTCTCAAGAAGTGTTCAATAGATGTTAAGAACTGTTATTACTTTAGTATTATTCTGTGGCTTCTCTATTTCCTCTTCTGTCAAATCATGACAGTGTACCCTACTTCATAGGCTGTTTGGAAGGATCAGACAAGGTCAGGTAAAAGCTCTCTCAAGAAATTATAAAATGTCAATGATGTATGAATATTACTCTTTCAAGTACAAATAATTATTCATCACGTGTCATCCAGTAAAACAGAAATATGGTGGCTGCTAATTTTTGTTCATAATGTCTTTCTCATACTAGACTTAGTATATTCTTTAATTTGCTGATATTATTCAGAGTCATTAGAAGAGTTAGTTTACTTACTAAGACAGCATCTTAGCTTTACAAAAAGAAAAAAAATCAAAGATTACTAGGGATTTTTTTCCTGTGCTTAATTTTTAAGATAAAGAGTAAGGAAGTAGGTCAGGGAGGAAAAGCTGCCAACAGGGCAAGAAAGGAGGAAAGGTTGCCGTTTTTCTCGTAATTAATGAAATGGGCTTTTGTCTGTCTCTTTTTCAGTCTGGTGGCAATTCCAGTGTATGTCAAACATAACATCAGTTTCCGGGACAGTAGTTCACTTGGACGCTTTGAAATAACGGTGGGACCTAAACAGACGATGGGGAAGACCATCGAGGGAGTGATTGTCACCAGCCAGATGCCCAAAGGAGTCCTGAATATGAGCCTCACTCCCTCTCAGGGAACACATACATTTGACCCAGTTACCAAGGTAGGAGACTAAGGAGGTTATGAATTGCTGATGTTAAGTAGAAGTAATTCTGCAAGAGCTCTCCACACAGACCTTATACCTTGCTGAAAGGAGACATTAGTCAAAGGGGTGTTGTTTTCTCCTTGAGATAATTTATGGAAACAAATAGTGTTCTCTGTTGAAAAAAAAAAAAAAAAAACCCTGGACGCAGCTTATAATATTATGAACAGATGCCCTGAGCTTAGAGCTCAGCCACCTCACATTAAGGGTTCCACGGAAACTTCTGCTTGTTTCTTTTCTTTGAAGATGCTCTCTTGGGATGTAGGCAAAATAAATCCCCAAAAGCTACCAAGTTTGAAGGGGACCATGAGTCTTCAGGCTGGAGCTTCCAAACCAGATGAGAACCCCACAATTAACCTGCAGTTTAAGATCCAGCAGCTGGCCATTTCTGGTAAGTGCCTCCCAGCTTTGGTGGCTTTGAAGAGAAGAGAGACGGCTTTCTCCTGTAAGGCATAGACATCAGAAAACCTTCCGGTGGCTCCCTATTCACAAAGTTTAATTACTTGATATGTAATCTTTAGTAAAAATCTTTTCTAACACATTTCTGGGGGAAAGTTTATAATCCTTACTTTGAAGTTGGCTTAAGTGACCTGAATAAAAATGTCTAAGATGGTTGAGAAAAACAATATTGGTAGGCGTTGGTGTTCCCAGGCAGTCGTTGAGTCATCCTGCGGTTGTTAATTTGAGGTTGCCAAGGTTTTCAGTATGGGAATGCTTCTGCACTCTCAGCCTGTAACTGAAAAGAATAATTTTCCCTCCTTATCCTCAATTTCAGAAGACTTTCGTATTGGCTTTTTATTGTCATTTAGAACCCCTGGGCCTATCCAAGTCAGTCCACTATAGTCTACACTTCTTAGAATAATAATAATAATAATCGTTATGACTTATTGGGCATATACTAAGTGCCAGGCACTGTTTTAAGCTCTCTTCATCTATTTTCTTATTTAATCCTTAGAACAATTCTGTAAGATAGATAGGAAATGACTTTAGCTTTATATGAAGTTCCTATTATTAATTTACCAACAGACCTTATCTAATTTAAGTGATTAGAATTCACTTAAATTATAAGCTCTTTCATCTTAAAACACTTAATAAACTTTAAAGCTCTATACAGTATAAGATATTTTTTGCTTAGTACAGTGAGAATATTTAGGAAGCACCTATTTATTAATTCATTTTTCATTATTCAGTTATAATTTATTTCATTATTAATTTATTGATTTGTTATTATTCATATATTCAATTCAATAATTTAAAAAATATACAATGTTCCTATTTTTTCCTTACCTTCATTTTAGTCTGCATATAACTTTCTGCGCTTTCTACTTCAGGAACAGGTGGATAGCTTTGTGTTGGAACAATTTTTTTACTATCCGTGTATATATTAAGAAGGAAGAATCTATCAACTTCATATGAGTGATATTAATAAATGAAACTATTTTTCTGCTTCATTGTTATAAACTGTCTCTATCCCACTGATCTCTTTGAATTAAAATAAATTTAAACAGTTATGATACCTGCTTCTTTTGAATAATGCTTATGTCATATTCTTCCTTCCTTCTTTCTCTCCAGGACTCAAAGTGAACCGTCTAGATATGTATGGAGAAAAGTACAAACCCTTTAAGGGCATAAAATACATGACCAAAGCTGGAAAGTTCCAAGTCCGAACCTGAAGGGAGAGTTTCGTGAAGGGAACAGTCACAAACACTTTTCATTTCTTACTTGTCTAAAAGTAGAAAATATCAGCCCATCCCCTAGGTCAGTCCCCTTCTGGACCCATCCACTCCCTTTTTTCCTTAGCCTTCAGTGCCATGGAATTAATCAAGAGAGAAAAGGGTCACCAGGGAGAACTGGATAGAACTGAAAGAATCAGCACCAACTCAGTTCTTAAGGAAGAGCTGTGTGATGGAGGCCAGAGACACTTGGTACCATATTCAACTTTTTAACGTGGTTTCCATAAGAAAATATTAGCATTTATTTCTTGCCTGGCTTTAATTATCTAAAGCCAATGAAAGACTTTTTTGTTATTGTTTTTTAAGGTGGAAAGAAAGATTAGAAAGAAAGAAGTAAAGAAAGCTTGGAGGAAAATGAATGTTAGTCAAGAAAAGGCCAGTTAAGGATCTGATCTGTGAGGGAAAGAAAGAGGAGACAGTATTAAAGAATTACGAGGACACCAAAGTGGAAGTGGCAAGAAAAGCAATGAAGGATGGTTGGAAGGAACAGAGTTAGCTTCTTTCTGATCCCTGTACATTTGTGTATCAAAAAAAGAAAACAAAACATTTGTACTTCTAGCAATGAACTAGAAACCTTTTAAATTCAAGTCCGCTATTGACGTGGAAAGCCAGTAGAATCAGATTTTCCCTTAAAGACCATGACTCTATCGCACCAGTTAGCAGACACTAACTGCTGCTTGCCGTTAGCTCTTGGTCTTGTCATCTTCAGTGAGGAGGTGACCTTCCCTATTCCCTGTGGTGGTTGTCTGAAATGCCTCTTTCCCCAACTCAAAACGGTTACACTCACTTTACAGAATTCACCAGCCTTTCCCCTGTTACCTGCGGAGAATTTCAAAAAAGCCAATCCCATAACCGCCAGATTTCAGATGTCATAGTATTGGAGTGTAGATGTCAGTTCACTCCTCATGAAGGTGTACCACAACTATAACCCAGTGATTTCTTATTACCCCTTGTCAGTGCTGGACTGCCACAGGAGTCTAAGCGGGTCTATCTGAAACTTTTCCATCAGTCTATCTGAAACTTTTCCATCAGTAACCCTAAGCAAAAAGAAGGCATCGAGCGCATGGGTCATCCTTGAAGCTGTTCAGTAGAGTTATTTCCTCAGAATCTTTTGTACTCTACTGTGTAATGTATTTATTAACAATAGATATCTACCAGTCCATTTTCATTTTAAGGCAAAAAAAAATCCCCTAAATCTTTGACTAAAATTAATGTTATAGGAAGATGGGCCATGTTGATCACATCTAACCCAGTTAAATAAACACGGCAACTGAAAGGGTACCTCAGGGTTTCCCAGTGAGCAGTTTTTATCCGAGTTCAGTATGTCTGTTACCCATTTAAATATTCATATAAAAGACAAGTTTTTTTTAATATTACAGCTTAAGCAGTGATATTGTAGCTCTACTTCATGCATGGAGAAAAATGAAGACCTAGTATCTCCACACCCTACAATTTTTCACTAAAGCCCTGTTACCAAATACTTAAGAAATTATTTTTGCTAGTTTTATCTTCCTACTTCCTGGACTTGTTTTTGCTGCAGAGTAATATTGCTTTGTGGTCTTCCTCTGGGATAAATTGTGCTTTATACAATCAGATGTGCTCCGTTCTCCATCAGTCCAGAATTTGTCCGGGATTGTTATGTCCTGTATACACACCCACCATGGTAGAGGAAACGTCTCCACCTATGGATTCCACAGTACTTGGAATTACTTCTGGAGCTCTGAAGGATTTTAAAATTTTATGGGAAACGACCAATCTTGGTCCCTGAATCTTTTTATTTCCGTAAGTCAGTCCAGCTTTTTTATTTCCTCCAGGGAAGAACTTAAGGAAAAATAAAGTCTCTAGGATATGGGACCTGCAGGCCTTAGCATACAAAGTAACGATGACGTCACCTGTGCAGTGGGCCCTGGAGTGCAGGGGAGCCTCACTGCCGCCACCCAGCAGTATGTGAGCACACGTAGTACAGGGCGTCTTGATCGAGCTGTTCGATTCCATATGTATTTAACGTGCAGAAGTATCTTCTCTGTTAAAAATCTTAATAAAGTTGTGTTTTACCAGTCCTCTGTGTCCTAAGTGTTTTGTTACTAGGACGCACGGTAATGCTGTGCCAAGCATGCCCCAATAAGAGCAGTAGGTAATAAGTCAATTCAGGAGGATCTTACTACTTTTTTATTTTTCAACCAGCAGATCTAAAGCCATATGTATAGTTTGATTCTCTAGTCACCTCCGGAAGATAGGGAACGTTGGTATTAATGCCATTTTTAAGGTTGTGAGAACGAAGGTCCAGATCAATCAAATTATTTTTCCCAAGTGTGTAAAAGAGAAAGCCTTTAAAGCTGTTGGTTTCTGTTCTGAAGCTTTCCCCATTCTCTTAATCTTCTTTGTTGATTAATTCAAGCATGAAACAGGCTTCAAGGTCCGAGGCATCTTAACTCTAGTAGATTTCTTGGATGGTAAGGCATTGGAAGTCTTTGTAAAGCGTAGGCACCGGCGGTCATCCCCTATCTGTGCTATTTTTTTTTTCTATAAATCCCTCATGGCCATAAAGAGATTTTAAGAGGTCTCTTTGTTGACTAACACAAATGTTTAATGTCTATCACTATTCCTGGACTTGTTTTTGCTGCAGAGTAATCCTGGCTATCTTAGTCATTGTTAATATCTCTTCCCTTGGCCTGGCTGGCTGTAGCATTGGAATGTGACCAGGTATATGTTATATTTGTACTTCCCGTAATGGCCAGTAGGTGGTGACTCATTGCCAACAATGAGATTAATTTTCTAATTAGAATTTAAAAAGGGGAATTGAATTTGAAACTCTCAAACTTTCCCCAATATCCCAAGTACTCGGGATTGTGTGAGTCATTGGCTTTTGAAGTTAAACATGAAACCAAAAGTTTCTGACACTCTTTTTAATAATCAGACTTAAGATTGGGACTCTAAGAAGAAAGCAGTTTCAATCATCTGCGTTTCTCTAGTCTTCACCCATTAAGACTAATTGCACAGTTACCTGAGAATCTATCTTGTTCTTTGGGTCTATTAGCATCTATTTGTTTTATTAACCAGCTGGGGGTAATGAAGAAATACTGTTTAATTCTCCCTTATGCCCATTTCCTTCCCCTGACATGTTCCAGACATTTTATCCCGAATTTCCTAACCCGCGCGCTGGGTAATGATGTGTTGCTCTTTGTGTTTTAGTATAATTCAAATGAGCCTATTTTGCAGGGCCAGGACTGCCTTGTAGCTCAGGCAGTGGCCTCTTCTGAGCTATTGTCTTCATCCAGTCTGTGGTTTCCAGGACTTCACTCAGAGGAATGCTGGGGCCTTTTAACTTTGCATTTCCATCCCAGGAGGGCTAACTGCTTCAGTTCATTTCATTAAGCTTGTCATGCAAGGGGGAGGGCAACGGAATTTTTTTTGCTGGAGATGTAGTATCTAGGAGTCTTGTTTACTGCTATCCTCCAGCCATGTTTTTCTGAAATGGCAGAGATGCACATCTATTTAAAATAAAATCTGCCATTTGCATGGAGAAACTTGTAAATGAGCAGCCTGAAGTCAAGAAATCTGACTTAAATTTCTGTGAGCTGCATTTATTTAACTGGTCTGTCTAGCGACTTCAACATTTCAGGGACGTTGGATTTTTTTCCCCCTGAATCAAACTCTTTGGCCTTAGAGAGTCTCACTACTTTTCTTCTAAGAACCTCTAAACTGAGCAATCTGACAACATCTCCAGAGAGAGAACTTTGACCACCTTTTCTCTTCTCCAAGAAACTGTCAGCAAACAACCACCAGCAAGCATTGCATCAGCAGATTTATTCTTGGATCCGGGGTGTCAGTGTTAACTGTCAGGCATCAGCCAGGAACATGGGTTTATATCTCAAGAATGGCTGAGAAAGTAATCTAAGAGAAGCAGAAAGCAGCATTCCTTACGTAACATACTTGTGTGGACTGGTCTGGAAGTCAATTCTCTCTGATAGGAAAAGAAAATGGAATGGGGAAAAAAATTGACCTAAATACTAGCTTCCAGTCTGAACCAACAATTGGGATGTTGCTATTTTAGCAGGTCATGCTTAGGTTCTTCTTATACCCTCATTTCTCCTTTCTGTTATGTGGTTGCTATCTAGGGAGTCTCCCTACGTGATCTGCTTTCTCTCCAACCACCACTTACTTAATATTCCTAAGGTGTGCTCAGTTCTTCACTTCCCTTAAGCAAAACTTCAGTGGCTCCCCGTCCTCTACAAAATTAAGTCCAAACTCAGTTTGGCATTTAAAATCTCTATAACAAATGCCAACCAACATTCTTCTTCACAACTTCACTTCAACATGTATTACTCAATACCCACTGCCTGTTTTGCTCTCCAGATCTTTCTGTTTTCATGCAGTGGTATTCTTTGCCTTGAGAATGTCTTTCCCACGCCTCTCTGCCAGTCCAAATCTTGCCCAATTTTTGAAAGATCTACCTAATTCTACTCTTTCCTTAAGATTCCCTTGTCCCTTCTACAACCGAGTTCCAGTAAAAGTTTTTCTCTGATGTTTTGTGGTCCATGTCTGTTCTACCTCATTATTTCTCTAAATACCTTATTTTCCTGTCAAACCAAGAACTCCTTTCTCCTCCCCCTTTTACTGTCCACAGCACCTAGCACATTGTCTTGTATGCAGCAAGTGTTCTGTGTATGTTGAATGAATGAAAGGAAATATTTGAATTGATTTTAAAATGAACATGAATAAATCAGCCGTGGGATACTGTATGTGTAACAACTATTCCACTCTGATTTGGTAAAATATGTGAAAAATATATCTGAATTTTTTATTTCAGTGCAGTATAATACAGATCTGTGGCAACAGAAAGTAAAAACTCAAATGGATTGATATAAATATGCTAAAGTATAGTTTATCAGTTATTAAAATGATACAATTCTTCTATTTTAAAGTTTATAACGAATAAAGATTTACACTGTACACAAAAGGAATTCCTTCTAAGAGCTGTAGAGTGAAAAAGGGGAAAACCAAATAATTGATTTAAGGGATGGTTTTGAGGAACATGATCTGGCCAGCCAGCCCATTCCTTATTAGGAGGCCCAGGCCCCTGTTGGGCTTCCTCATGACTATCAATAGACATTCTATTTCTAATGTGATGCTTCTTTCTTGAAAGATCTGGTTATTTTTTTTTTTTTACTACAGATACATGCTTTTATCTTTGTGGTCTAATTTCCAGAGCTTCTCATATTGACAGATTAGGAGGTTGGGCTTTTGTTTCACCTCTCCTTTGCCTTAGATGGCAGTAGTCTTGGAGGGGTTGGCATTTATCTGTCTTCCAATCTGACAGACATTTTGAAATCAGAACTTAACCCCTGAAAACTTCCAAAATGGGAAGTACTTGTGAAAATATATCCTCTCCCCTTTCCTATCAGATCTCCCCGCACCCCACAACTTGTACTGTGTGATGGCTCATGGAGAAATCATTGTAAAGAAGCACTCCGCCTTGATGTGTCTTCTGAAGTGGAAGAAGGCAGGGTGTGCTGTGATTTCAGGGAACTGGGTATTCTTGGTCATGCGCGCGTGGTGTCTTGAATCCAGCCTAGGTAATTAGCAACCTTGGTGTACACACCCGGAACATCTTTCTGCCCACAGCCAATGCCCCAGCTGATGATGCCGACCAAAGTCATGTGCCTGTCACTCTCACACACCAAGGGGCCTCCAGAATCACCCTGTAAGAGAGAGAACAGGTTGGCAAAAACTGCAGGCTCTTTGGGAGGAAGTTAAGGATACTGTCTGTAATATCAATATTTTACTCTTCAAAGTACTTAGTTCACAGAGGGAAGTTTTTATCTCAATGATCTTGATCCTCTAAAGAATTAGGTTATATCTACCTTGTAAAGTAGAATTGAGATAATTGCTCAGATATTTCAGCAACCGCCCTCCCCACC
>NW_006439192.1:1590418-1621323 GCF_000325575.1 Pteropus alecto | reverse complement strand
CCCCCGCACACATACACATACTCCCATTTTAACTCCATGGCTTAGTAGCTATGTGGCCTTGGGCTAACTGTGTTTCAATAGCCTTATCTGTAAAGTAGAGCTAATACTACCTACCCGATAAGGTTGTAATGAGAATTAATATAGAGAAAGCTTGAAAAGCTTTAAGAACAATTTATGATATTTAGCAAAACTTATGACAATTGTTAGCTGTTACTATCTTATTGAATCGAAATGATTTTTTGGTTTTGCTTTTAACTCAAAGCTTGCAAATAATTATGGTTTCATTTGCATACAACCTTTTTATGACTGTTGAGCTAAGTGGTACAGTTGAGGTTTCCGAAGAAACTATTCAATAAGAGACCAAAGGCTGTCAAGGAACCAAGGGAAGAAATACTGATATGATTACCTTATAAGAACAAAGTCTACAAAGTTTTCAATGCAAGAACCTGGCCTTACTTCTTTTCGTACCCCTCTAACCCAAGCCCCTCAGTGGACAAGCCTGGCACACTGCAGGCACAAAAATGTCTCATCAATAACAAATCCTTAGCTATATTTATATTTAGGTCCTAATATCACAGGTTGGTCTGTGTCCCAAACACCAGTGTCTCGTTATCATGAACTAGAAATACTAACTCTACAAGGAAGCCATCACAGTGAGCCTGAAATAGTTTGCTTTCTTTCCCAGAGTATCAGGCATGAATATGAGTTTTTAAACCTTATATCTCACAAATCATCTCTATGCTACTTCCCGGTCAGTTGCCATTCATCCTTCCCCTTGCTACAAAGTAGACTTCAATCTTTCAGCACCTACAGAAGTCAACAAGTTCTTAATTTGTGTTGCTTTATCCATCACTTCAATAGTCAATTAATTGCTTGGGCTTACAGGAAATCCTGTACCAGGTGGAGTTTCCTGTGCAGACATTGGGGAAATTTCCTGCAGTTTAGATTTCTTAAATTTGGGTAACTTTGGTCTTTCTCTGGTTGCTTTACTCTCAGAGGCCCTCATCTAGAATCCCCAGTGCCTCACCAAAATGAAATCACTCCATTCTGGCTATAACTTTTTTCCTTTTGGTCAAGGAAACTTTTTACTCTTGGGTAGACTCAGAGTGGAGGGACGTTCATGTTTACCTGGCAGGCATCATGCAGGTTTGCTTGGTTCCCTCCACTTCGGGTATCTCCAGCACATAGCATATTGTTCGTGATGGTTTTATTAAACAAATGCTGGGACGTGCAGCGGCTGGATGGGTACAGTCTGACATGAGCCTCCTTCAGCCGATGAGAGTAGAAGGGAGAAGCTGAGAGAGAGGAGAGAAAACGTCTTATGGTTTTAGGGAAAGTTATTAGTAAACCTTCCGGAAGGAGAAAGCCAAATTTTCTAATAATAGCTAATGTTTATCAACCTTTTACACATACTAGATTGAATCCGATGAATTTACCAAGCTTTTACTGGCAATTTCATCTTACCCACAAGTACCCCCAAAAATAACAGTTTGAGTCAAATAATTTTTGGCGTGGGGGTAGGGACTGTCCCGTGCATATAGATGTTGGGCAGCATCCTTGGCTTCTACTCACTAAATGCCAGTGTAAACCTTCATCCTGATTTGTAACAATAAAAACTATCACCAGACGTTACCGAATGTCTCCTAGGAAACAAAATCACCTTATTTGAGAACCACTGGTTTAATATCTCATTTAATCCTTATGACCTAAGGAGGCAACTAGTTTTGTCTCCATCTTACCACTGGGGATGCTGAGGCTTGGAGCAGTATGAAATAAGAATCTCTGACTACACTGCTAGTAAGGGGCAGAGCTAAGATTTGAACTCAGGTCTACAGACTATAGAGCCCAAGTACCCGCACCTTTAATTACTGTATTGTACTCTTATCAGAATCTTCCTGAGATCTTAAGCTCTTCAAAGAATTTGTACTATTTAGACCTTTCTTGACTTAGTGACTCTGTGAGGTTGGGAAGGCCAAGGATGGGTTATCCCTCTAAAGGGAACTTGCTGACTTTCACAAAGTGACAGCGCTTGACCCGAGGCTAGAACTGCTCTTGTGACCACTTTTTCCTCTGTCTGGTCAACAACTGCATCCCCTCCTGTCCTACAGACAGACAGGATGGAGCCATGACTTCCGTCCACTTACAGGCCTCGTGCTTGCCATAGCCAGACAGCTCACATTCTGTCCAGTCGGGCAGCTGCAGGTCGGCTTCAGGGAGACAGACGGTGCGGACAGCGTCACTCTCCTGGGCACATTGTAGTGAATCTGATTTCAGTTGCAGTAGTGCTGGGAGGGAGAACAAAGAAGAGAAAAAGCCCTGTGTGAAGAGCTTCTGATTTTAGGGGAGGAAGGTAAAGGAGAGGGTGAGGGTTTGGAAGGAGGAGGTGCGAGTGCATGCACATGGGTGTGTGTTGTATGGTCTGGAGTTTGAACTGGAGCTGGAAGATGACATCTTACCAATGTCATTGTTGTAAGTATCATCATCAAATTCCTTATGGACGATGTATTTTTCTACTTCAAATATCTGCTCTTCCTCTCCAGGGACCGCCTGGTACGTTCTGCCCAAGACCACCTTAATGTGGTGGGGAGGAAACCTAATGGAGAAACAACTTTAGGACACTCTGCTTGCTGTGAGGTTTCCTCTAATGGGCCTGGTTTTGAGGCGTTAGAAAGCAGGGACCCTACTGGGTTTTCTAAGTCCCTACCTCTCCAGGAAGCAGTGGGCAGCAGACAGCACCCAGCAGGAGCTGATCAGCGTTCCCCCACACAAAAACCTCTCTCCTGATGACCTCCTGTTCTGGACAAAGATGGCAGCCTGCCACGGATGAGAGGTGATGTCCGAAAAGAGTCCTCCTTTAATGCGAAATTGAGGCCGCTTGTACTGTCTCAGGCCACAGGTAGCTGGGAGAAGAAAGGACAGAGAATAGAGATCAGACCTGCAGTCCTGAGATGAGGTCCTTGAGCACCCACCTTGGTTTCTTCTCTTGGAACCCCAAATTTCCACAGGCTTACTGCACCTCTACAGGTTGGTACAGTGATATAGCAGTCTCCATGGTGATAAAAACCATAGCTTTCATTTGTTGAGTACATAGTACATGCCAACCACTGTATATACACTCTCTTTAACTCTCACGACACTGAACTTCAGAGAGGCTGAGAAATTTTTGCCCAAGCTCACAATAGCACCTGGATTAGAACCAAAATCTGTCTAAATCCAACTTGGGGATCTTTATGAGATGCTTCATTACCTCTAGTTTTTTCTGCAGCCACTTCCTGGTTTAAGACATAACAAAGCATTGCTACTTCCTTCTAGGGGAATATCTACACCATTTCTTTTCCATCTACTCAAACTTAACCCATACTTCAAGGTTCAGGTGAAATCCTACCTCCTCACAAAGCTTTCTTAACACTCCCAGCCAATCCACTAGGTCCTGAGCGAGCTTACTGATACTGCCCACTGAGGATTCATCATACAGAGTCTTGGTTATGAGTTAACTGGTAGTTCGTGTCTTATCTGCCCAATTAGACTCTATATTCCTTGAAGAATATTCTGACTAATCTCTATGTTCACAGGAACTGAGCAATAATAATCTATTCTTAGACAATTTCCCATGTGTGGGACGTGTATACATGCCCAAGAGCATTGCCGCCCCATCACTGCTTCCCCACCAAGGCCTGACCTTCCTGAAAATTGGGTAGCTACACAGTCTGAACCAGACAGCTGTGAAGACACAGGAAATGGCAGAGAAAATGGTCCAGAGGAACAGGGCAGTGAGTCTAGGCAAAGGGAAGTAGCCAAAGGCTGACTCTTACAGCATTGGGGAATGTCACAATATTCCCACGTCAACTTGAGGTCCTTCAGCACATGGCACCAAGGCTTGGCATCTCCATCTGGATTCCTAGAGGATAAAAGGAGTTTAAGGTTTTCAATCACATTATCAATCACATCTCAAGCCATGTAAGAGGGAAAGGAGGCTCAGGAACTAGTGGCAAAAAACATTGAGCCGGGAGGGAGGATCTTGAGTGCCGGACCTGGCTCTGTCAAAGACCCCACTATAAGAAAACTTTAACTTCAGCAACATAACGTTATCATCTTCCCACCCACTGGGTCTTTCACATAATCTTAGGTATCAGCTGTTTTTCCATCCCATGCCCCGATCTCACCACTTGCCCAGACCTGAGCTCCTCGGACCCTGTGCTACATACCGGCAGTAATTGTGTTTGCCCAGGCCCAGTGTCTTGGCATTGGTCTTCCACGCTGTGTAAACCTTGCCTAACAGGATCATGGAATTCCACTGGAGGCAGGAGGCACCAGACGTGGTGAGGCTGTAGGTACCACGGTATGCTAACCCTTTTCCAAAATAGCAGTCCTCATTTTTTTCTGGAACAAAAGAAATCTCAAACTGAAACAAAGCCAATTACGTATTAAAGCCGGCAAGCTGGGGTTTGCATCAGGGCTTGCAATGGAACTGTCGGCCTGGGGAGTTAAAGGCAGACAGCCCGCGAGTAAGAAGGTTGTGATACCATCCCACCTCCCCTTTTCCTCTTCTTTTAGGGATGGCAAATGGCTTTCATTCTGGTGTACCAACTTCCATCAATGAGATGTGGCTTCCTAGATTGCTGTGTTGAGAAAAATCCTGAGGGGATATCCAGGTTCAGTAGGAAAGGATGATGTGTTCAGTCAGTGGTGATTATTCCTGAAGATGCTTTGAAAGTAATTAGGGGCTTCCTTGTTTATATTTGACAGTGAACCAAGGTACTTCAATGAAGGGACATGTCAGCAGGCCCTAATTTCTCAGATTTTGTCTACCAGTGCTCTGAAGGACTTGCTGGGCTTAGGAAGATAGAGTGTAAACCTTTGAGTGATGCCTATTTTCACCTATTTGTCCCAGTTTACCCTCTTTTCTCCCCATTTGAAACTGATAAACTATACTATTACACATAAATAGCATAAATAAAAGGGATGTTTAAGATCACCTAGACAAGTGAGTCTCGATTTAGATCAGTCCCAAGTGAGAGATGGAGCGGATGCTTTCGTGTTACTGTAAAGAGTCAAATTCACAGATATATCAGCATTACCTATAGGCTAAATGTACATTATTTTTGTATATGTATATTTAGAACATTAAAATATGTTTTTCATACTATTGTGATAAATAACAATTATTTGTGAAAGCACCACTGAATTCACAGTACCTTTTTGAGACTTAATATGTATCTTTTTGTGACTTGGTATTTTTTAAATCTGGAAAATTTTCTAACATTAAAAGGAAACAGAGAGAAATAGAGATAGGAAGGCCTGTCAGTCAAAAAAAAAAAAACAAAAACAAAAACGGAGAATCTCCATTCACTCTCAAAAGCACTGGAAATCACTGATGCAGCCCCACCTTCTCCTCTGTGGGGAGGAAACTGAGCTCAGAGGTGTGAAGAGATTAGCTCAAGATCAAACAAACAGCTAGTTAGAAGCCAAGCCTGGGTGAGGACCTAAGTCTCTCGACGTTCTTCCCTCTGGAATCACAAGGATTCATTAATAGCCTGTACTTTGTCTCCTCAGTTGTGGAAGGACAGTCTGTCAGCCTGTCCTCCCAAGGGAAGGCGAGGAAGCTGCACTTACCCTTGGAGCAGGCTGGCACGCTGCAGGACTCCGAGCTGTACTTCCCTGCCTTGAAGACGTAGCACCAAGGCTTCGAGTCTTCATCTGGGTTTCTGAAAAATCAGCCAGGGGAGGTTACAAGTGAAGCCTCCCTCTCAGGCCCAAGGACTTTGCATCCTCTTTGTTTTGAAAGAGTTAGCATGCTTTTGGTTGTACAGAGGATGGCTGTATCGTGTTAGGCATCTGGAAATTGAGTATGGTTTAAGGACATACATATGGGTGCCAAGTTGACAAGGGGTGAACTGTGATGGTTAATTTTATGTGTTAACTTGGCTGGGCCATCGTACCCAGTTTTTTAATCAAACACCAATCTGGGTGTTGTTATCAAGGAAGTTTATAGATGTGGTTAATATCTATGATCAGTTGCCTGTAAGTAAAAATTCTCAGTAATGTGGGTGGCCTCATCCAATCGGTCAAAGGTTGTAAGAGTTGAAAAGCTGAGAAGAAATCCTCTTTCAAGACTGCAGTATCAACTCCCATCTGAGTTTCCAGCTCTGACCAATCCAATACAGGTCTTTTCCCCAACAGTAGCAGCTTCTCCCCAGAGAAAAAGCTACTCAGTAGAGAAGACAACCCTCTCACCTGCAGTAATTGTGATTCCCAAGGCCCAGCCTGATGGCATCTGACCTCTGCCCATTGTAGGGCTTCCGGGCCAGTACGCTGCTGTTCCAGTTGACACACTCAGCCCCACTTTTCGCTGTGCTCCACATGCCCCTATAGGTGACACCCTGGTCCTTGTAGCAGGTGGCACTGGCATCTGATTGAAAGCAGGACACATGACACTTCACATGTGAATCTCCCTTTCCATTTACTTTCTCAAAGATGTCTCACAACTGTTTCTGTCATCACCCCAAACCAATGAGGCGGGCTGGCTACTGAGCTACTAGAACGCAGGACATAAATGGGTGGCTAGGATCGTCCGATGAGTGGCAGAGCCAGACTCCAGATTTGAACCTAAGGCTCTGCCCACTGGGCCCTGCACTTTGGTTTCCTAACTGACCCTTGAGATGACCCTTCCTGTCTCTGCCCCCACCCAAGTCCCTATCACCACACACTTCCTTTCCTTTCTGGGTAGATTTGGCAATTGGGATATCAGTCTCCCTCTTTCACACCTACCCACCTACCACTCACCTATTTCACAGAGCTTCCCACTAAATCCTTCAGGGCACTGACAGACAAAATCTGAGAAATATAGAGCCTGCCGACATGTGCCCCCATTGAAGCACCTTGGTTCGTTGCAACCTGTCAAGTGTAAACAAAGAAACACTAATTACTTTTGAAAGAGCTCCAAGAATAATGAGTTAAAATTTTAAGAGTGCTCTCTACATACCAGGCACTATTCTAATGGTTTATAAAATTTAACTCATTAAATCCTCACAGCAAACCATGAAGTGTGTACTATTATTCTCCCCATTTGACAGATAAGGAAAACAGAGGCTCAGCAAGTGAAGGCATTTGTCTGAGGTAACACAGCCCCACTCCTTTTATGCTTGGTGCCTTCACATTTGTCTAAAGAGCATGCCTGGAATCTCTGCTTAAAGATTGGAGCATGCTGGGGATCATGAAAGATAGCGGGGGGCATGGGACTGGACCCTGAAGCTCGCAGCCTCTGCTTGAAGTCCATGTACCTTTGACGGGCACAGAGTGGCACTGTGACTGGCCGCTGTTGCACCAACAGTACTCTACCCGGTTGCTTCTGAGCATGGGGCGCAGCCACGACTCGTGTTGCCGGTAGGTCATCTGTGTTTTTTCATCTCTGCAGATCACTGTAACGAAAGACAGGCTGGCCTCTTTAAGGCACAACTCACTAAAAAACAGACGCCCCACCTCTGCTTTTACTGAGAGAATCCCTTGCTTCCTTTCATCATCCATCCTTTATTACTTTCTTGCTCTCAACTGGAAGACAACAAATACCTAGTATTTTGTCACCACAGCCCTCTTTTATTATTTTTTCTCTGATGGGCCCTTGTTTTGAATTTATCTATCAAAATACACTTATTAAGTAATACTCTAATTTTTAATTTTAATTCATCAAAAATATACACATGTATATAATTACCTACCAGAGTTTTTGATCCTCATGAGTATTACTGCACTGAAGTGATGCATTTCTGGCCCCAAAGAAAATTGGCATCTTAGTCTGTGTGGAAAATGTGCTACTTCCTTTAATATTTTTGGTATAATGAAAATAGTTGAAGTACTCCCATTAATATTCTTTCCCTTTCCCTCTGTTTGCAAACCAGAATGCCAACTTAAAAAATCTTTAATTTTTAAATAATTAAAGAAGTAACATATGCTCATCGTGAATAGTACTGTTGGGTTTTTTTGAGGGTCCTTTGGGGCCAGCATACTTTTGGAAAATTCTGTGTTATCCAACAGCGAAGGCATTAAGAGTTAAGGTGTGACTCACTCTAGGGAAACTTTCATGTTTAAAAAGGATGTTGCGAGATCTTTTAGACCCAAAGGAACTAGCTCATGAAGGAGGACAGATGACAGCCTCAGGTTGGTAGTTTTAAACCTGAAACTGGGCCTAGAGTTCTTCAAATCAGAGTCAAGACAATCCGGCTGTTAGCATTTTTTATTCTTGGAATTTTAATGGGAATGTTCCTCAGGTTTCTAGAGTTGACTCTAAAACATGGCCTATGGACAGAAAGTCTTCCCCCACCTTCTGCAAGGTGATCCAGGTTAACTATTCCTATTTACCAGCTGAAAGAAGTAGAGGCACAGAGCTGTTAGTTAACAAAGATGCTGAGTGGACTTGAGCAGAAATGGGGTCACAGCCCAGGGCAAGACCCCAGAGGACTAGGACAGCTGTGGCCTGGCAGCGTGTGGCCCTAGGCAAGTCATTCAGTCTCTCCAGTTCTCCAGGCTCCACTCTCTCATCTGCGTAAAGGGACTTAGGGCCCTTGAACTTGCAGCTCCCACAAGCTTTTGAACTCCCTGACAGTCTGATTCCTTGAGGACACACCTGTCCCTGTCCTCTCAGATCCTGGCTTGCTGGCTTCAGCTACCTGGGTACATGGTGAGTGAGAGGGGGACGACACAGGTACCTTTGCAGAATCATCCTGCACAATTTCACCTTCATATAGCTTTACTTAGCAGGTCATAGGTAGAAGATAAACACCCTGACAGAGCCTGAAGCACACTGAGCCCCTGAACCTTGACCCTGCCCCCTGCCTCCACTGACTCCACTCCATCTCAGCTGCATCTTACCTCTGTAAGATCTGCCTCCCCTTCTGAGTCGCCTGTGGGTTTCCTGTGAAGAAACCGGGGGTAGAGGAAGGATCAGCACATGCCGGGTATCTTAAGAATAAAGGTGGCCTGTCTAGAAGATCACCCATCAAACCACCAATCAGATGCCACCTGCCCAGAGATTCCCCCTCGGGTAACTGGTCCCAGGGAGAATGTCCATTTCGTGCCTTCGCATTTAATTCTTTCTCCCCTCCTAGACTAGCGCTGTTCAAAAGAACTTTCTGAACAATGGAAATGTTTAATATCTGTGTTGTCTAATACGTAGCCGCTAGTCACATGTGGTGACTGAGTGTTTGAAATACGGCTAGTGTGACAGAACTAAATTTTAAATTATTTTTAGTTTGAATTAATTTTACATTTAAATAGCCACAAGTGGTTAGTGGCTACCATAGTGAATAGTGGAGTTGCAGCCCCGTCTCCTTCATGTAGCCGTCCCTGACTCTCCTTTAAAACCCTGCTGCTCGGGTATTGTTCATTCGGCCTCATATGATGCCCTATGTTGGTGGGCATTGCAGACAGTGTGTGTATTGTCCCAATTAGATAGTAAGCAGCGGGCAGCTCGCCTGCTTCTATGGCTCACTTTATGGATTAATTTAAACACATTTTAAAAAATAGCTCCGAAAGAAGACATTCAGAGGCAGTGAAGTGGAATTAAGAACTGTTTCCTCAAGTCAGAGTAGGTATCTAGGGTTCTGCTGCCAGAGGCCTGAAATCCTGAACATCCTGTGCCAAGGAGACCGTGAACATGTGTGTTCGGTAGCGCTACTGGCCCTCTGTCCCTTTGCCTCTCCAGTCTGACATTGTCCCCATCTTGTGGCTCCTGAGTACACTGAGGGGTGCCTGGGAGTACCACAGCCTCGAGCGGTGGGGCACACAGACGTGAATTGCACACCCACCTGGCTGGGCAAAGTGAAGACGGCTCCACAAAGCAGCAGTATGCACAACAGCTCTCTCTTCATTTTAGTCATCATTTCTTCAGAGTGTCCCTTAAACTTTTGAAGAAGAGGAGAAAAAAGCTTAATCATGTGATGTGAGAGGTCAGAGTACAACAAAGTTCAAGAGCCTTCAACTTTATCATGGCCGGGATCCTCCAGACTTAGGTCCCACAGCAGGAAATGCCACAATAAGTATCTGGAAGATTTAAACACACACATACACACACACACACACACACACACACACACACACACACACATTATTGTGGTGATACACACAAAACATAAAATTTACCATCTTAACCATTTTTAAGTGTACAGTTCAGTGGCGTTAAGTACATTCACATTGTTGTGTGGCCGTCACTGCTGTCCATTTCCAAATTTTCATCTTCCCAAACAAACTCTGTATTCATTAAACAAGAACTCTCTGGCATTCACCATTTTACTTTCTGTTTCTATGACTTTGACTATTCTAAGTACGTCACATAAGTAGAATCATACGCTACTTGTCCTTTTGTGCCTGGCATCTTTCACTTAGCATAGTGTTCTCAGGGTTCATCCATGTTGTAGCATTTGTCAGAAAGTCCTTTGCTTTTAAGATTAAATTATATTCCATTGCTTGTGCAGATCACAATTTGTTTATCTATTCATCCACTGATGGACACAGGTTGCTGGAAGATGATTTTGCCCAGAGATTTCTATGGGCTGAAGGGTAAGACCATCTTCTGGCACTTTTTTGGAAACCTGGGTACTGTAGTGACCTGGCTTGGTTTCCCCTGAAGGAATTTTAGCTGGTACATCACAGAGCCAGCCTACCTCAAATTGCCTCAGCTCTTCCTCTTATGCCTGGCATGCCTCCTTGTCCAACAAAGGGAAGCCTCCTCCACGCCAGCCCAAACCCCTCCCCGCTGCTCCATTGGAATGTCTGTTTCTCCTTATTTATAGACAGGCCTGATAAAGTGCAGATTTGCAGAAAGGAGCAGAGCCATCTGGTTTTTGGTCATTAAACTCATATCTTCTTGGACCCAAAATTCCCAGTTTCCATGTGCCTTTTCCCAGTGATGTTGACCTCAGCAGCTTAAAGTAGGTTAGTTGGTCGGGGCTTCATCTTGTGGTCTGGCAGGCCCACTCATGCCTTTATCCATAAGAATTAAATTAAGGCATTTCTTCCCTTGACTCATTTCCCTTCAGTCACAACAACTTTTAGTCCCACCCCTCCCCCTTATCCCAAAGATCCTAATGGCCCTGTTCATTCAGAGGCTTCCAGGACTTTCATCCTGGCCTGCCACTGGCTCTGGTTCCTTCTTTGTTTCTTTGCTAAAAACTCCCTTGTTGGAAGTGCCTGTTCCCTCACATGGCCTCAAGCTCCTTTCAGAGCAAGGATAAAAAATAAAAGGCAGGGAGGTGGTGGGAGACTCCTTATGCCCCAGTGATGATTCTTGGGCTGCCGATGACAGACAGAGGAGGGAAACGGGAGCTGCGGGGAGAGGAGAGGGTGCAGGAGGGCCTGGACAATAATTTCAACAAGAAAACCCAGACCACAGGCTCGGAGGGAGTCTTGCCAACCAGCACACGCCTTCCCCACCTGCCCTTGCCCATTGTGAAGGAAACAGAAAGAAGCTCAGGATCTGGGCCTTTGTTCTGGTTTGGCATGCCCAAGGCCCCCTTCCTGAGCAGGGTGGGGTGTGCTCTTCGGGGGCTCTTTTCTTGCTCAGAGAAGGAAGCTTGCTACTACTCACTGGTTTCAGGCAGTTTCAGAAGAAAGAAGTAGGGTGTTGAGGTCATCTAAAACAAGAGCACACATGGTGGAGTCTTCTGAACCCAGAAAATTGCTCTAGATTTTCTTTCTCAGCTTTCCTTAAATTTCCCCTTTCTCAAAATTTCCTCAAATTCCTCTAAAATTCCCCTTCTTAATTTTATTCTATTATCACTTTTAAAAGTAGATCTTCTTAAATCTATTCCCCCTCTTTCTTCCCCATCTTAATCATTTTTTACATATTTATTGATTTGTCCCATCATTTATTATCTTAGCCAAGCCTTGAGAATAAGGAGACCTCGAAACTCTCAGAATTTTATGAAGAAATTCTGAATGAAGCAAAAACGAATGAATTGAGAAAAGAAACCCCTAGCTGAATGAGGAACTTGACTTGAATGACGAACCAACTAGACCTTTCAATATACTCAGTCATCCAAGATCAGGGGATTGATTGGTTTAGTCTTTTCTCTGGATGCCCATCAAGTTACTGTTTTGTTTTGATTTTGTTTTTTTTCCAAGAACTCAGGGTCCTGAGAAATGGAATACAATTCTAGATGTTGAAAAATTGCAGAGTAAGAAGTGAAGTATTAACATATTTGCATTACTCGGAAAAATGGGGGGAGGGAAACCAGGTGGGGAGGAGGAGCCTGACTCAGGGCTGGGTGTAAAGACTCCAACAACTGCATCATGTTAAACCCTTTTGCAACTAAAGAATCTGCATGCGGAGGAAAGAAGCATATTTTTTCTTCTGCTCTTGGGAGAGTTAGAGACTGTCTCTCTTCTATCAGTCCTTATCTTTCTCTGACTCTTTTGGCCTTGCTGGGCCTTGAGCTGATCCAGTGCAAACGAGTCTCACATGCACAAAAACAATGCGATAGCTCCATTCTCATTGCACACAGGGGATGAGAGCAGCTGGATAGGCCGAAGGGGTAAGAGGATGACAAAGAAATTAGTCATCCTGCTGGCAGACAAGCAGTTCAAAGACAAGGGAGAAAGAGAAAAGGGAGGAAAATATGTCCCCATTTGGCCTTTGTTAACGAGGTGAGTGTAGAGGTCTGGGGCAGTGCCTGCACAAAGAACAAAGTGGATACCAGAAATGTGGACTCAGGCTCCCACCAAAGGGAGAAGCGCCAGGTGCTCATGGTGAGGCCAGAGTGAGAGGTGAGAGTTAAGGAATAAGTGTAAGAAGTCTTTCTGGGGCTCATTTTATAAATACAAAGACGTGTAATTTTTTTGGTGTTCTCTTCCTTTTGCTATATTTACTAGTTTCCCATGATCAAAGAACTAAAAAGACAAGGAAGCAAGAGGAAGAAAGGAAGGAAGGAAGGAAGTCAGGAAGGAAGGGAGGAATGGAGGGAGGGAAGGAGGGAGGGAGGGAGGGAGGAAGAAATAGAAAGAAAAAGAACCATGAGTATTCTCACTTTTGTTAGACTAGAGTTTCTGAATCACTCAGGGAATCACTGTGTGAGAGGAACAGTGAATGGTCATAAAGCCTGAAGTCCCCAATGTCCCAAGTCTCCAGCCCTGGCAGTCCTGCCCTAGCACACAAAGTTGATTTTTGCTGATTTGCAAAAGGCACCTTCCCTTGTGGATGGAGTTCAGCAGACAGAGGGCTTGGCAAGTTGACAAAGACTGTGCAAATTAGAAAAAACAGAGCATATGACTTGGCAAATAAATCATGGCCTGCATTTCAAGGATGCATGGGCTCGTGCACTTGTACAAGACACAGCCTGCACAGCTGCGGGTGGCAACCTCACTGTGTCTGTTCCACAGCATCTCTGACCATCCTGCCTAGAAGCCATGTTGGGTTCTGCTGGCTGCACCAACAGAGTGACCGTTCGCTGGCCTCTCTGAACAACTGTGAATGATGACTGCTCTAGGAGAAAACAGGAACAATGGTTTGGTAACCAGGGAGAGGGTTACTCTCCTAGAGCTCAGGATGTGTGCCATTCTGGCTGAGAAATCAATGATCATGCCAACCAGAAACTCAATGTTCATTCCTGGAGGGATAACCTGAGGGAATATTGACTGATGCGCCCTGGTTAATAATTGTGTGAGTTTGGACTGGGTGAAGCCATTGGAATGGCAGCAGGACTGCTGGAGAAAGGACCTGGGGGACAAGAGATGAAGTGCTGTCCTCAGCGCATTCACATTCCCTTTGTATTATCCTTTCTCCTCCACTGTCCTCATACCTTCTCCATCTTCCCCCATTGAAATCTGCTCTCAGGAGAGGAACCGATACACTCATTCACATAAAGTTAAAATGACTGAATAAAAATTAATGTGCTGCCCTTCTGAAGTCATCTATATTTAGAGACATAAAATCTGTTCTCAGGCATGCAAAAATCAAGTCGACTGTACTCTCAAGTCTTCCCCAGGGCCAACATTCTGTGTTTTCTATTGTGAGAACAAATAACAGTGAATGTGCACGTGCTATGTAAACTGTAAAACACTTATAAACAGGTATAAGTACTTTTATTTAAATACACGACTACATGCAATAAAGCAATTTGCAATAAAGGAACTGTACAAATACATTCAATCAGTCAGGTTCTATGATTCTAGATACATACAATGCAATTGCCCCAGAAGATATAGAACTGGAGGACTTGTAGTTTCTTCTCTTGTCAGCAAGAAAAAGTCAGACACATGAGCAAGCTAGAAGATGACGGAAATTGCAAAGGAGGGACGAAAGTAAATTGATACCATGATCAAATTTTACACCATGTGCAAGGTTTGCTATCTGAATCTTTGGTAAAGGAGATCCTTGGGTTATTATTGCTTTGCAAAGCTTCTCTCTGAAAACCTAAAGGAAGGTCAGTCTCCAAGAGTACCAAATACCCTACAGTGACGCATGGTTTTAAAACTAACAACACCCTCCCTCCACTCCCCAACCACAATGGCCCAGGATAGATGCCAACAAATTAGAAAAGAAATGATCAGAACTCTTTGAAATAGAAAAGGCATGTCACCAGTTAGGACAAGAGACGAGGTGAGATGGGAAGAGGAAGCAGGTCTTGGAGAAGATGGTAAGCTCCCACAAAGCTCATTTTTGTTTGAACCAGAGTCAGAGGCCAGGACAGAAGACCTTAGCCTGGTAGCTCTGGTCCCACTTACACAGGTTCTCCTTTTTATAGAGGCCATGCACTCAGAATAAAAACCATTTTCAAAAACCGCCATCATATAAGCAATTCCTAACCTTTCAAAAGGGTAATTTTCCATGTGCCAAAGCTTATTTTTCCTCTCCCTGAACAGAACTCTTTATAACTAAGGTACAACAGAGCAAGTGTCTATTTCCTATCTAATTTGATCCATTCCAATGAAGTGACTAGGCTGGAGTCTTCTCCTGCCCCCTACCCGTCTCCATTCAATTACTAAGGGGAGAAGTCTCTCCAAAGCATCTTCAAAGTATAGGCATATGACCTGTGTCTAAGTTAGATGGTATTAACCTGACTACTCAGGAAAATCCATACTGAGCATTATCATATCCTCAAAATTCCACCCTCTGCCAGGTAATCCTAGTTATTTGAGGGAGCTAAGGGAGTGTTGGTTGTGGGTCTAGGAAACTAGAAGTCCATCCTGCCTTCGCCTATGATAAAAACAAAAAGAAACCTTTTTCTAATAAACTTAGATCCTTGTGAAGAGAAAACAAAGTTCAGCTGGCAAAACTAACTCAATTAGTCAGCGCAATAAAATGTTAACTCCAAAGCTTGTATCTAAACAAACTGTGCAATCTAATGTTAATCTAAAAGAGCCTCTTGTTAAGCAATGAGGATAGTTCCGCATGTTCCTTCCACTCCCTAAAGCAAATATCACTGCATGGTAATTAAATGAGCAATAATTTGATAATTCTTCAGACAACCTTCAGATTTCAACACACTTGAATCAGGAAAAAAATTATCGAAAGCTTTCATTGTATCGGTTCATGAATTTGTCCGCATTTTACCGGACTCACATGAAAGTGACGTTAGAGTATATTTTTGAGAAATAGATTAATACCACTTACTCACCAGGTTTTTCAAGTACCTACCACTTGCCAGACATAGTTTACAACACCCTTTTACATCCAATGAATCATTTAAGGCAATATTATTATCTTGTTTCTACGGATGAGAGAATTGAACTCCGAAAAGTATAAGGGACTTGGCCCTAAGGAGACAACTTGTGTTGGGACTCAAACCCAGAATACCCAGTTCTACTGACACTTTTTCCACTTCTCCTTGCTGTGTCCCGATGCTGACTGGAAATGTTTTCAATGAGTTCAAAGTTGGTATTTGAGAGAGTAGCATGTCATGATGTGAGGAACACAGCCTCTGGAGTCTTAACTTCAAACTCCACCTATCACTTACAGGCTGTGTGTATGGTTTCCTGGTTTTTCTAATGCACTAGTCATTTCCATCTTGTTGAATTGTTACAGCAATTATAGAAGAAGCAGGTAAAGTCTGGTACTTGATGATTGGTGCACAACAGGGTTATCTGTACTTACTGTCATGGGAGCACCAAAGTTTACAGCTTCTTTTTGGAAAATAATTAGAAGCTGCAAAGGCAGAAGGGATGCCAAGCTTTATGGGGTCCTCACTGTGCTCGTGTTAATCCCAAATACTGTTTTCTAGATTACCTGGATGTCTTATGATAACCTGTAACCAGATTCTTTACAGTTGATAGAATCACGCCCTTCTGTGTGCAGAGATCAGCATTAACAGGAGCCATTGTTTCCTGGATATGGGATAGTGTCTTTTATCCTAGCTTCAATCTGTCTTTTTATTTGCCTTTCTCAGGCCTACGTGCACCACACATGCCAGGACTACTCTGGACTCTGGGAAGAAGCCGGAATTAGCAGCTAAGACAGCTGGAAGATCAGGCCCTCACTACCGATAAGACCCATCTAATGCAGACCACATGGATGTTTGAAAACCAGAGACATTACACGAGAAAAATAATCCTCATTGCTTAACATTTGTTTTGTTTTGTTTTGCTCCCCACAAAACAAAACAAAACAAAACAAAACAAAACAAAACAAAACAAAAACCTTCCTTTTCTCTCTGCGGCCCAGGTAGCAGACACTGGCTCTTGCTACAATGAGGCAAAATAAAACAAGTTTCCCTTTCTGAGAACATGACAAAATGTGAATAGCCAGCAGAGAAGTCAACTAGTAGTCTTTTTTTAGACGGCTCATAGTAGGTTACTAGACTTATCTTTCTCGCCTAGACTCCTGTCCCCTATGTTCAAGAAACAGCTGACATCAAACTGCTCATACAAAGATCTCTAACAAAGGGGCTTGAGAATCTCCAGTGTCTTTCAGATCCCCATCCCATCCACCTCAACCTCAAGCTCTGTCTAATTTTCTCCTTTCTTGAATTCACAGGTGATGATTTACTCACTCTCTGGATTCACTATCAAATGTTTATTAAGCACGAACCATGCACCAGACAAGGCTCATGATATAAAGACACATATACTGTGCCCTCAAAAACTCATAGTTTAGGAAGGGGACAGACAAGTAACTAGACAATTATCGTCTAGTGTGATCGGTGCTGGGATACGCAGGGGGGTGGGGAATGGAAGGTGGGAATGCAGAAAAGGAAAGGGTCCTACTGGAATGTGGAGGAGGGTGATCTAACTCACATTTTTTGGAGGTGAGAGGCTGTTAAGGTAGGCTTTTTGGAATAGATACCGTATAATCTGTTTATTGAACAAAAGTAGGAGTGAGCCAAGCAATGAAGAGGGGTGTTCTTGACAGAGCATATTTCTAAGATGGGCCCTTTGCTTGGGGCCTGGGGCAATAGCAACAAGCAGCCAGAGCCTTTTACTCTTCAACACAAACATCTTTCTTTGGGCAAAAAAGTATAATTCACATACCCCAGGGTCTCCCTTTCAGGGTGTCCCTAGGAGGAAGTGTGGTTTGGAAAGCCCAAGAAGTCTAAGGATGTGGGGGCCTTTGGGAGAGCAGTTCAGTTTGGATTCTTTAATGTCTAGTTATAAGTTGGTCGAATATTTATAAATATATACTAAACAGAAAAGTCTCTTAATACAAAGGTGTCTCAGTATCTGGGTTCGGCCTGACCTTGAAGTGGTCAGAAGCTCCAGGTAGAATCAGGATTTGAAGGTCAATCCCCAAACAAACCCCTCCAAACCACTGGTGTACATGCCAGGCACATCACATGGCCATCCTGTGCACCTCAGCTGGGCCTGCTGGCCAAGAGTCACCTTCCAGATCATGGCCACTGGCATGGATAGCATTGCGCAGCTGCTACGGAGACCCAATTCTATTAGTTCTATAGGAAGGTTGTCTGGTTAGCATTTCCTGGGGTATCATGATCTGCACCAGAACTTGGCTGAGTTATCCCTTCAAAAAATATTTATGAAATGCCTGCTGTGCACCCAGCACCTGGTTCATTTTGCCTTCTGTCATAGGTCTTAATTTTCAGGTGATCAAGAGGTTTATCTGTTTCTCTCCTCCCATCTACAGAAGTCTATTTCCCAGGAAGGAGCATGGAATGTTAAATGTACAAAATATCACTAAGAAAGCACTCACCCAGCAGCTCACTCTGACCGTCATATACTGATTCTGGACAAGTCAGTGTCCAGATCCCAGCATGAGTCTTCCTGCCCACAGACAAGAATTACTAGGAAGTCCTTTGAGAGAACTCCACTTAACAGTTGTATTTCCAGAATTTCTTCATGGGATTGTGCTGTCCTCATATGTAAGTAGACAACTAATCAGGAGACCATGTGGCTGGACTTAGTGTTCGACCAGAGCAGCTCCTCTCTAAGATTCATTCTAGCTCAAACTTTCTGTGAGTCTAAATCATCCTCATTTTTCATCTGCTTCGATTTGAGACCCACCACATGATTTTGTGAGCTGGTTGACTAGGATGAGGTGTACAACCTGAAACTATGGACAGAATTTTCCTCCATGTGAAGCGAATGGACCAAAGAAGGAATGGACAGAGTATTCTGGCCACTCATCGTCCATCTTAGCCATCTTCTCAGAACAGAGCTGAAAATCACTCACAGAAAATAGAAATTTTATTCTGAGACTGGAGATGCACAATGCCAAATAATCAAGTGAAACTCAACATTTCAACTCAATACCCAAATTTTTCCTCATAACCAGATACCGTGTATCTCAGAGAAGTATATGGATTTGGAATTTTGACTGCAGCTAAGACCATTACCATTGCTTTGAACCATGTTGCCACCTCAGCCATCCGATCGAGAATAACCTACACACACTCTGGACGCTCTGGAGGTTCTGCAATGCTCCTTCCAAATGCTGACCCTAGCCAAAGGGCTCCTTAAGTTGATGTAAAATCTCATGACCAGAAAAACTCCTGTTGGCAGATCAGTAGCAGACCTCACTTGGACAGTAAGTTTCTTCAATTGCTCTGTGGTCCCTGCCACTTATTTACAAAAACTTTACATGGTTATGGTTGCTTCAAGCCACACCACCAAAGCTGTGGCTGGGCTGCTTGTTATAATAGTTTGAAATGTGCTGATCTTCAGCTCTGCTTATCAATGTGTTAGGCCCGGAGGAAATAAAAGCCGAGTCCCAGCGTCCTGCCTCAATGAGCACAAACGAATAACAGCATCATTGCTATTCTCAGCTACTCCCTGGCTGCATGAACAGTTCCAGGCCTGTGATAAAACAACTGAGTATAGAACAGACACTGGGAGAGTCTGATATGTGGCTTCACAAAATAAATGGAGATTGTCTTGGAAAGTCTGGACAGAGACGGAGCCATTTGGATAGAGGTTGGCTATCATTTGTTCGTGACAAACTCCAGAGAATGGAAACTGATGTCTTTGAGAACATTTTAGGTAGGATAAATTGATGGATAGGATGCAACTATTTCTGTTTTAATATTCACTGCATCCTGCTATGCCCTAAGTCTGGCTTTGCTCTTACAGGAAGCACTCACCCAGCAGCTCACTCTGACCGTCATATATTGATTCTAGACAAGTCAGTGTCCAGATCCCAGCATGAGTCTTCCTTCCCACAGACAAGAATTACTAGGAAGTCCTTTGAGCGAACTCCACTTAACGATTGTATTTGCAGAATTTCTTCATGGGATTGTAAATGCATACACCCACAAACATGTAATTTTTTTTCTGTCATTAATCAGCTGCAGGAGACCACTATTATTCCAACTTGGCCACCAAATAAATCATCCTTACCACACTTCTTTGTGCTTGAGATTGTCCTTAGTTACCTGGGAGCTCAGCATGAGCTCCTTCTCTTCCTCCCTTTCTCCCTCCCTCCTGCCCTCCCTGTGAGGTTAAGAAAATAAAGATAATAACAGTGAAAATCTAGAGAGCCTTGATATGCTTCCTGCAGAGTGCGTTAAGAATAAAAGAAATTGATGTTATTTTCCCCTGTAACTGAAAACTCTTTAAAGAGGACCTCACACTTGCACACTAGGCAAAAAGCCAGAAGACAAAACTGTCCAGCAGAGATGGTGAGGGGGTATGGGGGGAAGATCAGAGGCATTTCTCTGAACATTTTCTTGTCTTTCTCAGTACCTCTCACTTAGTTACTATGCTCTGGAGGTAAGTTACTCTTCAGCCCATCCTCAGCCTCAATTTCTCCATGGGCTTATTGAGGAAGGCTGCCTAGTGTCTGAAAACAGCTGATTTTACATTTCTTGCCTGTTAGTCATGAGGTGCTCCCGTTTTCTATTCAGAAAATTTTTGTGCAATTCTTTTCATGTTTGCCTTTACTCTGCAGAGATTTCTGCTCCAAGAAATAACTCCCTCCTATTTTTCTCTACTCCCCTGACTATCTTGCCCTTCTAAAACGCTTCAGCCTATCCCAACTAAATGCAGATTCAAAAAAAAAAAAAAAATCTCTTTTTGTGTGCAGACTCTAGCTAACGCTCTTTTTGCCTGGATTACAAAGCCACTCCCTCATTTAGGCATACTTTTAATGGCTTAGTTTGCCAGAAAGACTTTTAAGAGACAGAAGAGGAGCCTGGTGGATAGAAAGGCAAAGAATTCAACCTACCGCGACTCCTTGACTTCCTTCCCAGGTTTTCTTGTCAGCTCCGGGTCTTGAAGGACCTCAGCGTCAATCTCTCTGCACAGCTCCCGGCCTCCTTTAAATTTCAAGGCAGGGGGTGGGGTTGGTGGCCCCTCATGGGCGGGTCTCTCTGCAGCAGGAGGATGTCCAGTGGACAGAGCCATGAGGGAGTCAAATGGGGCGGGCCTGTTTTTATAAAGAAGGAGAGGAAGTTCATGATGGAAGCTGCACAGCCTATCCTGGCTTGGGGCCAGCCCGATTATTCATGGTCCTGATGTCATCGAATCACAGGAATTTGGGAATTGGACGACGGGAGATTAGGAGTCATCTTTCTTTAGAATCTTCGTCTCAATAACCTAAAAGGAATCCTTAGGATCAGCTGGCTCTAAGCCCCTGTCACCAAAAGCCGTCTTTACAATTCTAAACAAATACACACTGAGGAGACTGAGGGGTTCTTCTAGAATCTCCAGCAATAACTCTGCCTCTCTGGACACAAGAGGTTGGAAGGACTGGACAGGTGGACCAGCTACCCTCCAAGCAGAGGAAATGCCAGGGTTGGAGCATTTGGAAGAAGGATGGGGGCAGTTAAGGGCGGGCACACTCGCCTGCTTACCTGCAGTGGAAAGTGCCCCAGCCAGGAATCTGCTTCATCAAGCACATGCCCTGCCACTCCCCACATCTATAATCATGGGGAAAATCATTTTCCTTCTCTGTAAAGTGAATCAGTAGTCACCGAGGTCTTTTCGGCTCCAGCATTCCCTGAGTGGGGCCGTGGAATAAAGGGGGCGGGGGCGCTGAGCCAGTGCTCTGCCTGAACTGTTCTTCTGCCCAGCCTTGCCTGAAATTCTATCACTGCCACCCATCTGCTAAGTAGATGGAAGCTTTTCAGGGTGCTAGAGTTTGCTCTTAAATGTAAATACTTCTGGAAATAGGCAACCTGTTTGACTTGTTAATACCTTACATGACTGATAAAGAAAAGCCACATAGTATAGGGGAAAGGCTTAGGTTTGAATCAGTTCTACCAGTAATGAAGGATGTGAGCTCAGTCAAGTTTTTCAGTTATGCTGAGCTTTAGCATCTACGGGTCACATGTGAATTAGAGACAATGTGGTTAAGATCCCTGGCTCATCCCAGGGCTCAGTAAGTGGTATCTATCGTCATTGGTCGATGTGTAGCTGAGACGAGGCATTGTGACAGTGAGAGAGAAGTAAGAGGAAGGATGCCGGGGGAGGGGACAGAAGGATGGCAGAGAAAATTGTGGGATGACGAGTTGTTCTAGGACAGGTTAGATTCCACGTATTCTCATCCTAAATATGCTCTTATTTGTCAAGCGAGGAGAGCTGATTTTGAGGTTGGAAAATAAGTCAGTTGTGGGCAAAGTCAAACTGTTTTTCTGTATTTTTGTCAAGCTCTGCCAATGGCTGTTATTAGGAAAGGGGACGTGGGGGACCACGCATTGAAGATAGGACATCAGATAAGCTGCGGCAGAGCGCAGCCCTGCCCCACAAAGTCATGGCTACTTTCCTGTGGCATGGTATGCCATGGTGAGAGGCAGAGGCTTTTTCTGGCATTTGGGTTCAGTAGGGGTGGAAGGGTGGTGCTGAGACTTAAATTTGAACTCCTAGAGGGAATGATTTGCTCCTGAACGATCGCAGTTAAATCCGTAGATCACACAGAGCCTGTAGTCTGGGTATTGGCTCCCAAAGCCTGGGCAGTGACTATTCCAGGGGGGCAGAATGTGATCGAGGAGGGGGTAGGGAGAGTCCTTCCTCACCATCTGCCAGGACACTTAACGATTCCGCCTTTAGAAACTCTTTCCTTTAGGTTTTTGTCCCCCAGTTAAAATGCAAATCTAATCAGTGAAACTTCAAAGTAGCATCCAGTGGGGAGGGTCTGTCTGTTGCCCCCTCCCACCAGTCCTGCGTTGGGATTCCAGGAGGTTGGGGTCATGAGAAAGAGGCTTATGACAAAGTGGTTTGGACCAAGAGCAGGAGATTGAGAGGAGAGGGTTTTCAGGTCACCAGCAGGTACCTCTGAGCTTTGCTGAAATACTCCCAAATGACTCAGACTGATTAATGCCCTGGTCACACGTTCTGGTAACTTTGTGTTCCTACTAAATACTGTTTTCCCTTTCACAGACTCTGAGGACTCCGGGGAAGCCTGAGAAGGAAGAAGTAGATGTAGGGAGGTTGATACGAACACAAGGGGAGCCTTGATTTTAGCTAGGGGATTGCTGCGGAGGAAAAAAATCTTGGTGAAATCATATCCTGGGAAAATTGTATCAAAGCCCTTTGCTTCTAAGGAGGAGAAATAAAATCCAGGCCCAGATAACACAGAGACAAAGTGGGCACAGGGAAACTGAAAGCAAGTATTCTTTCAGAGCTTTCCCAGCCTGACACGTTGTCTGTGGAGAGGCCTCTCCCCCGCAGAATGCCTGGGTCACCATCAGGCGGCCCCTTATCACCCAAGTGGATTTAGAGATGGGGCAGGAGAACAAGGTCCACACTGAGACCCCAATCAGCCGAGCAAGAAATGTTGCGACGTCGGTGGACACTCAGGCAAAAAGAGATGAACAAGAGGCTTATGACAAAGCGATTTGGGACCAGAAGAGAGAAATTCCGTATACAATCTAAGAAGGTTTAATTTTAGCTTTTCAAGGGATGGGCAAATAGTACAAAGGGGTTGAAATGGTGTTATTGTGGGAAGCACTGTCCAGAACTTATCCAGACTAGAGATTCTCAAGTTGGTCAGCCGTACCAGTGACCTGAATTCTACATGAACACAAAGAAATAGCATTTCTTATGTTTTTTAGGCCGAGTGACTAGGAAGTGCCCTTAAATATGTTTGTTCTTGTTAAGAATCATTTCACCAGGCCATACTAGAGTTCTTTGTACCTTGCAAGTTTTCTGCAAGTTTGAAATTACTTCAAAATAAAATGGTAAAAACTGGGTTATTCTTTTGGAGTAGTAATTCTATTTCTAAATATTTAGCCCAATGAAATAAAATTTTTAAATTCCCGTACAAGAAAGCCATATGTACAAAACATTATTTTGACTGTCTAAAAACTGAAAATAACATCTGTCCAAAAATAGAAGCGTACTATATAATGTCAGTGTAACACAATTTTGTGTTGCTATTACGATTGATAATATAATTATATGGAGTATCAAAACTGATCATAAATTACCTTACCCAAAAGAAGTAGAAAACAAATTTGTATATGAACTGTGATATAAACTATGTAAACACTAAGTCTGTCTACCTAAAGATTGGAAGAAAAAGTCAAGTGTTGGAGTGCTGTAATTTTTGGTGAAGTTTTTAAATTCCTTTCTCGATACTTTTAAACTGCTTTAATTAAAAAGAGATTTACTGACTCCACGCTGGATTCAGGCTAGTCTGAGTGTGTCCAGAAGTTTCTCTCTGACACAGGCAGTGGAAGGGCAGGCTTGTCATAAGATTAGGAAATCTCCTAAACCTGTTATAAATTTCCATGAATTTATTTAAACTCTTCTTGAATCCATCTCATTTTCAATCAATTCCTTCAAGGAAGGAATTGAGTTTCTCAGGGTGGCCTTCCGATTCTATAAAACAGAACATCCTGCCCTTGGTCCGGAAGCCACCCCTTGGAGCTTTGAGGCAGAACCTCTGGTTTCAATCTTTTAGAAATAAATAAGCTGCATCCACCTGTGCTCACTCCCTGGTGTACTGTGTGTCTAGTGGAGAAAGCCTGTGGCTGTAAATCAGGAAATTTGCCTTTTTTTCCTCCGAAATTAGTTGCAGGACTATGGATCAGTTTGCCTTGTGATTTAGCTTCCTTGTGTTTCAGAGGATTATTATTTGACTGAAAAGGAAAGAATGCCTTGAGACAAACGATGTACTATTTGGTGATTTAATTAGCTATTTCATAAGCTTTTCTTTCCTCCTCCTTCTTCTTCTTCTTCTTCTTCTTCTTCTTCTTCTTCTTCTTCTTCTTCTTCTTCTTCTTCTTCTTCTTCCTCTTCCTCTTCCTCCTCCTCCTTCTTCTTATTGCAGCTTTGTCCCTTTCCTATGTCTGTCCTCCAATGGAGAGCCCTTTGCAGGGGGAAAACCTCACTCTTTTATCAGAGATGCTGAAAGAGCGCTATCTCAGGTTTTCTCAAACTGTCTTCTAAGCAGTATTAGTGTCGCACATGTGGGAAAAAAACAATGCTAATAATATTTTTTTCTTTCAAAACATTGCTACACATTTATTTAAAAAATACTACCACACTAAACACAAGATAATTATGGGGGAAACTGTGCGGGGAGAGGGAAAGGACATGGGAAAACTACTTTCTGCTCAATTTTTCCGTAAACCTAAAACTTCTCTAAGAAATGTCTATTCATTTAAAAAATATTTACTTGAAAATGTAAAATATGGCCATTTCCGATATAAAATTATATTGTAATATTATATTTATGTATACATATTGTACATTGGAATCTAATTTTTATGGTTTTTTCCAGGGGTTAATTGGTTGGATAAACCATCCACTGCCATCTACTTATATCCAGGCATATACTATTTAATCAATATCTCTAGGTATTCTATCAGCATCTTATGATTTTAAGAGTATCTATGGTCAATTAAGTTTAGGAAAATTGAGCTCTTAGAATTCCTTAACTTTAAACTTGAGGACAATGAGAAGTGACTGCCCCGAGTCGCAGTGTAGGTTCTGCTGGGCCCGTGTTGGAACTCTGGGCTCCTCTGCTTCTGTAAACTCTCGTCCTACTGTACCGAGAGCCACTACACCTGTAGCCTCAGGTGAGGTGCTTGATTTGTTTCCTTTCAGCCTTTCTGGTCTTTTCTATTTTGCTTTAAAATAATGACAGCAATGATAACTAAAACCAAGTGGACCTAGACCACCCCATCAGTTCTGTCCCCTTGCCAACCCCAAAAGTGTTAAGTCCTTGCTGGGTCCAGGAGAGGCTCCTCGGAGAGAGCCACCAAAGCCCTCGCCACTCAGTAATGAGATCATGCCTAATATGGGAGGCGTGAGTGGGTGGTGGATTACGCAGAGGAGCTCTCGCATCAGTTCTGGTCACCAGCTAGGGAACTGCACACGTTCAGGGTGACAGGAACATACTGTTTACACTGGACCCATCAGTATCACAGGACTCCCCGCTCCAGAAGCCTTCTTCCTGAGTCAAGCATTTTTGCCCAGTGAATACAGTACTGATGTAGCTTTCCATAGACCCTGCTCCTCCGCCCAAGGGAGGCGATGCATGTTTTACGAGATGCTCTTTTACCTCATCCTGACTGAATTGTACCTTTTTTTCCCCTGTGTGGGGTTTGCACCAATCCACACGAAACAGATCAATTTTTTTTTCCCTCAGCCTTCCTTTATCTATGGGGCACAGGGTTTCCTGTCTGATTTTAGATTTATGACTTTAATCACATTCCAGATATCACTTATCCTATCTCACTATGTTGGTTCAGGAGTGGCTCAGTCTACAGCTTTTATTAGAAACTGAGAGAAGCTGCCAGAACGCAGAGCACTGAACAAACTCTTGTTGATCTGAATAATCTGACCTATCCTGAAATTTAAAAGAGAGACCTTTGTGAGCACTGACTTACTTACTTGTCATGACCACCACCACAGTAACAGGTCAAGGGCATAGATGCACCCACTCTCAAGGACTATTTCATGTTTGGGCTAATATGGAAATTACTTTGGAATGTGAAGAAATACATCAGGTTACAAAATACTATGATGCCAACTTAAAAAAAAAAAACACATACACTCCCCAAACAGTTAGCAAAAGAGAGGCTGTAGTTAAAGATTTATAAAGCAATTGCTCTGAAATAGTATTTGAAAACAAGGGTGTAGCTGAACCTCAATAGAGAGTGTTCAGAGGGCCAAGGTCTGAACTTTGGCTTTAGAATAAGGGAGTAAGAGTTTCCATCATGTTAATAGGCACAGTGGTAATGGATCCGAGTCCAGGCCAGCAGAGGGCAAAGGAGTCAGGGATAGGGAGGGGTGGTGCTGAAGACCAGAAGAGTTTCGAGGGCCAGGAGGAGGGGACCTGGAAAGGCTATGAGGGTAGTGTGAAGCTGCGAATGAAGGTGGTTTATTTGGGAAATGAAAGGTAATCTGAGTCTTCGAGGAAGGTAGAAATTATTCCTGAAGGATGGTGCTGATGCTGTGGCCCTCCACGTTATCATACCACAGCGGATACCTAGAGAAGGGTGACTATTTGGAGAGAAGCTGGAGAGAAGGAGACTTCAAATGAGAAGAAGCCAGACGCTACCAGTGTGAGCCTGCCTTGCAGTCACCATGTAGTTGTGGCTAATACCTAATTTTTTACAGTGCTTGGTCTTTTACAAAGCTCTTTCATATACGCGACCACATCTGTTCTTCACAAATGTGACATCCTATGAGACAGACAGAGAAAGTGTTTTATCTAATTCACAGAGCAGGAAACTGAGGCCCAGAGAGGAAAGGACTTGCCTGTGGCCACAAAACAGCTCACTAGTACATAAGGGAGCCCAGCAAGTTTAACCGTAATAAAATCTGAGCTCCAGCCAAGGCACCACCCAGTAGAAATGCTCTCCTCCTTTTAGCCACCTGTCAGTGGGCAATTAGAGAACCCAACATCAGCTCTCATAGGAGGCAACTCAAGTGAGAATTAAGTTTGTTGATGTTTTTGTCTGTCTTGCTAGCACCAGAACCCACACCACATCAGAAACAGACTCTCATGACTTGTTGGCCAGAAGGGATCCTGTTGTGGTAGGTTCGCATGCCAAGTGGCTTCCTGTAGCACATGCCACCCCTGTGCTCTTCATGTCCCCAAACCAGAGCTGTCTAGCCGGGCTCTTGTCTCCACAGAATGTTCCCGAGACTGTGAATCGTATTTCCTCCTACTTGTCTCCCTCACTAATGGGAATAGAAGACTATTTCCCTGAGTCCTGTGGCCATCCCTGTGTCTCCTCCCGGGTCTCTCTGCTCCTACACCCCAGTCAGGAACCTCCAGGAACTGTTGATCTGGTCATGGGGAGGCCATAGCGGCCAAGAAGCTGCAGCTGCAGCGAAGATTTCCCCGCCCCCCACCTGCCTCCGCCCTGTCGGGCCTGAAACAGATCACTCTTTTTCCATCCCCAGAGATGCCAAAGGCATGCCCCTGCCAGAGTCATTAAAGTTGTCCCTGTAGGTGTGACCTCCCACTGGGCTGCAAGCCCCACTGTGGTGGTGGGTCCTTTTGGCCTGTGCTCAGCGAGCAGCCAGGGTGTGGGAGCCAGAGGTTGCTAGGCCCCACCCCAGGGAGCAGCCAGGCTGGAAAAGCCACTTTCCAGCAGGAGGCAGGTGAGATAAATAGGCTCACATCTGGAAAACATCTGGCCAAAGGCTCTGACAGCCTGTGCTTGCACTGATTTTGTCCAGAGGTCAAGCCTCCTAACTTCTGGGAGCCAGTTTTCTCATCTGTAGAATGGAAATGAAATCTGATACTTCCTACTTTCAGGTGATAATTGGTGAGACATTGCTATGCAAACATAGGTTAAATTGTTATTCCTTGAGAAGTACCTTCATAAAGAGTACAGACAAGAAAGGAGAATGGCGGGCAGGGCAGGGGAAGTGAGGGAGGAAGTACAGCTACCTCTGCACACTCCACCTGGAAACTCAGCTTCATGGGATTTTGTTCAGGCCACACTGGCATCATCCTGCCATGCTGGGAGGGAGTGAGGGGATGGATGGACAGTTCTGGGGATCAACAGTGCAGGGAGCAAAGGACTAGGAAGGCTAACCAGCACCATTTCCATTAAGCCCTTCAGCCTGTCCTAAACAGGAAATGGTGCTTGTGTGCTGAATTCCTATAAATGATTCAAGGTAAAGCAATAAACAAAAATGCAAGTGAAGTGGTTCTATCCGGCTGGGAATTGGACAAAAAGTAAAACACAGTTGTTTACTAATGTACCCACACCCTCCCAAGCTGAAAGGAGACCATGTCTCTATCAGTGGTCTAAACTTCCTCAATTGGGAAAGAGCTATGACGTCCCCATCAGCACACATCAGCACGCCTCACTGGAGAGAACATTCCAGGAGCCCAGAAACCTGCATTTTTATTTCCCAAAGGTTTTAAGCCTAGGAGTGACTCTGCCTTTCGCAAACTCACAGTTCTACGATTCTGTATAGATCTGATGTGACTCCACTTGAGGATGTTGCCTCTGGGGTCCTGGCTCTTGCTAGAACCAACAGAGGGACTATTGACGTTCTTGTTATCAAGGTTTCAAACATTTCACCACCTCTGGCTTCCTTGATCTGACTACAATTTAAAAAACTATTTGTATAGTTTTATTAAAAGGAGGATCGGGTTTCTCTGGAGAATATTAATAGCCACCTACTACAAAGCACTTTCCATGGGTAGGCACTTCTTATATATCTGGTCCTGTGAGATAGATGCTGTGATTTCCCCATTTTGCAGATGAGGAAACAGAGGCACTGCGAGCTGAAGTCATTTGCTCAGTTTTACACAATTAGTAAGTGACAGAACCAATATTTAATCCAGCCTGCTCCAGAGTCTGCCTGTGTAAATACAATGCAGTGCTGCCTGGTAAAAGACAGGAGCTCTCAGACAAGACTCTCTGGGAACAAGGGCCTTTGAAAGGGTAGTTCGTGCCCACGGTAGCCAGCTGCCTGAAATACTGTGAAAAGGCCAGGACTCCTCCATGTGCTGGTGAGGTATGGCCCCATGAGCTGTCCTGAGCAGAGAAGGGGGTATGGCCAAGGTAACCAGTAAGCTGGCCTGATAGGCAGCAGACCCTGGGTCTTTGCTCGCCAACTCTCCTCTTCCCTCTACATGACAGCTCCGCTCAGACTGGCATTCCACACTTCTTCCATACAGGCATTACAGCCCATCACCACAGAAAGATCCTGGAGACAGGCCCTGCCAGGATCATATGGCTTAGGGGGTGAGGTCTGCTACCAGAAGAAGCAGAAAGGGGTACAAGGAGAACAAAAACAGTAGACACAACATACCAGTCTCTCTCTGCACCAAGATCTCGTATCTTAGTCCCACGAATGAGAAGGGAATCTTCTACTCCCAAAGCCTAATGTAGAACATACCAGATTTGCAGACGTAGAGAACAAGAATAAGCCTTAAATTTCACCTAGGTTAGCCTACACTTTGTAGCTGTACTTCTCTGGACCCATAGGTACTCAACCAGTTGGTGGCAGAGCTGGGACTCCAGGTCCTCGGGTAGCCAGGGCTCTCTCTAGAATACCATGAAATAAACCTTACCGCTTCCACAGAAATGCAATCAGAAAAAGTTAAATATGGCTACAGGATAAGAGATGCTTTCTGAAGAAAGGCTCAGTTATAACCCTCCACAAAAATAGGTATGAAAACCCCCAGCCAGTTTAATGCATGAAGCAGTTATTCCTTCATGACAGATTGATTTGATCACTCATTTTTCCTCTTCACAAAATTTGACTGCAGAGCTCTTCCTCAGTCAGAAGCAGGTGCACACAACTTCTACCTGGTTTCCTACTGTTCTTCTGCCCGTAGAGTTTGTTTTACTGTTCTAGGAATCATGAGAGAGAGCTCAGAGCAGAGAGGGTGAATCTCTTGTATGCGATGTTTTCATACCAGATAAACATCTTTATTTCACCATTTCATTCTGACATGCATACTGAGATTGGGAAATCTCATCTCAATCAAAGGAATCCCTTGTCCCTAAATTCAAGCCTCATAGAGTCCTCACTCCACCTTCAGATAAAGAAGACAGAAGAAGGCACATGCTGTCATTTATTTATGTGTAAGATCTTTCACTCCTCAAACATTTTTTTTCCCCCCACTGGATTCTTGCTTTGTGCCAGTCAGTGTGCTACATACTGAGGATATAGAGGCAAGTGACACTCACTTTGCCCTCAGGTAGCTAACAGACTGGTGAAGAGAGACAAGCAGGTACTAGAGAAGGCGGTTGGCAAAATTTTTCCATAAAGGGCCAGATGGTAAGTATTTTAGGCTTTATGGACCATACGTTCACTGTCTGAACTACAGAATTCTGTCATCGTAGCATGAAAGTGATACAGAGAAGAGGCATAAGAATTACACAAACTGACTAAATATTAAACTAGGTTGTATTCAGCACCTACAATGTATATATAGATCAGCCCTATGGCCAGACCACGAAGAACCTACAGAACAAAAGAAGATTCCTTCAGAGATTACTAACAACTGTTTACCGATACCATTAACGCTGTATACCCATACCATGAAAAGAGAACAAGAAACCAAAGTCTTCAAGTTGTACCTTATACAAAATAAAACCAAC
>NW_006439192.1:1590112-1590395 GCF_000325575.1 Pteropus alecto | reverse complement strand
AGTCCACAGGGAACCTGCAGAACAAAGGCTGAGAATACTAACATGCCTTTAATGCTGCATACTCATATCTTCCACACTGCATACCCATACCTTGAAAGGAAAACACATATAAACCGAATTCTTTAAATATTTCAGGGTCTTATTCTCTATCTCTGAGAGAAGACCACTCTCTGTCCCTGGAGCGTTATTCCTTCCTAATAAACTTTCCTTTTCTGTATAACTCTGACTTGGGCTTGAATTTTTTCCTGTATGGGGTCAAGGCCTCTCCTTTTCTTGGTATAGG
>NW_006439192.1:1587337-1589954 GCF_000325575.1 Pteropus alecto | reverse complement strand
CCCTGTCCTGCATCAAAAGCAGCCAAGACAATATGTTAGCAAATGAGTGTGACTGTGTTCTGATAAAACTTTATTTACAAAATAGGGTGGTGAGTTGGATTTGGTCTGGGGGCTGCAGTTTGCCCATCTCTACACTACAATGTGGATATACAGGATGGAAATGAGCTTTGGGACAGCATCGCTCAAAGGAGGGAGTTGTCTCTTTTATTGAAGATACATTAGGACAGAATAAGCTTTGTGAAGGAGGCTTTGCTGTGCTGAACTGAACTAGAGAAGTATGAATTTGCCATGTGGGCCAGGGGAAGGGGTAGCTTTGCTGGAAGGGGAGGCATATGGTGGAGCAGAAGCCTGTGACACAGCCCCGAATGGGGGTTTAGGCGACCACAACCAATTAGTGTGCCTGGACCAGGGAGAAATGGGGAGCCAGGGCAGCTCAGAGAGGCTCTTTGAGCCATAACGAACACCTTGGTCTTTATTCTCAGTGCGGAGGGAGAAGAACAAATATGCATGAAGCTTCTGTGTTTTAGCCACAATTCTAGATAGTTTATATAAACAATCTCATTTTCATTCTCACTGCTGCCCCTTGTAGAGCCAACCTGGAGAAATTTTTCTTCCTTAATCCCAGTGGCCTCCCACTGCCAGTGGGTAAGTTTAGAGAATGCCACAATTTCTTAGAGTTCAACAGAGACTTCAACAGTTATGGTGAAGAATGTTAAACCCCGGATGGAGTGGAGAGAGTATCTCGAGGAGAAGGGATGTTGGCCGGTCACCCCATTACTCAGGCAGCGAGAGCAGAAGGCAGGCCTCTCTGGGTACTGGAGTGTTCCCATGTGGCTGGCTGGGAGCCAGGGAGAGCCTGGTTCCCTGTGGACAGAAGGGAGTGCATTTGTGGCAGTGCGTTTGCCTGCCCAGTTCCAGTCATCTTGGCTAAAGTCCACCTGGAGCCCCTTGCAATGGCAGCAGATCCACTATTCTTTATGCCTGAGGTCATGAAGTGACAGGAATTCTTTTTTTAGGAGTCATCCCTGGCTCATCTTCTCCCTGTGTCTAGTTTACTTGGTTGCTAAGTTGCTGAACATTTTGGTTCTTGAATTGTACTCTCTGAAAGTTAGGGTAATTCTCAAGAACAGGTCTCTTTTTCCTCTATCATGTATGCCAAGCTTTTGGTACGTATTCAATAAACATCTAATTAATATTGAAGTGTATCATTTATACAAATGCTTTTTCTTTAGTTCTTCACATTTGCTCCACATTGACACCTTCCGAAGCCATTTTACCGATGTTTGTCTTTTACAGAAGTCTGCCTTGTTGCTACACCAAGTGTGGACTTGGACTAACAACATCAGCACCAAGTGTGATTCATATGCACACTTGACTGAGAAACACCGAGGACATGATTTTGCAACTATACTCAGAAATGGTCACTAACCCTAATTCTATTCCTTAAATAATTTCTAAAATAATATTCTTTATATATTCTGAGTCCAGAAGACATTATTAACCCCCCAACAAATCTCTATCCTTCCAATTCTTTCTCTTTTGTGTATCTGCCCCACCCCTGCTTCTGGTGGCAATGGTACTTGGCTAGGTAAGAAGGAAGTGAGAGTAGGAAATTTTTTAAATGACACATTTGAGGGTCAGAGCCAAATACCTCACCCCTGAAATTTCCATCTTACGTAGGCTATGTATGTCCTGTGTCCTATTTCTTCATTCCTTTGCCAGGCCTTTAGAGGTTTGGAGTAAAGGGAAGGTGACTTTTCCAAAGTCACACAACTAGCCAAGTTGCAAGGGGTGTGGCAAGGGGAAGAGGATCTCTTAGTGGCGCCACTGTCCCTGGAAAGATGGCAGAAACTCTACAGTCCTTGGTCCTGAGCTCTGCCTACACTCTCTTTTGCACAGAAGGCAGGATTTCTACGATGCTAGCGGTGGCAGGTGCTTTCTTTATGGCCTCTGCCTGGGATAGAAGGAAAAAAATGCCAGCTTCAGAGTCAACGTACTTGTTTTGAATCTTAGTTCCATAATTTGCCAGCAGCGTGGCCTTTGGTGAGATACATGCTGTCCGAGCCTGTTCCTCGTTTGTAAAACAGGGACAATATCCACTTTGCAGAGTGGCTGTGAGGCTTAGAGAAAGAATATCCCCTGTGAGCCTGCAGAGCCCGGCACATATTGGATGCCCCTAAATTAGTCATTGTTTAGTCATTAAAGTTTCTCAGAGAGTTGTTTCCAATCACCTCCCAACAATGCCTTCTTCATATTGCCAAGTGCTCAAAAACGTTCATTGACTCCCCACTACCTATGAGAAAATGTGCCCCCACTCACCCCTGGGCTGGTCCCTATCTCACCTTTCCTGCCTTCTATTCTTCTGCTCTTTTAAGTGAAAGAGCAGAAGAAATCTGAAGTGCCAAGAAATCTAATTTTCTTATTCCTAACTTATATAAGTATTATTTCTTCTACATGTACGTCCAATAGTTTGTTAAGAGTACTCGTTGATTATCGGAATTAAGCCACTTAATCAATGCCTTCCCTTATACCTACTAGGAGTTTTTGGTATTTTTATTTTTTGATAAAAAGTTTTTTTTTTCTTTTTTTAGGGTGGCTCCAACTCTGTTTTATTTTT
>NW_006439192.1:1572375-1586633 GCF_000325575.1 Pteropus alecto | reverse complement strand
TTCTCATTTATCTTACCTACCTGGGCCCTCGCTGCATTTGTTTTTAACCCTTAGTATAAATCTGTAGATCTTATTTTTATTTTTTATTTATTTTTATTTTTTTAGATAAAAAGTATTTTCTATTTCAAAAGACCTGTACTTTTTTTCCTGTTAAAATAGCCTTGCAGTTATCATTGCTAAAAGTATATTTAATGTTTAACCTTAATTCCATTTCAGATAACTGTTTCTAGGCGGAGACAGGCTCTCCTCCTATTAATAAATCCTCTCACTATTTTGCAACGTAGATGACTTCACTCTGTTCATTGTTCATGAGTTGTTCATTTAGTTACGGGATTTTAAACCGATAAGATTTTGGGTGTATAGTTCTGGTTAATTTTCTACATCAAAGATGTAAGTTTTGGTCTTTCTAACTTTTACAATTACTTTGATTATTTGTTATTTCTTTTACAACTTTTTTAAAATCCCCAGTGTTTTTTCACTTCTATGTGTGAACATAAATGCTTTAAGAAATGTTAAGTACAGTTTAACTAGACTTAGAAAAGGATTAGGGTGAGTTCAGAGTAATCAGGTATTCCTCAAACCAGCCCCAATTAAACTGGGTGCTTAGCTCAACTTACAATTGGATTCATCCAAGTGTGCCTTTCAGTCTGCTTACTGTGTTCTGATTCATCTCCTCTGCAAGTTTCAATAAAATCCATCATATTATGAATTACAGATTTTTTTTTATTGAGGCTATATATATAGAGAGAGAGAGGTGGTACTTGTGTGTCTATGAATTGTTTTCATTAATTATTAAATCCTCCGTTAGACTACTTAATGATAGAGACTTTCATAAACAAAGTAGAGAATGTAGCCCAAATGCTGTACTTTTTCCTAATAGTTTTATGGCTATACTTGCTTTTATTCTTCTACTCAACTAAGGCTTTGCTGATATAAAGGGTAAGTAAGCTGAGTTTTATAGGAGAATATTAATAATAGAATGGAGTCTCAGAGAGACATAAGGGTTTTAATCCATTACTAGCAATTCTCTGGCAAAAAAAAAAAAATGCTTTTTCTGCATTAGTTTAGGATGAAGCACAGTAAAGTATCTAATTCCTTTTAGGATCTTAACTTATGCATTCTCTAATATTAAAGTCATTTTCTTAAAATCAACTTCAAATGTAATAAATTATTCAATCAAAGATCATCAACGGGGGCTAAAATCATTAGGTGAAAGATTATTAGTGAACAGAATATTTTCATGGCAACAAGGTACCATCCATAGATTAATCATGAATTGCAAAGAAAAAATGTTTATAATGGAGCCACCTGGCGATCACCACTTTGAGTGATCATATTAGCCTCACAAATAGTGAAACAACTGACCATATGTGCCTCCTAATATGATGCAAAAAGCACAGAATATCACTCATAAAATATTTCTTGTCCAAAACTCTTTAACCTGTGTCTAGTTAAGGTTATGAACCTAACTTCCAGTTCTCAGGAAGTACAGGGGAGGGAGAAGAATTAAATGACATCAAGAGAACAATTAGACAAATGTAGGCCAACGAACATTCCACAAGACAATTGCTCTGGACTCATCAAAAGTCAAGGTCATTGAGGAAAAAGAAGGGGGTGGGAATACTGCTAGACTGAAAGAGACTGAAAAACACAAGCGATTACAAGGCTATAAAAAACATTCTTGAGACAATATAGGAAATTTGATATGGATTGTACATAGGTGTTATTGTGGAATGATTATTAGCTTTTTAGGTGTGATAACAGAACTGTATTTATGTAGGAGATTATCCTTATTCATAGAAGATTCCTGTTAGAATATTTAAGAATGGCCTGCCATCCTGTCATAATGTCTACAACTTATTTCAAATGACATAGCAAAACATAAATTATATAACTCCACGTCTGTCTGTCTATCTGGGTCTGTCTGTCTGTCTGTCTACCTACCTACCTACCTACAGGAATGGAGAGAGTGCATAAATATGGCAAAATATCAGCAATTGTTTAATGTAGATGAAAAGTATTTGGATTTTCATTGTACCACTCTTTCAACTTTTCTGTATGTTTGAAATGCACAATAAAGCCAGACCCAACCTTTATGTTTGTGGGTCTATAAAAGCCCATTTAGGCATTTCCATTACTCAGCTTTAATATGAGCTAAATTAACTCAGGAAGCTTTTGTGTGCTGTATCTCTTTTAAAGCATAAAATCAGGTAATTTATATAAATGTTAAGCCAAGATATAGGGTACATTGGTAATTTTAACATTATTTATACCTAAATTTTTGTCTTTTAATACAGGATAATAGCTATTGTGTTGTATATATTAATCTTACTTTAAAGATCTAACAAAATATTAAAAGCAATAAGGCTAGGCAATTCAGGGAGGCAGGAGGGTTTGCAGTAAACTAATTAAATTTATATTTATTTCTGGTTTATAGTTAACTAACTCATGTGCATTTGTGTTCATGTTCATTATTTTTAACAAAATAAGAATTTATATTTTATTTTATATCTCACAAATATGAAGTAAATAGCATTTATAGATTCCATGCTGTAAGTTCTGAGACTATTTTTAGGTTTTTATGGCCATATCTGGATTATAGCATCTCCTTCATTTAATGATACCATGAGAGCTGAGTGACGTTATATTGTACCCTTATAATTTATGTACTTTCTGTATGTATGTTTAGGTTGCATTAAAGCAAACAAATAAAAAAAGATATACAACTGATGAAACCACAGTTTTGTATGATGATGGACCAAGTAGTCACAAATTCATTGTCATGATGTTTTAAGAGAAATTAAGGGGAATTTTAGGTTACACAATCTTGAAGAAAGAATAGATACAAGATATATATAGTTCAGCTTAGAAACTGCTTTGAACTATGGACCAAGTCCAAGAATATCTCTTCCAACGGCGCTGCTGGTTTTTCATGAGTTTGCTGATCAAGGAAAAAACATAGAGATGATATGCATAGTAATAAGGCTTACAAATAGTATGTGATTTGTCCCATCAAAAATGTAATGTACTTTGTCTTTTAAAAAAAGCTAATGAAGCAAGTGTGGCAGAATGTTAATATCTATTTTTAAATTGGTGGATATGTGGTTGTTATATTATGTTTCTACTTTCCTAAAGGTTAAATTATTTTATAATTAAAAAAATTTTTAAATATATTAGAAAAAGCATTCTACTAAAGTAAGGTTATCTGTTACTAAAGATGACACAGTAAAAAGGAAAGACAAGAATAGGCCTCCTGTCTTGCAAATGTCTCGCTCATTAGTAAAGCTGTGATTAATGAAACCAAGGTGCATAAATAAAATTTCTTTGAAAAAAAAGCATGTGTTCAGATGTAAAGCATTTTAAAGTACATTTGGTTTAATTTCAATTGATATTATTATTACTCTTAGTGGTCAGAAAGTTGAAAATGCAACAACTTTTTAGAAATATTTAAAAAAATACTTTACTTTTTATAGAAGTTTCAGGTTCACAGCAAAATTGAGCTGAAGGCATAGAAAGTTCCTATATGCTTCCTTAGCACAGCCTCCTTCCACCATCAACATCCTCCACCAGAGTGGTACATTTGTTACAATTGATGAACACTGACACATCATTATTGCCCAAAGTCCAGTGTTTGCATTAGAGTTCATTCTTGGTGTTGTACATTCTGTGAGTTTGGGCAAAATGTATCCACCATTATACTATCATTCAGAATAGTTTCTATCCTTTAAAAAAACCTCTGTGCTCTCATTTATCCCTCCCTCCCTCATAGCTTAAAGATTTTTTTCACTGTTTCCATAATTTTGCCTTTTCTAGAATGTCATACAGTTGCAGTCATACAGTATGTAAATCAGTCTTTTCAGATTGATTTCTTTCACTTGGTAATATGCCTTTAAAGCTCCTCCATGTCTTTTAATACCTTAATAGCTCATTTCTTTTTAGTGCTGAATAAATTTCCATTGTTTGGGTGTATCACAGTTTATTCATTCACCTACTGAAGGAAATCTTGAGTGCTTCCAAGTTTCAGCAGTTATCAATAAAACTGCTATAAACATCCGGATGCAGGTTTTTGTGCGGACATAAGATTTCGGCTTATTTGGGTAAATACCAAGGAGCATGATTGCTGGATCACATGGTGAGAGTATGTTTAGTTTTGTAAGAAACTTCCAATATGTCTTCTAAAGTGGCTGCAACACTGCCTTCCCACCAGCAATAAATGAGAGATTTCCTATTGTTCCACATCTTTGCCACCATTTGGTATTGTCAGTGTTTTGGATTCAAGCCATTCTAAAAGGTATGTAGTTGTATCACACTGTTGTTTTAATTTGCAATTCCTTAATGACATGATGTGGAGCATCTTTTTACATGCTTATTTGCCTCCTGTATATCTTCTTTTTAGTAGATTTGATTAATTCCAATTGGTATTATTATTACTCCTAGTAGGCCAAAAGCTGAAAAAGCAGCTATTTTTAAAACATAAGTTTTTGTAGAACTTAGATTTCCATAAGATTAGGGTTTATAAACAGAGATTTAGGTTTTAAAAGTTTTGTTTTGTTTCATTTTTGTTTTATTTTCTCTAGGAGATATTAGATTCATATTGGTGTAAATAAACCCTGTTTTTACTCTTTTCCTGGAATGAGGTGAGGCTGTTAATGGCAGAAGACATATACTGGAGAAGGCAGTCATGACCAGAGGCCAAGCTGAACCTAGTAATCCTAAAATGAGTAACCAAGTAGGGATGAAGCTTATGAGGTAAAATTAATTATATATTTTTAAAAAACTAACTCAAAACTGACTTCTTCAGTACAATTATAGAGAACAGCTTGGAGGGGATGCTGTGTTTGCATCTGTTTGACCACATCATTAATTAATTAATAATGTGACATGATTTCTATGCTTTATTACCCAATAAAAAGTTTGAAAATATTGTTAAGAGTAATTTGAGATAGTGATCATAAACGAGGGCAAATTTTCAAAGTGGTTGATTAATACTTGATTAAATATGTACTTATTTTTGAAACTTTCAGAATTAACCATGTTATTAAAAGGGCAGTAGAAATAAAGATCACTAAAATATAATCAAATTTAACATTTTTGATTAGCCTATATTTTATTATTATATTGATTATTGCCCAATGCAGGTTTGAAATGGTTGTCATCTGATCTGCATTAGTAAATGTAAGACCATGGACAGGACTGGTAAGACAGTTATGTGCAATAATATTTTAAGATCACTTCAATATTGATATGACTTATGTGAATATGTAAATAATGTAGGAAACGTGATCAGATTTATTACTATCAAAGTATTAAATATATTAATACTTTTTAATTTGTAGTATCACCAAGTTCTTGGCTCCTGAAAAATAAAAAATAACTACCATTATCTAAAGTCTAAAAAAAAAAGCATAAAGTAACAGGAATTAGAAGTTCTTAAAAATCTTTCTTAGTAAATAAGAAATCATGAGTTTCTCTTAGTAGAATGGCAATCCAACTTAATTTAAATTTAATTTAAATTGTATTTATAGTACTTGAGGCCAAGAATAATTGTAAGGGTTAAGTTATAAGAATAGAAGAGAGATTACATGTAAGAGAGATTATATATACGAGTATGTTCATATATAAAAGATGGCTTTGTGCAATTAAAATGGTCTATACATATGCTACATTCTGTTATGACTCTGTATAATTAGAATGATATGTAAGTACTAAATTTGGACCTATTAGTAAAACAGTAATGCTTGATTAAAAGAAACCAGCATTAGTTATAAGTTTGCTCCAGTTAGATAAACCAGAAGAAAAAAGCTAGGTTTGTTAAGTTAGCTGGTAGTAATGTTCATAATCTTCACATGGATAGTACAATTAGGAATTTCCTTATAACTTGCATTGCCAAATAAATAATACAGAAGTAAACCAAGAAAGATTAGAATAGCTTTTGCCCCTATAAACATTCATAAGCTTGATTAGAGCTACTGCTGCTATTGCTGATGAAGAAGCCATTTGTAATGTTTTCTTAATCTTGTTATTAAAATATCCCTTACAGGCAGTAGTAAAAATGGATAAATTCTGCTTCTGGGAAGATGGAGTAAATATGTTTTTCCCTATTCCTACTGCACAAAGTACAACTAGAAATCCTGGACATTATATATAAAACAAAATTAAGAAGACAGACTGGCCAGGGACCATGATGAGACCCAAGGAGCTACATGGTGGTGAGTTCCTTGGTCTTTTTTTTTTTTTTTTTGCCTCATGTGTCTTAGACTTTGAGTTGAAGTGAGCCACCTGAAAATGTCAATGGGCGCAGAAAGAAAAAGGAAAAAACCCTAACAAAAGGCCAACTCTCTCTAGCTAAAAGACGAGGAAAGGGCAGCCTAGAGAGACAAAAAGCTGGACTATATCTGTACCCTAGGCAAACATCACAGAAAAACTGTGGCTGCACACCCACCTACACCAGCAAAGGCCAGTGGGGGAGCCTAGACTACCACTCGCCCCCTCCCCTGACTGGAATGAGGTGCTAAGTACACTTATGATGACCATTTCACAGTATATGCATATATCGAATCATTATGTATGCCTTAAACTAATACACTGTTATATGCCAATTATACCTCAATTTTTAAAAATACAGAAAGTAGAGGAATATGCTAAATGACTCAAGGAGTCAATCAGTCAAACCTATGAACTAGGAAGATCTATAATCAAATGATCTATTTTATTCAATAAATACATGGCCTGGGGAAAAAGATGGAAATAGGAAAACATTATCAATTTTAAAGACTTAAGAGACCTATCAACCAGATGCAATATGTTAAGCTTGTTTGAATCGCATTTCAAACAAATCAACTGTAGAAAATAATTTCAGACATAATTGGGCAATATTGAATACAGATTGGTTTTAGAGAATATTAAGAAATTATTGTTAATTTTGTTACATGTGTTATAATAGTATTGCAATTATGTTTTTTTACGGCTTTATCTGTAGGGATACATTCTGATGTATTTATGGGTAAAATGATATGAAATTATATTATGTCCAAATTTTATACTTTCTTTAAAATAATACAGCTTAAAAAAAAGAGAGATGGGTAGGGAGTAGATGAAAGAAAAATGGCCAGGTATAGATAGTGTAGAAGTTGTGTGATAAGAACATGTGTACACATTGTATTGTTTTCTCTGCTTTCGTGTATATTTGAAAATTACCATAAAACACTTTTGTTTTACCAAAAAAAAAAAAAAAAAAGAAAAGGCTGAGAGAGGAATCTGTACTTCTACCCCCATCTTGGCTGTAATGAAATAGCATCTTTACCCCTACCTCCACAAATGGTGTCAGAGCCAGCAAGCTAAAACACAAAGCTTAAAAAAGATCTAGAGCCTAATAATATAACACCCAAAATGTCCAGGTTTCGGTAAAAAAATTATTCATTATACCAAGAACCAGGAAGATCTCAAATTGAGCAAGATGACAGAGATGTTAGAATTATCTGACCAAGATTTTAAAGCAGTTATAAAAATACTTCAGTGAGTGATTATGAACACACTTGAAGCAAATGGAAAAAAAGAGGAAGTCTCAGTCGTTTGTAGTAGAATAGAGTTAATATGGAAAAATAAGCTCCTCCGTTTATAAGTAGTAGTAGTAAAAGCTATGCTGTTAACACTGGTAGGAGAAGAGAAAGAGGATGGTTGGGACTGGTCAGTGTGGAATTTGAGCGTAGATCAGATAGCTGATTTATTTATATCAAAGTAGGGAGGCATTAATATGATAAAACAAAGAGCATCATTTTAAAGTAAGAACAGTTTAGAGCATCATCCCTGTGGTTGGGATAAAGATTCTAGCATTGAAAAGCAGTTAAAATTTTGAATAGAACCAATATTGCAAGTATTAGATGTTAATATTGGCAGGCCTCATCTTATGGCAGCATTGTGCATTGAAAATAATAGAAAAACTAGAGATATTAAGGTAGATGTTGCCAAGTGGATATGTAAAGGAACTAAAGCCCCTATAAGAAATAACAAAGGTATATGAAAACTCTCTACATATGTGGTTGGTAAATTAATTGTGGCTAAGTTCTGTAGGAGATGGGGGAGCACTCTGGTTCATGCTTTTCTCTGCCACCCTCTAGAAAGATGTCAAACCGTTCTGCCTGGTCGTTGGTCATTGTCCTCTCTCCCTGAAGAATTTCCTGCTGCTGCCCACAGTCCTTCTATGGCCTCTGGCTCATAAAGCCAGCGCCACCTCTGCTGATGGTGTCCCCTCACCCCTGCTGAGAGGCTCCTCCTGGATCTTGGAGCCTCTGACAGTCACTTCTGATGCTCTCTAGGAGAGCTGAGGGACACTGGGGACTGGAAACTCCCAGTCATCATTCTCATGTGACTGCCATGGGCTGCTGACAACGAGCTGGTCATTCAGGATGTAGGCACAGATCTTCTCTATTCTCAGAGCCCCGAAACATCTCTACCATGCCCCTGAGTTGTGGTTAGGATTAATAATAATACTAATTTCTAATTAACATATAAACAACAGAATGACTACTAGCATAACTTCATATGAAATTATTTGTGCTACTGCTTATGCACTGCATAAGGCTACTTTGGTTCGATCAGATCACAGGACTGAGTTTAAGTGAGACAGACAGTGCCTACAGGAACCTGAAGTTTGTAACTACAAATGAGTATAGTGATGCACTGGTGTTTAGAGTATTAAAATATGAATAAATAGTTCTAGTTTTTTGGTTAATAATTTAAAAAGCATCTGTAGTTGGACACAATATTTGAGCTTTTAGAAATGCATGTAATACAGGATTTTGTTCATCCTGAAAAATTAAAATGTAGATAGAAACTGGGCTTAATTCAGATGATATCAACTTTAATCCTTGAGCATATCTGGTTTTATTAGCAGTTTACCCCATTATGGTGTTCTAATCTGACTTCAAGGCCATGCACTCTACTGTCTATATAAACTCTAAAATAGGTTTCCTATTACTTTGAGGCTATTTCTGGTAGTCAGGTTTTAATTGCATGGGTGATATATGGACATTTTTCATAAAATGTATTTATTTAACTTGGGAGTTTTGATGCTTTGAAGTCATCCAATCAAAATGTGGAAATCCAGGCCCACACATTTGTCACATCAGTGAGATAATTTTATTCGAATGGATTAATTACTTAAAGCTTCACGGGCTTCTAATCTGACCCTAATTGGCACAAGGTGGTTAATTATCCTGACTGGGAGAAGAGGATAGTAAAACAGAGTCCATTCTGTTTCCTGTTCAGAAAATAAAGGAGAATGCATCCTTGGCAGTCCCAGCACTGTGGCCCTTAGACATAGGACTGGACAGGCAGTACCTGTAACACACATAATGCGACAGATTATGTTTTGAGTAAATAGGCCTGATTTAAGTGTGCCAAGTTCCTTTTGCTTCTTTTAATCTTCTCTGTGTTGGATTAACAATGATTGGAAAAAATAATTTCTAATTAATTTTACATGCTAAATTGTCAGCCTTCAATGGATTATCCAGTCACACTGGGCTGCTCCTTGGTAATTGGGCCAGGAATTGGAAGGCAGTATCCAGTCAGTGGACATCTGGAAAGCCCAGGCCAGGTGTGGAGTGGTGCTTGCTAAATCTTAGCTCTGCAATATCAGTAAACATCTAGGTGCAATAGATACCTTTTCGATCTTATCGCAGAAAACCACAGCACTTCAGTGAGGGAAGCCAGTGGAAAACAGTTTCTTCAGCAGTTTTTCTGTCCTTTGACCGTCCTAGCACAGCAATTTCAAGTTTCCTGTTTAAGGAAGATGAACTGATTTGTTAGACTACAGATATCATCATTTGTCTTGCTGGTCATTTTTGCCAGACAATTGTTCAGTGAATATCAGTTGCCAGTGAAATAAGAAGAAGGATGTCCTCTAGGAAGTACTGATTTTTACCTCTAACCATATTGCTCCTTTCACACATATCTCTGGTCTTCACACACACACTTGCCATAATGTGATAAGACTCCAGTAGCATGGGAATGCCTTTTGTTAAGAGACCTGTGTATGCTTTCCAAATATCAATCACAAAACAGACAAGGGAAGGAGCAGATTTTATAACCGCAAAGGGACTCTGCTTTACTAGATCTCTAAAGAGTTCCTTTCAACAGAGATCCTCTCTGATTCATTTGAAAAAAAAAGATTCAATTCTAAAAATTGGTTAATTCAACTCTTCGGAAACATCTATCACATAGAGCAAGGAATATTTCTATTAATTGGGATTGTGTAAGATGAACAAGACCAATAAACAGCAAGACTTTGATTGTCCCAAGAAAAATCTGATAACTCTTCCGAGTCCTAGTAAGACATCAGAACCTACAAAGCCCTGCTCTAAGGCCATGCATTCAAAAAAGCCCTGGAGAGAGATGGAGAGGTTGGTGCTGGTCCCAGCATTCTCCTAACTTCTCTCTGGCCTGGGACAAGTTGCTTAGCTCTTTTCCATTTCCTTATTAGTAATGATAGAGAAATATTCTTCCTGAATTATTTTGAAGTTTAAATAAGATCATCTATCATCTTCCAGATGGTAAAACATTATGAAACTACAATAATTTAAATAATTTTTTTTCTCAGAGAATAAAATAAAGTGCAGAAGTAGATTCAAAACAAATGAGAATAAAGTTTCTGATAAAGGGGGCATTTCAATGCAGTGAGAAATAAGATGGAGTTTTAAATAAATGACTAGAACAATAAGCTAGTCCCTTGAAGGGAAAATAGTGCTGAATTCCTATCTCATTCCCCATACAAAAAGCAATTCTAAATGGAATATTAAACCTAAAAAAAGAAAATACAAAATTACAAGCAGAAAATTTGAGTGAAATTTATTTTTAATCTTATAGTAGAGAAGGCTTGTCTAATCAGAATACAAAGCCTAGAAGCCACAAAATATTAAAAAATTGGCTATCATTAAATGTTTAAAACCTTTTTCATGGCAAAAAAAATCACATTAAGCAGTGTCATAAAATAAATTGAGAAAAATTTTGTCCAAATTTTTTAATTTACAAAGGATATATGTATCAATGATAATAAAGAGAATGTATATTTCTAAGAAAAAGATTTGACCAGGTGGTATAAAATACAAAAAGCCATTAAATTAATGAAAGATATTCAATATCACTCATAGCACAAGGAATGACTTCAAAATTATAATCAAATTGAGAAAATTGAAAAATTTTGATAGTGTTTAGAGTTAGCAAGATTTGGGTTAAAAGACAATCCTGTACATCCCTGACGGGAGTATATGTGGATTAGTACAATTTTCTAATCTTTTCAAAGGATAATTGAAAACATCTATCACATTTTTAAATGCATAACCAGATCTAGCATTTCGCTGCAAGAAATTTGCTCTATAGATACAGCCCCAAATGTAAGCCGAGATACATGTACAATAATATGCACAGCATCATACTTTTGTAATAGCAAAAAACCGATAATAGTCCAAATGTCTATTAACAGGTGGTTATATAAGTATGTTACATACATACAATAGAATAATACTCAACTGATAAAACAATTAAGTGAAAATGTATGTGCTGCTAACCCCCGATCTTGGTTTCCAAATATCATTCTCCACTAAAACGAACTAGGACTTCTTGGAGAAAAGGCTGATTCTAGGGCTGTCAAATAGAAAGTGTAAAATGATCCTGGCACCAGAATGTAAGGAAGTACTCAAAGAATCATGGGGACAAAGCAAAAGGACATAGGCGCCAGCCTAAAATGGCTTTTGCTGGCCATCTGAGACAATTGGAATATCAAAATAAACAAAAATAATAGCATTGAATTCTAACTCACTAAACAAAATAAGAATCTGAGAGTTCATACTAATATAACAAACATAAATAAATGGTTGAGATCCCTGTCCTTTGTGATTCCAGTGAAATGGGCCCATACTCTCCCCACCTTACAGTGAAAGGCCCTGTGCCCTTTCACCTTTCACATCTTCCCAAGAACTTGATGTAACAGGTGGTAGTCTGTGCTCTTTAAAAATGTTAAAGATCAAAGAAAAGAAAGGCTGAGGAATTTTTTCAGATTAAAGGAGACTAAAGTGATAGGACTATTAAATGCAATATGTGATCCTGGATTAGATCCTGGACTGGGGGAAAATAGCTAAAAAGTATGTTGCTGGAACAACTGATGGAATTTAAGTATGAACTATGAATCAGGTAATAGTTTTGAATTAAAGTTAAATCTCCTGATTTTAATAGTTGAACTGTGATTATGTAAAAGAAAGTGCAATTCTTAGCAAATGCACACTGAGATAATTAGAGGTAAGGGGTACGATGTCTCTAATGTACTCTGAAAAGATTCAGAAAAATAACATGTAGATGGAGAGATAGATACTGAGAAAATGATGCAAAAGGGGGTAAAATGTAAATAATTGGTGAATCTGGGTCATAGGTATACAGGAGTTTCTTTTATTATTCTTGCATGTTTTCTGTAGGTTTGAAATTAGATCAAAATTAATATATGCTGGCATTGAAAGAGTTCCATAGATTATGCAATAATAAAAGTTTCAGAGCCATGCGTGTATTATGGAATAAAACAATATTCCCGTTTTCCCACTACAAAGGACATACAGGAAATGTTTGACAATGTTGGCTCTTGGGAGACAAATGAGGAATCAAGACCTGGAGAGAGACAATTTTACTTTTCATTTTGTCGGTCTTATCTGTTTGAATTTCCTCTTTTATTTGGTAGATGTCCAATACATGTTAATTTACTTTCTTCTTTTCCTTCTTCCAATTAAAATTCAAATGCCTCTGCAAGGGGTCCCACACATAGATAGGAGCAGGAACTTAGACACAGAGGCCAGGGGAGGTGGGGGGGAGAAAGGAATGGGGTGTGATGTTCCCAGATAGAGCCCACAGCCCCTGAGGCATATAGAGAGGTGGCTCAAAGACCAAAGCCCCCTTTTGGTGATCTGGCAGCCCTGAGAGTTGTCTGCAGCTTCCTGCAAAAAGGGGAAGTTGGGACTGGCAGGTAGGTGGGACAGACATCTCTGACAAGGGGAAGTGCTGAGAGCAGCCTGGGCTTGGTATGGATTTGAGTCTGACAGTTGAATTGCGATACAGCTCGGGGCCTTTAAGTTCCCATCTCTGCTGGCTGTGTGGCTTCCCCTGCTCCCCCTCCTCCCTCCAGACTGTGCATGGCTTTTCTCTTTTCTCTCTGTTCCTCATTCTTGGCACCGACTGTGAAGGCTCTTGATTAGCAGCTGCCATTAATTTAAAGCCGTTGACCCGGGCCTTCCCAATCCTGACAGTTGTTTGGTCATCTCTGGCCTCTGACTCCTCAGCATGAGAAATCCAGCCCAGCCCAGTTGTCTGACCACACCTTAACAGTTTTCTAAAAATGATGGCTAAAAAATTTGATTAAAATGGCCTAAAGTACAAAACTGTAATGACTGTAGATCAGTGGTTGCCAGGGGTTGGGAGTCGGGAGGTTGGGGAGGGTCTTGATGGTAAGGAGGCATGAGGGAAACTTCTGGGGTGATAGAAATGTCCTGGTGATTCTAATGATAGCTACTAGGATATATGCAATTGTAAAAAAACTCTTTAAATTGAACATTTAAAATTGGTAAATTTTATTATATGCGAGTTATACTTCTATAAGCTTGATCTTTTTAAATGACCTATATGAAGTAGAGACATTATCTATGTATTTAAATTATTTGGCATTCTCTGGTGATAAAATGAGTAGGGGTCTATAGTCTTTTTTCCCCCTAAGAATCCTCATCCCCCAGCATTTTTGCCCACTTTGCAGACCCACCCACTCAACCAGTGTCGACTGATTCAGAATGGCAGTAAGTGGTGGTAACAACTATTGCTGAGAGCAAAAGCAATGTCATTTAGGACCAAAAAAAACCCTGTCTGTTTTTCTATCAAGGGGAGGCATAATTCATATTTAATCACTAGAGGTCCCTTCTTCTTACAGAGAGTGATGACTGGGCTGAGACAAAGAAATTAGACAGCATAGATGGCCCATTTAGCTCAAAGCTTGCTTGTGCAAAGAGGAAGCCTAAAAGGGGTCACGCAGGTCCTAGAGAAAGTTGTGTCAGCAGCAGCTTTTGAGCCAGTGGTTGGGGCCACCAGCAGGAAAATGGGACAGGCTTTGTGACTCAGCCTAAGATATTTGGAATCAGAATTGAAATTAGACCACTGTGCTGGCTATCTCAGAGTCCCTGGCGGCAAGCTCCAACTGAGACCTGAGATTGAGGGCTTGAGGCTGAGTAGAGCTG
>NW_006439192.1:1566906-1572354 GCF_000325575.1 Pteropus alecto | reverse complement strand
AGGGAGCTAGTTCTTTTTTCAAGAGCAGAAAGCCTGAGGGGAGAGTTGGGTGGGCACTAGGGCCCAGGTGGTAGAAACAGAAACTTCTGAAGAGAAGTTGTCTGACGTTTAATTTTAATTTTGTTGCGGCACTGCAATGTGAATCCTTCCATCTCTCCAAACCTTTGGTGAATTCTGTGAAATAATCATTTGGATAAATTCAAGGAAAAGGGTTGACTTCCGTACCTGGGCAAAGTACCGAATCCATAAGCCCGGGATGGCAAAATGACTCATAAACTGATCAAATTCCTCCAATACAGAAATAATTATATATAGAGCACCTACTGTACGGCCATAAATGTTTGCTATTATTATTATTATTATTATGTGTGGCCTGCATACAAGTAGATAATACACGGACAACAAGATACAGAATAGGCAGGCTGGAAGCTGACAGTAGTGGGGGAGGCAGCCAATAAACAATAGATTAATATTGTATTAAAATTAGTGAAGGTCCCCTTTCCACAGCTGGCATTAAGGAGCTGGATTCTTCCAAGGAGTTATGGCTACATTGGGGTAAGGCCTAATCTTCATCCGGCAACTAGCACCAGGTCTGGCAGCCACTAGCCCAGCACTCATTTGCACTAGGGCCTTAATCTGTAAATTTGCCTGCATCTCCCATCCTCATCCCATACAACGAAGTGAAAGTCACAGAAGATAATAAGACCGACGCCCTCATTACAGCACCCAGTGTAAATGCTGAACACTTCTGGCCAGGCTTGTTTGCAATGTTCCTGGCCAACCTCAGTATTGGGAATCTCACCTACAACCTAGGGGCTGGTGGCCCTGTCCAGCAGGAGGTCTTGCTTCTTCTAGCACTGTGACCCCCCAGTGGAGGAGAAGAGAGTAGAAACAAAGAAAGAAGAATCTGAGGGGTCCGATGATGATATGGTCTTTGGTCTTTTTGATTAAACTTCTTTTGAACATGTTCAATAAAAAGCTGAGCTCAAAAAAATTAGCGATAAGTGCTCTGAAGGACTAGAATAGAGTGAAGTGACAAAATAGCCAGTTGCAGTGGTGAGGAGGACCTATTTCGAAAGGTCAGTTAAGAATTAGCCAAAGTAGGAGCTCAGAATCAGAAGTAACTAAAAATCATACCACCCACTTGACCCACCATCATCTACTACCACGTGTTACATCAAATTCCTGGGGAGATATGAAAGGTGGAAAGGGCACGGGGCCTTTCACTGTAAGGTGGGGAGGGTATGGGCTCATTTCACTGGAATCACGAAGGACAGGGATGTCAGCTGACTTCTGGATTATTGCATTAAAAAAAAAACCATGTTAATAACTACTATTCGAAGAGGGCTTAATAAGTACCAGGCTCTGCACTAGGCATTTCATATACATAATTTCACTTAAACCCTATAACCATGAAGAGTAGGTTTAATTAGCTCCCATTTTACAGATGAGAAAACTGAGGCTCAATGAGATTCATTAAGCTGCCTGAGCTTACAAAGCCAAAAGAACTCAGAACTAGAATTATAACCCATGTCTCTCATACTTTAGAGACCACGTGTAACCAAAAGCTAAAGAGTGCAGTTATCACCAGTCTTTGCAATTCATTCATTCAGGATATTTTTTTCTTTTCTTTTTTTTTTTTTTTGCTTAATTTATTTTCCAATTAGAGTTAACATACAATATTATATTAGTTTCAGGTGTGCAACATTGTGATTAGATATTTATATACCTTACAAAGTGCTCAGCCCATAAGTCCAGTACTCCCCTGACATCATACATAGTTGTTACAATTTTATTGACTGTATTTCCTCACTCAGGAAGTTTTTATTGAACACCCATGAGGTACCAGGTACTAGGAATGTAGCACTGAACAAAATCTCTGCTCCCAGGGAACAAAGTAGCAGCTCAGAACTACTGAGCTAAAGGTGAGCTAAAGAACATACCTTCTAGGTGGTAAAAACACATATACATGGTCTCCTTGCCATCATCACCAAGGGGTAGGCAGCTGCCCTTTGGTGACTTCTTCCGCTTTAATTTGAATTTACTGAAATAAACATATGTGTGTATAAACATGAAGAGAACGTGCAAGCTATCACTCCTCCTCCAAGGTATCATTCCTCCAGGGAGGGTGATTCAGGGCCTTAAATCCTCAGCTTTCAGTGTTTCACCCAAGGTTTGAAGCATGATGGCCTGGTTGGCCCTGTTTCTCTAAAGTTTCACCATTGGCCCACGTCTCATTCACAGAGATAGAAGTTAGCTGCATTTTCTTCCCTTCCTCTTCTGCAGCCAGCTCCGCACTGAGCTCTGAAGGGTCTAGGCCCAAGTTCAATCTCACCATCAGTCCCCACCAGTCCACTTTTATCTCCTACCAATTTTCCTAGAAGAAAGGCGATTTCTTCATGTCTTCCAACTAAATGAGTTTTCCAACTTCTCTGGCAGAAGAATTTTTGTTTGTTGAAGGGCAAGTCCTGACTTGCAAAGTCGTCTCTCTGCATGGCTGGGTTAAAATAAACTTGGAAGAAGAATAAAAGAGTTGCTGAAGTCACTGAACCAGAGCTGACTGGGGATTGGGGTGCTGGAGAAATCCTCCTTAGCCTGAGTGGTCTCTTTTATTGCCTTCCTATCTTTTAAGGTGGCTTCTCTTACTATGACTCAGCTTCCAGACTGTTCATAAAACAATCCTTTCCTCACTCAGAGGAGCTCAGTGCTGCTTTGACTGGCTGCTCTTAGATGAGAGAGTAGAGTTTTCTCAAATGATGACACAAAAAGACTGAGTAAGAGGATAGTTATCTTTAACTTACCCTGGGAAGAATATTTTATTTTAAAATGAACTGCTTAGACACTTTATCCTTACCACCAATACTACTGCCTTTACAGCTGAACTAATTAGCACTGGTTTTTTATTGCCTGATCCTTATCTCTCATTATTTGATGGCTGTTTGTGAGCCTTATGTCTCCAATAAGATTCCTGGTGCCTCTGATGAGAGTCACATTGCTAGGATACCCTGGGTCAGTGGTGCCCAGGGCTGTGCAAGGCACTCTGGCCACTCAGTATTTCTTGATTACCCTATAGTCACTGCTAAATAATACACTCAGCCTCAAAACAGGAAAAAAAGAAAAATTTTTCCATTCCATCTGAAAAAAATTGTTTTAAAAAGTCTGCTCACAGACTTTTTAAAGTCTAGAGCAGGATATAGACCAGATGTAGACAGTAGACATGTCTTATCTGGAGAGAAAACAGGGCTTAAGGTGATAAACATCTTGGGACATGATAAAACCCAGAGGCTCTTTCTTGAGCCATCATTAATTTTTTAAAAATCTAGTAATATATGACTTATCAGAGAGATTTATGTTCAGTTGAAAACCAAGTAACTTTGAGCTGAGCAAATGAGAACTCTTAAATTATAGCAGTACAAAGTAAACCTTTGACCTTTCAGTGCATGTCTCGCCAAGTTTCTCATGGAGAGTGATTTTCAGAGGTGATAGGATTAAAAAGAAAACTTTTATGATATCATATAGAAAATAGACTCTACGTAGGGCCCAGCACATATAGGAGCCCAATAAATGTTTTATTTTAAAAAAATTATTTATTAAACAAACACTTATACTACACTTAGAATATGTCAGGCACTATTCTAAGTGTTTTACAACTATTTACTCGTGTTCCTTTCTCTTCCTGCTTTGAGACCGAGTATGCCATTTAGCAGAGACCATAGAGTAAATCGAGAAATACTGGATAGCCCTGAGTGCCTAGAGTGACCTTGGGCACTACTGCCCATCTGTTTAGGTTGACACGGTTCCCAATTAACTTAATTAACTTCAGCCTCTGGGCTCTGTTCAGGCAGGAGTGTCCTCTGTGTCAGACACGGCTCTACCATTACTTCATCTGTCCTTCACAACGACCCTGCTGGCACCTCCTGCTGTTTTTAGGCTGAACCAGATGAAACTGCTGATCTTTGGTGCTCTTGTTTTGACTCTTTTTGACTTATAACAAAATGACAGTTTCATGCAACTCAATCTAATAATGCCTATATTTTAAAGAAGAGAAATGGAGGTTTGGAATGGTTAAGAAACTGGCCCTAGATTCTCAGAGGTAGTCAATAGCTGTATCTGGCTTCAAAATTTAGTTGGCCTCCTTCTGAACTTCTCAGTATGCTACTACTAACCAAATATTAAAGAGTGTGGGCCTAAGAACCAGCTGCTTGGGTTTGAATATCAGGTCATCCATGTACTAGCCCTGTGACTTTGGGATAAAGACTTTTCCTTTCTGTGTTTCAATTTTCTCATCTGTATATTGGGGATGATAATAATAATGCAATATTGTCCAACTGGTAGGGTTGTCTTGAGGACCGAATGAGGAAATCCAAGTACAGAGTTCAGATAGTGCCTGACACTTAGTAAGGACTCCATAAATGGAGCTATTATTATTTCAAGTTTCCTTTAATATTTTTTTCCTGCTTGAGTAAATAAACCAAACCACATACCATTCCTTTGTCTGCTAATATAGTGCCGCAGACCTGAAAAACTATTGTAAAAGACCTTACTCTAATGCCAAGTAGGTAGGAGATGAATGATAAACCTCAGGGCTGAGAGCCTCTCTCAATTTCTCTACGTTGAAGGGGCTGACACTGCAGTTTACTGTTATAGTACCAGATTTTTTCCCCTTTTCTTTGTTTTCTTAAGGGGGGAGTGGGGACTGTCACTTCTAAGGAGTACAGCTGTGATTTATCATTCTTGATGTGGAGCCAAAGAACCTCCAGACCAGGGGAGTACAGCATGAGGACAAGAGGCCAATGCTAATTCTTGTAAACAGTCCCTGAATCAATCCTAGTGCGGGGACGGGGGCGGGGGTGGTGCGGGAAATTCCACCCAGTCAAAAGTTTAGGAAGCGAGGTCAAGTTCACCTCAGAAGGGCTGGGGTGTGGAAATTCCCAACACCCCTGTCCTAGAAACCTTTTCAGGTGGAAATCATTTGTCTTAAGAGCACTCTGGCGTGTTAGGGCTTGTTTTAGGGCTGTTCTTTTATCTCCGAGAGCGCAGCCTGTCTAATTTCAATTAGAATTGCCTAGAAGCCACATCTATCCATCCCGGAATCACCGGAACACCGGTTCCCAGGGGTACCCGCTGGCTGGTGCCGCCGTGTCCACCGACACCCGGCGTATCCTGGGCCAGAGCCCCGCTGGGGCCCCTTTAAGGGCGGGCCGCGGCCGACGTGATTCGTGACGTCGGGGCAGGAAGTGTTTGAGGAAGTGGCGCTCGGCTGGCAGGTTTAAGATTCCCGCATTTTAATGTCTTCAGGGTGGTACCAGAGCCCCCAGTTTTGCCGCCCCAGTCCCCGCATCCCCCACCCCGTGTCCCCGCCGACAGGTGAGTCTCCGGGCGGGGCTGCAGGGCGCCGGGGTCCGGTGCCACCTGCCGACCCTTCCTTTGCCCAGGCAGGCTCGCACC
>NW_006439192.1:1543097-1566824 GCF_000325575.1 Pteropus alecto | reverse complement strand
GGACGGGGCGGGGCGGGGGGGAGTTTCGGGCGTGGAAGCGTTTCTCTTGTGTGGTTGGAGTTTGGAGGCCCAACCACCGGGGTAGTTCCAGGTGGCTGCTTCGAGGTGGGTGGCTTTGGGAGAGAGCTGTGATTCATTTGGACCGTGTGAAGACACACGTGACCGTGGAGAAACTCAGATTCTCTCCCTGCTACCTTGGGCAGGGAGAGTAGTGCTGGCTTACAGGCTGGGGATCCCTTTTCAAGGCCATGGGGTGTGTGGCATCATCTCCTTGGAGTGACTTTCCTCCCTGCTTGCTTACACAATGGTTGAGGTGGGGGCGGGGAAGGTGAGAAAGACAAAAATTTGCCACTAAAACCAAAAACAAACCAACTGGTTTATTTACATAATGAAAACCAGCTCAGTTTTTTCTTCTCTTTCTTTGAAGGGCTATGGTATCTCTTGCCTTCCTCATCTCCTTGAGTTCTATTTTTTCTTAACCATAAACTTTTGTCCCCCACCCCAAATTGCTTACAGAGTTATCACAGCATCAGTATGAGCTGGTCACCTTCCCTGCCAACCCAGACATGTGGGGCCTGGGAAATGAAAGAACGACTTGGGACAGGGGGATTTGGAAACGTCATTCGATGGCACAATCAGGTAGGGCCTGTGTGCTACTGGGAAGAACTATGGGTGGCTGGGATGGGGGCTGGGGAAGACAGGCCTCCCTGTCACTGCTTCTACCTCAAAATGTGCTGGATGGGTGAATGGGACTCACTTTTGTTCATGGGCTTCTTGGCAGAGAATGAGAAAGGGGACTGAGAAGGGGCTTCAGGGCTGCAGAGCTGTCTCTAAGCTTTATTGACTATGCCACCTAAATAAATAGTAAAAAAAAAATTTTAAGCTTTCGGCCTCAATTATATATTTTTAAAATTATATATCTATGCTAACATAAGAATATCATGTACTCATACATTGTGTACAGATATATCACATGTTATAAAACATACAAAAATAGAAAAATTTTAAAGGACGAGAATAATTAAATATTTTTAAATGTTTTAACATAAAAAATAAATATTTACCAATTACGATGTCTTCCCAGCATTGTTTGCAATACTTCACAGCACAAAATACACAGATCCATGTGAAAGTGAGAATTACCATTAAGAATATTGGATAAAAATCCGTATTTCAAATAATTTTTATAATTATGAATTATTTGGACAGTTTTTCCTTTAGATCTGATTACAGCCTTATTGTTTTTACTCCTTATGTGTTTGACATGAGTTTCTCACATTAGAAGTGTTAATTCTTCCATCTTTCTGTTTGCTTGTGTAGGTGTTGCATATGCTGACATTCTCAGTCGGAATCTCTTTAAGCCATTTGTCCATTTTACGAGAGTTATCTTATCAATATTGGATAATACAATGCATAATTCTACCTAAGCGAAGTACATATAACCTGCAACATAGGCCCCTGTCCACTCTTGCCTGTCAAATGCTCATTTTCCTCAGGACATCTCCAGTACTAGAATGGCAAGTGACCTGACACATGGTCTGAGGAGAATGTCATACAGTTAATAGCAGAAGAACTTAATTTCTTTTTTTATATTTTTGGATTCCAGTCTTAGGTAACCTCTAGAGTGCATTTATCCAATTTGGAGACCATTGCTGTAGGAAACCCTCACTCACCAAATAGCTAAAATTAGCTTCCTGATCCAAAATTCAGACCCACTGAAGTCTTTGAAGAAAGGCACTGGCTTTTTACTCAGGGGCTCCTGAGCACCGTTTTGGACTGAAGGGATGGCAAATTGCACCCCACTTCCCAGGAGCCAGACTACAGCAAGCAGGGAGGGTCATCAAGGCTACTGGCCAGCCAGTACTGCACTCTGCCCTCCAGTGACATTGTCACACACAACTGGTAAACTAGGATTCCTGTGAACTCTATACCTACCTTAAGGGGACCTTAGAAACTAAATTGGCTCAAATTCATTCTTGTCGGAGTATACCCAGGGGCCTAGCATTACAACAGAAGAGTCAGATCATTCTACAGCCCCACATATACCTGGGCAGGGCTGCTTCTAGACAGGGCTTTTAGAATCTTGACTATGGCAAACCTCTTGCTGCAGCTGAGCTAGGGACATCTTGGTTTCCGTAGCTCAAAATGACCCCCACCTGCTCTCTGGGTTTGGAAAGCTATTGTCAGATTAAATTCATTTCTGGCTTCATAATTATGGGCCTAAGTGTGTGTGTGTATAGGTGTGTGTGTGTATGGATTTGTTTCTAGAATTACTGCTTTCAAGTTCCTTCCCTTATTCAAAAACCTTATTTTTTATTTTGAAAAAGCCAAAAGCCAAACTCTTCATCCTATCTTTTGAGGCTTCCCTGCGATCTGGCCTCCCCCTGTCTTTCTAGCATTACCCTTACACCCCTTGTTGGCTCCCAATAGGTTTGTTGGCTGAGCCTTCTCTTGGACAAGCCTCTTTCTCATAGATAGCTTTATATAAATTCTACCCATTTCTCCAGGATGCTGTAGACCATGTCCTCCTTAAGCCCATCACGGACTCCTTCATTCCATGGGAATTAGTTCTCCTATTGAATTCCTTCAGTTCCACTCAGTTGGCATACCTCATGTAATGCCTTTTTGTCTAAGTGTAGGAGTGTGTCTTGTTAAGGCTCTAAGTTCCTGGTCATCCCGGGCTCTGTCTGGCTTTGCATTTCTTTCAATTCCCCCATAGCAACTGTCTTTATATTATACATGTATTAGGTGCACAAAATCATTCATCTTAAATACTACTTATTATGGATACAGTGGTGATTAAAACCCTTTTGGCTTTTGATAAAATCTTTTTGGAAAAAAGAAAGCCATTAATCAAAAATTATAAATATAAACTCCCAACTAACATAAGTACAACATGGGAGAGGGGCCCAGTGCAACGAGACCTTATAGCAGGGAATCAGCGAGGGCTTTCTCAAGGAAGTGGCACTCCAGCAGAGAGACCTGAGAGATTGATAGAAGTTAGCCAAGCAGAGAAGGTAGGAAGATATTTCCGGGCAGAGGGAGCAGCCTGTTCAGAGGTCCTGTGGAAGGATAAGTCATGGCCAGTAGGTGAGACTGAAAGATGAGTGTGACAGGAAGGGAGGATGAAGGGGAGCCAGTGCCAGGGAGGCTGAAGTATAGAAGGTGAGAATCAGGCCCTGCCAAGGAGATTTTGTTTTGATATTAAGAGCGACAGGAAGCTGTTGAAGGGAGTCCACTCTGTCCACAGGGACAGATTGGAAGGGACCCAAGCAGTGGTGTACTGGCAAGTCAGCTCTCTGAAAAGATGCCCTGATTGATAGCAGTTACCAATATCCACAGCATAACTTCCCACCATGGCTTATTTCAAGCCACTGACAGTTTAACAACCAGTTCTCACTGAATTCCCGAATATTTATTTAACAATCAGATCTGAGGAGGTGGTACAGGACACCACTGGCATTGCCCTGTCATGTGAGAACATCAGTTATGAGGCTTTTGGAGTATTCCAGGTGTGAGATTCAACTGAGCTGATGGTGGTGTAGATAGAGAGGAGCGGGCAGATTTAAGAGCTAATTTAGTGGTAAAATTGACAGGACTTAGTGATGGAATAGAGAGTGGAGGGGCTGAGGGAGCGAGGGGAGTCGAGTATTCACAGATACTTAGTGAATGTTTGCTAATGAGCCTGGCTCAATGCAGGAAGCTCTCCACCATCCTCCTGGGATCTCAGTTGGAGAAATCCGTAGGGCTGCTTTGGGTGCTAAGGGGAGGTTCTTTAGTTGATGTTCAGGATCAGAACATGACCAGTGTGTTCTCTGGTGGAGACCCCTCTGCTCGGAGCCTCGTGACGAAAGCAGCCAGGGTAAAGTGGTGTCGATTACTTAACTCCAGTCAGGTGTAATGATTATACTTAACATAACCATGTATGGTTCCCTAATACTCCATGTTTATCTTATCTATAAAAGAGACTACTTTTACTTTATTACAAGAGAAATTGCATGAAAGAGCCTAAACATTGACATCCTCAGTCAGCTAAATGATGCCTAATAACAGACCCATTGTTTATTGAGAACCTACTACATGCTGGCATTGGGGTAGGTATTTTAGACGCTTTATCTCCAATCTGCACAATAACCCTAGGAGTCTTTAATCCATATTCCAGCTGTGGAAACTGAAGTGAGAAGCCGTCATTTATCCAAAGAGACTTAGTAACCGAAGGCACTAGAATCTGAACTTACATCTGTTTGAATCCCAGCCTCATGTTTTCTCCACTGTGGTTTGTAGCTTCTCCATGGTGAGAGAGGCCAAGGTGGGGGATGCCCCAAGAACATTCTCAGTTTGCCATAATCAGTCTAAACCATTTCAAAGCACTAAGGAAAAACCCTCTTTAAAGGACAAAATATATGTCTTTCTTGTTTAACAGAGAACTCTAAAATAAATATTTCTTAGTGAGGAAGGGCAGTGTAACAATTACCACACGCTTGTTTTCCTGGGTTTTTTGATTCTGTTGCTAAGGGCCTTCACAATCCTGGCTGCATCAGTCCACCCTTAAATCTTTACCCCAAGGTCATTACAGTCTGGATAGGCTGATATTTTCGATAAGATCTCTGTTAAATACAAAGGAAGAAGAAAATGAGATGACCCGAGTGACCTCAGCTTACCACGCCTTTTGGAAAAAGGAAAAAAATACATGACTTGCAATCACACAGCCCTGGCTTCAAATCCTGGCTCTGTTATTGCTAGCTTCGTGACTTTGGGCCACAACTCCCCCCATGGATTTTGAGGATGCTAAGATACTGAATCCCTCGGCTCTCAGCATGTCTGGGCCCGACACGGGGCAGCTGCTTTCTGGAAGGCTCTGGAAACATCCTGGGTGCCTTGTAAATATTCTCTGTGCACTTTGAATTAAAAGAGTCTAGAAAGTGCTACCTTGGGTCCCAAAGGATACTTGGGAGGATAAAATGAGATAATGCACTGGCTGTTATAAAGGTATAAAAGGTGAAGTATTGTCAATCATCCCTTCTATGAAGTAATATTAACTTTTACTGGTCCTCTCACTGGAGAAGACTAAGCTCACTTTAGCTAATCTGCGTGTTTTGAAGTCTTAAAGATTCTAGTCAGTCAGTTTACTAAGAATATATTGAGCACCGACCCAGGCTCCATCAGGGATCCATCAGGGAAAAAAAAAAAAAGAGATGACCTTGTCTTTAATGTACTTATGCTCTAATGGGGGAGGTAAAATGAATACTTAAGATTATATCAAGAAAATCTAAATGTACACACCAAATAATAATTGCTACTATTTACCAAGAATGTCATGTACTAGCTGGTCAGGTGCTTTATCCATATTATTTCTTGAATGCTCAGAGGAGAGGGAAAGCTTCTTGAGGAAACTGAACTTAAGCAGGATCTTGAAAGGAGATAGATGTAGATAGTCTGATGGGGGAAGAGAAGGCACTTCAGAGGGTAGAGCAACATTTACATAGAGCTAGAGAAAGGAAATGATACTACTGTAATTTACTCAAGGCTCATATGTATCAGACACCCGATCTCATCTTAACTGACAACACCGGAAAGGGTAGAGTCATCTCCATCTTATGGATAAAGACCCAGAAGCTTAATAGACTCAATGTCACATTTACCAGGTGAAGGATAAGGGAGTTACACCTCACCTACTTCACCTCTGAGCCCTGTAGGTGAATTTGGAAGCCACTGTGTCTATTGGATGTTTACACTGAAAGGAGTGGGTTGAAGTCAGGGCTCTTTCAGTGTAGATAGGTTAGTGCTTTTGAATTAGGGATGAAGCTGCAGCCAGACCCTGGACCTTTTGACTATCAGGCCTAGGTTCTGTCCCTAGGATCTCTTTGGGTCCAGCTTTGCACCTTCTTTCTGAAACATTCATCTTGGAGAGCAGATCCTAAGAAGGAATGAGGAGGTTATGACTAATTGCTCCTTGTATCACAATAGCCTGTTGGATGGTTGCCCTGGTAACAAGAGACTGGGCTTTATGTGGTAAGGGTTTGAATGTACCTTTTGGTTTCCTGTGTTTCCGTAGTCATTAAAAGAAGGCTAACTTTGGGAAGCTGTGCCAGCTCCTGTATAGACTGGCCTTCCAGCTCACTTGTGCAATAGCACCTTTTGGTAGCTCTCGGAAGTCTGAGGATGTGTCTTACTCACAGTCCCACCCTCTTGCCTTCTACGCTTTATAATATACTCCCATTTATATATGCTTTATGTTTTCATGTACAAAAAACAAAAACAGAGACTCTAACAACCTTCATAATTAACTACATTCAATATAGATAGATAACACTGTTGGCTCCTTTCTCCATTTTCTCAAAATACAAACCAATTTGAAATTTTGTTCCACATGAGTCCACTTACTGGAAGTTGGATACTGAGATAGTTTGTATCAAATCTAGGTTTCTAGAGAGCTTAGCTGAGTCTCTAGGGTGTTCTGGGCCAAATACAGAAAGTCATCCACTGTTGACTGAGTTTCACTGCTGGTGAGGAACAAACTCCCCAGAGTTTCAAAACCAGTATTCATAGTCTGTTTCTGTACTGAATTTTGCTTTCTAGAGCAGACATGGCTTTAGCAATAGAAAATATTGTTTGGGTTTGTGTTTCTAATCACACACTACTTTTGGTAAAAATGAATGTCTTACAATATTTCCTAGAAGACCTCTGTGTAAGAATAGTGTGTGTCTATACCTACATGGGACATCCCCAGACCTAGGAAGTTAGGGTTTCCCCTGTAACCGTAGGACTAAGCTGAGCTGTCCACAAGTAGAAAGTCAGTTTTGGTTTCCATGCCCAGTTATTTCAGTGTTCATATTGCTAAATTCACTCTTTAGTTTGAATTTAGATATTGAGGACAGTATAAAATCTTCCATATTTAACATCAGTTTTCAGTGTCAACATCTGTTCCCCGATTCTAAGTTGGGCCAGGTGATAGTTGTGTGTTAGGTCCAATGTTTGCATTGAGCAAAAGACTACAATTATCTACAGTTATCCAATGTATAGATAGGCAGAGTACCTAAAATATTTTTAAGTCACTTAATAAATCTACCTTTTGGGTCTGACTTATCTGTCATTTTTCAGGAAGCGTACTGTTTGTGGTAGGCAGAATAATGGTCCTTCCCAAAGATGTCTACATCCTAATTCCCTGAACCTGTGAATATACGAAGTTTCATAGCAAAGGGGAATTAAGGTTGTAGATGAAATTAAAGTTGCTAATTAGTTAACTTTAGATGGGAAGATTATCTTGGATTATCTGGGTGGGCCTCTTGTAATCACAGGGTCCTTAAAAGTGAAAGAGCGAGGCAGGAAAGTCAGTGTCAGTGATGCAATGTGACAAAACTCAACTGGCTATTGCTGGCTTTGAGGATGGAAGGAGAGGCCCTGAGCCAAGCAAAGCAGGCAGCCTCTAGAAGTTGGAAAGGCCAAGGAAATGCATTCTCCTCTAGAACCTCCAGAAAGGAACATGGCCCTGCCGACACCTTGATTTTAGCCCAGTGAGACCCGTGCTAGATTTCTGACCTCCAGAACTATAAGGAAACAGTTTGTATTGTTTTAAGCCACTAAGTTTGTGGCAGTTTGTTATAGCAGCAATAGAAAACAAATACACTATTGTGTATTGAAGTTAAAATAGGTGTAGATTTTAAAATATCTTGGTTTAAACTCTCAGAGTCATTCTGAGATAATAAACTACGAGTACTTTTGCTAAACTTTTGCTTATAAGACCGTCTATCAAAATATCACATGCCAAGTGGACACTCTCCACACTGTTACCTCATTTTACAGCTTGGCCCATCAGTCTTCTCTCATTTGTAGAACTCTGCATCCCACAGTCTGAGTTTCTGTGGAGATCCCACTTTACTGGAGATAAGCATCTGTAACAGCATGTCAGAGCCACTATTAATGAAGCTACCAGAGAACTGGGCAGTGTTTGAATCTGACTACTAATGGGAAGTGAAACTTGTAACCAAAATCAAATTAGTTAGAGAACAGACAAAGAAATCAGTAAGTTCATGATGTAGAGGGTGTAACATTTTGTGAAATGTAACAGTCTGTACATTGATTGAAGAAATGACATTCTTTTGACATATTCCCTAACTTTTGAAAAGTATTAGATGGATTTTTACCCAAGTTCACTTGTACTAATTGGTTCAATAGCAACAGGTTTCGCGATTTTTTAAAACATTTTCAGGGAAAGCCTTGGAATCTAGGCCAAAGATCAGGATTCTAATAGCAAAGTAAGTGAACTTATGTAGATGATACTTATGGCAGAACCTGGTTATCAACACCTATTGCCATGGGCTACACTAAGGAGTCTGTTGTCGCAAAAGTCGGCATGTGGCTACAGCATGAGCAAGCCTTGGAAACATGCTAAGTGAAAGATGCCAACACAGAAACCACATACTATATGATTTCATCTATACAAAATATCTGGAACAGGCAGATCTGTAGAGTCAGAAAGTAGATTGGTGGTTGCCTTGGTTTGGGGGAATTGGAGGGAAAATGGGGAGTGACTGCTAATGGGTATGGAGTTTCTTTGGGGAGGATGGACATGTTCTAAAATTGATTGTGTTTTGGTTGTACTACTCTGCATATAGCCCAGATCATTAAATTGTATACTTTAAATCGATGAATTGTATGGTATATGAATGATCTCTCAATAGAACTGTTAGAAAAAAAACATAGGCATGTGAAATAACTGCATGACGGAGTGCTTACCCACAGTAGTACTGGGATTTGATAGAAGTAACTTCTGAGGGTATCTTAGAAGTGTTGTAAGTATCTGTTTTCTGGCATTGGAACTATAAGGAAGCTGTCAGAAGATGCTTCCACCTAATTTCTGAAGCTCGTAGTTCTTGAATGTCAGTTTTAGGGATTGGTTTATTGAGCAGTGATTCAGTGGTCTTATTAGATATCTTCTGCTTATGTTTGAAGACTTCCATCTTTCCTCTTTTTTATTGGGTAGGTCCTTGTTCCTGCAGGGATCCTGGCTAGTTTGGTAAATGTGTGGCCGTGATGCAGTTCTGCGGCCATAAGGGCAGCCACATGCACACTGGGGGGCCTTGTCACAATCCTTGACATGTCCTTTTTAAGTCCCATTCACCATATGAATTTCTGCACTTAGGAGGTTTATGATTCTTTTCAGTATGCATTTTCATAAAATGAGGAAACGGCCTGACAGGGCCTCTAGATGTCCTTTAATTGGGCAACAATAGGATTTTGGTACTGTTTTGAAATCTTTTCTTATTGTTGGATTACTGTACCATCCTGCAGGCTGTGGCTCTTTCCCAAGTATATGTCGAGTATGGGGCTGTTGGGGAGGTTCTGGCTGTTGGTGCACAAAACACAGAGGGTACTGGTGTAGGTCAGCTTGTTCACTGATGGCACAACCAGTTCCCAGGCTGGCACCACCAAAGCCACAACCAAGGGCAGCTGCTGTCCCTCAGCTGTCCTGGAGGCCCCCACGGGCCTGAGGAGGTGGCAGCTGCATAGTGGTGACTCTCTTTGTGGCAGCCGGAGTGTCCAAGGCCAGAGCCACTGCCCCTGGGCTGCCAACGCTGTAGCCTCAGGGCCTTCCTCTTTTAGTCCATCCCCTGTGGCTCCTTGGTGCTTCCTCGAGCACCAAGGAAAATGGAAGAGTTAATAATCCTCAGGACCCAGTCAGTTAATTATTCACAAAAATTTTATTGGTTGCCTTCTTTTCCATTCTCAAAACCTCAATTGAGTGCATTATGCTAGTTACTATAGTAGAGGTTAAAGTTCACGAGGATCGACAAGCCTATAATTTAACAAAGTAACCCTATGACCCTACAGAGAATAAGTCTTTGGTAGGGATGTGCAGGAGTTACCTGTTTGGAGAGACAGGTAAGCATCCCTTGCGGTGGGAAGACTGCAGTGCCTGTGCACCTACAAGAGCATAGACTAGAAAAGCATAGGACTGAGACAGGTGATCTAACCTAGCTGCAGTATCAGATTCCTGGAGCGGTGTTGTGAGAGAACAGGCAGGTTGGAGCCAAGCTTCGGAGGACTTTAAATGCCAATAGTACCTGCGTGACATGGGTCTTCCCCCAGGAGTGTTATTGAACACCTGCCTGAGTCTGGATACTGCTAAGGGCTCAGCTTCATAACAGTCCTGAAAAGTGGGCACCCGGATTCCCATATTACAGATGAAGAAACTGAGTCAGACCAAGTGGTCTGCCCAAGGTCACACAGCTAGTAAATGGCTAAGTTGGAATTTGAATCAGCCTGTGTTCCATCTACTGTTAAGGCTTATATTCTCTCTGGAGAGACAAAACTGGCTTCAGAGAGAGAAACATAAAGAAGAGAACATGAAACATGAAGACAGGGTGGCATTAACTGTTAGGTCGAACCATATGGAAGTTCCATTTGTGTTGGTCCGAATGGTCAAGATCAGCAACGTCATATGGTTCAACCTAGTATGACAGCAATCAGGGTTTAGGGGAATGAGAAATCTCTGGGAGGAATGGCTAGCACTGGTTTCGAGAAGGAGGTGGGACCTGAGCAAGGCCTTGATACAGACTCTGGATAGATAGAAATGAGGAGAGAGAAAGGCAGGGTGAGAGGTGGGGATGGTGGAGACCAGCCTGATGAGCTGGCAGGTGACTTGAGGATATCAGTGGATACATATGCGGCCTCGGGAGCCCAGAGGTGATTAAGATGGCATGTGTTGGGCCCTAGGGAGACAATTTCAGATTTGGCCTGTATATTCTCTGTGTGTTTGGTTGTTGGTTCTACTGATCCTGCCTGTGCATGCTCTCTTTGCAGGAGACAGGTGAGCAGATTGCTATCAAGCAGTGCCGGCAGGAGCTCAGCCCCCGGAATCGAGAACGATGGTGTCTGGAGATTCAGATCATGAGAAAGTGAGGGCCCAGTGCACCAAGCTAATGTGACAGAGCTGCCACTGGAGGGGAGGATAAAGGGGACTGCAGGAGCTGAGGGGCCATGGGACATTGAAATGAGATCTAGAGGGAACCAGCTGAACTCTGGGATCTGGAGCAACAGCCCCATCTGCTGTGTATCTCAGTCCTTCAATCAGGATACCAGCCAGACTGTCCAGGTAGATGACATCTAGAGGAAAGGCAGTTAGTGTTGACACTGGACCTTGTCACGGGCTTTTGGTCAATTTTATTTGTTATATTAAAGAATTTAATATAGCCATCCCAGTGAAATATCCTTTGTCAGCAGAAATCCTTTTTTTCCCCTATATTTTCAATTCTAAGGTAGTATGTGACTCTCCATCGCTGTGAACCTATTGCTGATATTTATTCTTCCAATGTGGAGACAGGGTCTGACAGTCCCTAGATGGATGCTGTCTTCCCAGCTAGTAAGGCATTTAAGTAAACTAGCAACCTGATCAACTTGGAAGACCTCAAACAGGTGATTCCTCTATAAACCTCTTGAAGAGGGGAGGTGTCACCTTGTCTGCATTTAGAAGTAGTTTTGAAGTACAATGAGGACTTGATATGGGGCACTCTAAAGAAAATTCAGTTACACATGATGCACTCACAGAGTCATGAGTTGATGGTGCTGAAAGTAGACTGGGTGGATGCTAACTGACCAGGCACTGAGGTGAGTCTCTAGTTCCTGACGTCCACCTTTCTACTTACTCCTGAGGCCCCTTGGCTATTCCAGGCCGTTGTTGTAAGACGAGTGTTGCTGAGACACGGACAGAGAGGGAAATAGGTTTGAGCCAAAGCTTGGGTTCCTTCCTCATTTTTTCTCATCCTTCATAGGCTGAACCACCCCAATGTGGTGGCTGCCCGGGATGTCCCCGAGGGGATGCAGAACCTGGCTCCCAACGACTTGCCCCTGCTGGCCATGGAGTACTGCCAAGGAGGAGATCTCCGAAAGGTGAGGCTTCCGGGGAAGTGGGGCACAGCCTGTCTGGGTGGGAGCAGGGGGGAGACCTTTCATTGCTTTCAACATCAAGAAGTTCAGAGAGCCACAGTGACTTCAGCAGGGTTGCTTTTCCCTCTCAAATCCATGCCCAGTGTGGAGTGATGTGTGGGGTGTGAATCAAGAGACTTAATCAGAAGCTCTTATGAGAAAGCCAGGGAGGGCTCACTGTACTGTACAGAGATTACTAAAATGACGAGGAAACAATCACTAGGTGTCTAGTACAGGGAAGGACTGGATACGTTCCAAAACAAACTTTTCCTCCCTCAGCATGTCAGGGCCACTTCAGTCTTTCATGTCATCATCACCTCTGTCCTTATTAGGAGGGATTTTTTCTCCTACAGATGTGGCAATGCCTTCAAGGTCACAGAGTGAAGCAGGAAGGTGGCTGGCTTAGTAATCAGGGAACCGGGCTGGGGTTCCAGAATCACCACTGACTCATCTTTCGGACTCTGCTTTCTTCCTTCTCACCACATTAACTTCTCTTTATTAGAATGTACACTTCAAGGTGGGTGATGACAGTCCTTGCTAGTCTCAGGGATAGTGGTGTGTGTCCACCTCCCTGATGTTCTCTAAAACAGCACTGTACAACCTACTTTTACACATTACTGTGTTTGATTTTCAACAACCCTGCAACATTGGTAAAAGGTGTGAAGGGTGGCTGTCATGGCCCAGAGCAGTTACACAGCTGCAGTGGCAGAGCTTGGGCCACAGCCCACATGAACCCAACTGCAGGCCACCTCTCTATCTGTGAAATTGAATAATGCCACATAGCGTGAGGAAAACTAAGAACTCTGGACGAAAGATTTATTTTTGTATTGAAAAAAGCTGTTCTGTTAGTTCGCATCTCCCTCAATTCTTCACTCTAGAATATTAGGGAGAGGGGATACCCTGCAATTTCCTGGACCCAGCATCATGTGCTGTTCTCGTTATTCTTCTGGCCCCTTCCGCCTCTTCTTTTTCACAAAGAAACTTTTCATGAGGATTGATCCGCCCCAGTCGCTTTCTCCCACTGTGGGAGGTGGGCACATCCTGGGAGTGTCACAGCAGGATGTGAACACAGTCACTGGCATGACCACAGTCAGGACACTGATAACGATGAGAAATGGGGAACTTGACAAGGCTTTGATATTCCTCTCTGTTTTCCTAACCTCTGACAATCATCTAATTACCAACTACAGTTATTTAAGGAGAGAAAGCCATGTAGTAGTAGAGCAGATGGTTCTTAGGGGGCAGTATAAGAGGTAGGTGGGCTGTGACCAGATTGCAGAGGACTCTAAAGCCGGGCAGAGGACTTTCGACTGGATCTTGTAGGCAGCAAAGAGCCAGTCAGCCAAGGGAGAAGATACATACTTCAGTGTGATTGACTTGGTATGGGCGCAGAGTGATCTGGGGAGGCAGGAAGCAGTTGCACCTTAAGAGGCCTCTGTCCATGCTGTCACTAGGGCAGGGGAGAGCTAGGAGGACAGTACTTATTGCCAGAGTTGTCGGGTCCTCTTTGTTCTCCAAATTAGGTGGCCTGTCCTTCTCTCCTCTACAAAGTTCAAAATATACACCCTGAGCATGGAGAGACAGGACTGGCCAGCACATGAGCAAACATAAAAGCCAGAACTGATTGAAAAATTGAAGTCCATACACTTGGCTCAGGAAATAGACTCTTGGACATTTTCAGATATATATGTTAGTTCATGATTGTAGCCTCAGTTGGGAAGTTTTTTTCTCTAGTGTCTTTGTTCAAGGCCATATTGAGCCTCTTGATAAGTTAAGAGGGCCAGGAGGGCAAAGGGCTTAAGTGTTTGGGCTCGAGCCTCAGATACACATAGCTTCATACTCCATCTTGGCCCTAGAATGGCTATGTGAGCAGGCACGTTGCTGACCTCCTCCAGTCTCAGATTTCTTATGTACGAAGGAAATTGCAACACTGCTTACCTCAATGGCAGTGGGGAGGGTGAAATGACACAATGCAGGTAAAGCTTTATTGACCTCACCTGTGCAGAGATTAGCCCAGTGCCAGGCACGTAGTAAGTGCTCATTAAATATTCCCACCTGTCATCATCACCCCACTGGCAAAGCAGTGTCGGGAACTGGTCAGAAGGTGGTTTTCAGTAAGTGCCCTCTGTGGGATTCTTAGGGGCAGTGGACCAGTTGTGGCTGAGCTTATAAGCTGGCCTGTCTCCCTCAGAACTGCAGCACAGGTGAGAACAAATATCTCTCATCTTAGAACGACTCAGACACCTCAGCTATACGTATGTGAGTGCTTCCCAGAGTTCTCAGTTCTGCTTCTTCCACAGGCCAGTTCCTGCCAGTCCTGCTGCCCAGGTCCCCAAGCCCAGAGTCAGGGTCAGCACTCAGATGACTTCAGCTGGTAAAAAACACTTGTGGACTTGTTGGTGGTTGGTGACCAGTCACTCTGATGCTTCTTTTTATCTTCTTAACAGTACCTGAATCAGTTCGAGAACTGCTGCGGCCTGCGGGAAGGAGCCATCCTCACCTTGCTAAGCGACATTGGTAAATCCCAGCTCTGGGTGTCAGGTCCAGCCCTGCAGAGAGAGTATGTGGTGCCCCGTGAGTCCTGTGGAGCGCAGAGTGGAGATATTTCAGTCCTCTGGTTTTTACAGAGGGTGGGGTTGAGGGGGGACAGACGGAATGAGGAGGTCAACAAGGGACTAGTCAGGCAGGCGCTGAACTCAAATAGATTACCTTTCCTTCCGGACTAAGTCACGAAGTGAATTATGTATATAGAATAACAGAGTTCCTTTCCCATTAAAAAGCTCCACTCCCTACTTTCCTGGAATGGCCAGCGATGGAGTAGGTTGTCATTTGAATGAATTTCATCCCTTGGCAGCAGATTTTTCCACTTCCACATTGGCAGTTCTTTTGCCAACCACAGGCATAGGAAAAACTTCATTTGTTTAATTCTTTGGTACTATTGGTGTCCTCAGATGAGGGTATCTATGGCACACTCTGAGGCCAGGCTGGCATTAGGGAGAAGAAGAGTAACCCCAGACTGTAGAGGTCAGAAGCAATCCCCTAGACCAGTGGTCCCCAACCTTTTTGGCACCAGGGACCGGTGCTCCTATGAGAATCTAATGCTTCACAATCTGAGGTGGAGCTGAGGCGGTGATGTTAGCACTGGGGAGCGGCTGCAAATACAGATGAAGCTTTGCTTGCTCACCAGCTGTTCACTTCCTGTTGTGTGGCCCGGTTCCTAACAGGCTGTGGACTAGTACCGGTACCAGTCTGCAGCCCCGGGGTTGGAGGGAATTTGGAGGAGGATCTCCGCAAGTCAGCACGTGGCTCCAGGCTAGGGAAACAGACATCAAGAGTGAGAGAGCGACTGCTAAGACTTCCTTTTTAGTTTTTTCTTGTTTTACTCTCCAAGGTTGTAGGTACAAGTTGACAGTTTGAGATCTAAAATTTAGAGTTATCCAGAGTTTATCACTGAGTGTTGCCCTCAGATTTGGGGAATGATACCATTTTCATCCCTCTCTCACTGCAACCTTTTTGAAGCTGTTTGTTTTTTCTTTTTGTTTGCTCAAACTTTTTTAATTTTTAGAAAAGCATCAAACATATAGAAAAGTTGAAAGAGTAGTGCAGTGAAACGCAATACCCTTCACCTAGATTCACCAGTTTGTCACATTTGTAAGGTTTTGTTCTCTAACACTTGTCCTGGAAAGATAAGTGGGCTTCCAGTCTCTAAAACACGTTGCCTTCCTAGTGTAGGTCTGCCTCTTCCTTACTCTGCCACCTTTCATGGGAGGTAGGCAAGAAGGAAATGAAGGGTGGGAAGTCAATCAATGACATTTAAGCATAGGATCCAAACAGTCTGACATAGAAAATTCTGTCTCCCTCTATACCCTTTGTCTTTGTCCTTTGGATGGACTTCACAGTGAGGGCAAGTTGACATTGCACCAATTTTATCTGACTTGAGTGGGCATCCACCACTGGCTAGAATGATTTCTTCATGCATTGGCTCATATGGGTCTCCTGGAAGGGGCCTGTCTGTCTATCTAAAGGGTCTAATCCATAGGTCAAGAATCTCACTTGTTTTCTTGACACCTTGCCACATGGCTCACCTGTCCACATTTTGCTTAGATATTCACTTGATTGTGTCTTTTTCTCAGTGGCCGCATCATTAATTTATTCTCTATTGAGTTGAGCTGACGGCAGGTTAGTAGGTTGGGGAATATTCTTTTGCTCTTCATGGCTACTTTTATTTTTTTTCTCCATGGTTGGAGCTTCAAGTCATTTTTTAAATGTTATCTCTCAAATATTTTTCTTTTACTCATTATTTGTTTATTCATCAAATAGTTAAGAAAGTCTTTAAAGTGTTGGCTAAAGTACATAAAACTGTCTACTTCTTCAAATAACTTTTTACTTCCTCATTGATTCTCTAGTGATATTAATAGAACCTCTGCTGGTTGCATATTCTTTGGTCTGGGCGTATTGTATATCTAGTTACCATTAACTCGTATGATAGCTTTTGTATTATCCATTATCTATTACCTATTCAGGTTGTATGTGTGTGTTTAAATTATATGTAAATCAGAATAACTAAGGGCTTATGTTATTTAGTTTTCCTAGAGGTGGATGAATATTAAAATTCTTTAGGTCACTGATTCCCCATATTTCTTCTCTGTGACCCCAAATTGGAAATAATGAGGCCTCGAAATACTAGTACACTAGAATTAAATTCTTAAAGGTGAAGACTAGAATTAAATTCTTAAAGATGAAGATATAGTTGTCTCTATATCTTCAACATCTGGAACAGTAGCTTTATATAGCAGATTCTCTATAAATATTTGTCAAATGAATAAATCTCAAAGGAAATTAAAATAAGTAGGATTTATTTTTTTTAAAAAAAAGACAGATGTCCACATATATTTAACATTCTCAGGTCAAATACAAGGTCTTCCACTTATTGGCAGTGTGGCCTTAGGCATGTTACTTAATTTTTAAGAATATCAGTTTTGTTAGCTGTAAAATGGGACCATTAGTCACCTTATTAGAATTGTTATAAGGATAAAATGAGATGATGTACATAAAGCTCCTGGCACAGTGCTTTGCTCCTGGCAGAATGTGCAGTCAGCAAATGTTAGTTCCTTTCTCGTGTTCTTCCCTCTCTGGATTTGAATTTATAGCATGCCTTTTGAAAAAGCTCCATCACCCTTATTTGGGTGTTGACCTGAGGTTGGGATCCAGTGAGTAGGCAGGTAGTTGTCTTATGAGACTTCCCTTCCTGGAAATGGTTAACCTTCCTCAGACCAATTCCTATCTCAGCCACTTTTAGATTCACTCATATCCTCTGACTTTGTACTTACAGTGGAGGTGGCTGATAAGCTTGTATTTTATTTCATTCCCATTTCTGACTTGTGTACAAGATTTATCACGTTTATTTCTTTTGCAAGGATTTCATCACTGAGCCAAATTTCAAAAGCTTTTCTTGGAGCTCATCTCACATAATTCTTTTGTATTTTGAAACATTTCCTGAGCATATTTTGTTCCAGTTTGTTCCAAGTGCTGGCCCCATGTTCCCTTTGTTGGAGTTGCCACCTCTGTTCTCTGCCAGATTGACTTCAGATAAGCACCAGAGCCACACCCTTGACCGCTAGATCTAGATTCATTGCCTTTTCTTCTGTGTTAAACCTGTTTACTCCTAACCTCTCTGCACCGCTAACCTCCCAGAGATGCCCACTCAGAGCAGCACCAAGATAATAGACACAAGTAGAATTTTTCAGTGAACTTTAAATTGCCTAAGAAGATGCTGCAGTGTACCTATGAGAAAATGAGCAGATGTCTGCTGAGCACATGGGAGAGCCCTGTTTCCTATGTCAGGACAGGCCAGTTAGACCATTGCTCATATGCTGGAAAGAGATCCAGAAATAGGTGCAGAGGCAGCTGGAAATTATTTGTCTTCTACCTAATGTGATTTAAAAATAGCTCAAGGAAGTTGTATCTAAGTAGACTCTTGAAATAGTCTTGCTCATTATTCTTTGGAAAACATTTGGATGTGTTTCCTTCTGCCAGCAGAGGAGCAGACTCCTGGGCATTCAAGACTGAGGTACAGATTGCCATACTCAGGAGTCCAATGTCTCTGCTGGGGGGTGGGGACCTGCCCATGCTCAGGCCAGCTAGGTGGGCCAATTGTGCATTTGCCATTGCCATGTCGGATCTTAGATCTGAATTGATCTGCCTTGATTCTCCAGGTGGCCAGTTTACTGTGGTGACTGACCGTCCTATCCTCTGAGCCTTTAGGAATCCCACTCCCCATTTTTGTCTGCTTCACTTTCTGAGTCACCATCTCTGCCCCTACTAGAGTTGCTACTAGCAGGCATCCAGTACTTGAATGTTAAAGAGCTGAGAGGTTTCAAAGAGAACACAAGGCTTTATGGAAGAGAGCTCCAATCTAAGAATCAGAAAATTGGGCTATTTAGTGTTTCTCTGATTGTGAATTTATAACATGAAAGGAATACTGGATCTCAGAAATTCAGATAATTTGTATATAAAGTATATTGGGAAATATAAGTAACCAGATTAATGAATATAATAATAAAAGAGAAGATAACTGGCTTTCAGTCCTGGCTTTTCTACTTCCCCAGCTCTGTCACCTTGGGCAAGGACCTTTTTGGTGCATTTGTCTTTCTCTGTCTTCTTTGACAACTATGGTAGCTTTGGGGGCCTACATGTCCTCAACTTTAAAATGAGGGTTTGGGCGAGGCGACCTTAGGGAAGGTCCCTTCTAACTTTAAATATTCCACATTCATTATCTGCAGAATGGTTGCTCCAGAATGTCTGTGAAGTCCACTCCGCTATCCCTTCCTGACAAACTTGCTTCTCTCAAGTTTTTCTCATCTCTCCTTTAATGCATCATCTTTTGCCCAGAGCTTTGCTCGATGCTTTCTTTTTATCCCTGCTCCATCCTATTCATCCCTCTCTGCACCTGGACTGACTACCCACTGCTTTCCACTGTTTTGTCTGCCAGCTCATTCTTGTGACATCTTCATCAACCATAGCTCCAAAATCTGTGTATTTAACTATGATTTCCATCCTCAATGCCATATTGACATCTGTATAATATTCTCCCAAAGTCAGTTCCAAATTGAAATCCTAGACTTCTTCTCTAAACCAGATCCCTTCCTGAATCCTCTTTCTTGTGCCACTAGCTCCATCTTTCTACCAGTTACCCAGAAAGAGCGCCACTTTTGGATTTCATTTCTTAGAATCTGCCCCTCTTCCTGCTCCACACCCTCCCATTTGAAAAGTCTTCAAATCCTTTCGACCTTCCTTTGTGTTGTATATCTCATTTTCCCTTTCTGTTCCCACCGCCTCCACTAATTCAGCATCATAGCAAATTATTATAATGACCTCTTATCTCACCTCTTTATTCCCATTTTACTAATCCATCTTTCATTTGAAAGGATACTTTCATCATTATTCATGAATAATGAATAATGATGAAAGTATCCTTTCACCTTGCATTTATTCCAGTCCACTATAGCCAACTTTGCATGTACATGGTCCTCAAAACCCATTTTTCAGTTCTTGTGCTAGCCTTTGCACATGTTCCTCCTTTTAGAATGCTGCTCTTGTACCTCCCCAACGATCCTAAGCCTTCTTATTTTTTGGCACCGCTTTAGACTTGCCCCCTTCAGGGGGACTGCCCTGACTCATCACTCACAGTGGTTCTCCCTCTCACGGGAGTCTTTTTCTCTTGTTGCCTCCTCCACTCACCTGGTGTCTCTGCTGTAGTAGTTCTGTGTTCTCTGACTGTGTAGTATGTGTTCTCTGACTGTAGTAGTTCTCTGCCTTGACAATAAGAACTGACTTCTTGGTTTGGAGCCCGTTGACTAGACTTTGTGCAGTAAGTAAAGAAAATGCTTCAATTCCCTGGCACATTTTCCACAAACCTAACAAATAGAAGACACCACTTTATAAGTACTACTAATTGAATGAATGAGAGAATGATTTTGCACTTTGCTCTTAGCACTTAGTGTGACTGCCTTGCTACCTTGCTGATTAGTCATAGGGCTATTTTAGCCGAGAAACCTTTAGCTGGACTAAATCTTTCTCCACATGTCCACGCTTGGCCTTCCAATCTTTTTTGTTTGGAAAGTCCAGTGACACTGAAATGACTGGCACATAGTAGGTACACGGTCACTCAATAGTGAACGAACAGCCTGTTGCCCTTCTTACTCATTGGTGACTTAAATCACCAAGTGGTGACTGTCTTTTCTTTTTCTTCAAATCTCTGTGTCAACTTTTTGGTCTATTTATCTTTCCATTTCTTCTCTATGGAATGTGTCTTGAATAAAAATGTTCTTAAAGAGAGCTTAGTGGTCCCTTTGAATTTGGAGTGTAGTAAGTAGGGATTCATGGGCACAACCCTTATAAAACTGCTTTTCTACAAGGAAGTCCAGCTCGTCCTATCTGTTCCCTAATTTGTGGTTTGTAATATGAAAAAGAACTGTGATTTGGGATTCTGGCTCATCAATAAGAACTCCAGGAGTGTTGCATTCTTTAGTTATATATTCATGTCTACCTCACAAGCTAGGGGAAAGCTGGGGTCAATATCTAAATGCTGCTCTTGACAAGGATAATAGGAGGAGGCTATCGTTTTCCTGTGATAGGTCTTTTGCTTGGACTTCTCTGTGTAGTATCTGCCCTATGAAATGCCACTGCAGAGTTTAAAAGTTCGCACAGATTAGGTGCTTCTTATAATTCTTTTTTATAATTGGAATGTGAGAAATTAACTTTTTAGGCTGTAATGCTTTGCGGTATGTATGGTTTTTAATTTTTATACATTTTTGTATATCACTTACTAGGGGGTTAGATTTTTTTTTATAAATGTTCAGATGCAAAAGTGTTTTTCTTAATCTCAAATTCTCATTTTCTATCCCATTTAAATCAAATTAGGTTCTCTTGGCTTGAGATAATTTTGATTCATTTCATGATGCTCTTCAGGTACTATTTTGTAAAATACTGCACAGTCTGGCCTACTTAGCTTTTGGAAGACTGTTTCAATAAGGAGAGCTATTTAAGAGGTCTTGCCTATTAGAATTTTTACTCTTGCACTCAGTCCAAGAAACTATATATAACAACACCTGTAGGATTCTTTAATTTTAGACTTTATTAAGTTGACAAAAATATTTGAGAATAAATGACTGCCCCAAAATGAGTAGTAAAGTTTGTTATGTACAGTTGCATAAGCATAAACATAGACAGCTATTAATAGTAGTCAGTGGATTAGTTACCAGTTTGCCATTCCATCTCACTAAAGATCTGATGACAACTTTGAATCAGCATGGTGTAGAGAATAGTGCTTTCAGTATAATCCGAACGCTCTTAATCCTCACTGGGACATCTAACCTGCTCGTGTTCCACGTTATTTGTGCTGAGATGTTCACATCCAGCTTCAGAGGCCTTGTCTTAATCTGGGCATATGTGCTTGTTCAAAATACAGTGAATCTCAACTTTCATACACTCTCCTTTTGAATAAACTGACCCCACTTTTATGTATTATACTCTGACACTGTTGTCATATACCCAAACAGGTCTTTTGTGAATCAGTCAATACACATTTTGAGTTTTTGTACAGTTGTGCTCCGTGCCAGCCACTAGTTCAGGTTCAACAGTGATACCATCTCTGTGCAAGGTTGTGTTTGTGCAATTATTATAGTGCTCTATTATACTTTGCTTTGATTCTTTAATAAAAGTAATACAAAAATGAAAGTGCTGTAAGAAGCATTGGTTCTTAAAAGTTAATACAATGGAGAACGAGATGGAGTGGAATTTTTTAGGCATTGAAAGCAACAAGTCTTTCACTTCATTTGGACAGTCAATGGACCTATGCCAATATACTGTATTCACTTATGAAAGAAAAGAAAAATAAGAAGCAAGTATGAGACGTTGGAACTATATGGTCAAAGACTGGGTTTAAAAGGGGAGATGTAATTAGAAGTTTTCTAATATAATGTAATATTCTGAGATGGAACTGCCCTAATCAGATGTTAGTCAATTGTTTAGCTGTCTCAGTTTGACTTTCAAAGGTGCTTTCAGAAAACATTCAGCATAAAAGTCTTTATGCATCGTGTCTGATCCCTTGGTTGCTGTGGAAGGCCTTTCTCCTGCTCTGCAGAGCAGACAGGAATGGCTGCCCAGGCCGTGGGGCTACCCACCTCCCTGGTTTGCCCACATTCTCAGTCTGGCTTGATGAGTTTGTTAACCAATATTAAACTTCTCTTAGTGTTATTGTATTTGCTTTTGACCTTTTTTCTTAAACAAAAACCAGATCATACCATTAACTTGGCAGTGTATCATTGACATCCCTCTGAGTCATATTATCTATACCTGAGTTCTATTATCTGTAAAGCTAAATGATTTTAAAACAATTGCCTAATATAATGTGGATCTACCATAATTTGTTCAGCCTTTCCTGATTGATGACTTTCAGTTTGTTTCTGGCTATTTCACTGAAAGCTATGCAATAAGCATCCTTATTTGTATCTTATTTGTATCATTGACATCCCTCTGAGTCATATTATCTATACCTGAGTTCTATTATCTGTAAAGCTAAATGATTTTAAAACAATTGCCTAATATAATGTGGATCTACCATAATTTGTTCAGCCTTTCCTGATTGATGACTTTCAGTTTGTTTCTGGCTATTTCACTGAAAGCTATGCAATAAGCATCCTTATTTGTATCTTATGATGCTTTTGATTGTACAAACTAGACTACTAAAGATGGAAATAATGGATCAAACAATGTGTATGCTTCAAAATTAAATAGATATTGCCATATTTCTTTCCCAAAAAGGCACAGCGATTTTTACTCCTTCCACCCATGTGATTTTTACTCATCAGAGGTTTAATAACTTTAACAGAAGTCCTAGTTAATCGTACTACAAAAGAAAAAAATGAAATAGGGGATAAAAGTATCTCTACTTGGAGATGATATGACCATATGGCTAGAAAACTCAATAGACTAAAACCTAGAAAGAATTTAGTAAGTTATTTGGAAACAAAACAAGTATGTACAAATCAATAATTTTTCTCCATGTTATCTATATCCAGTTGGAAAAAAAAATCCCTTTCACATTAGCAACAAAAACTCTTAAGTACCAAGGGACAAATTTAGCAAAAAAAATAAAGTATTTCATTTTTAGGTAGGTAGGTAAAGAAAAATATATAGCATAAAGACAAGCAATATGAACAATATAACAAATTTAGCAAAAAAAGGAAGGGCTTTTTATTTTGCATCTAAAATTCTTTCTGGTTGAAGAGGTGAAAAAAAGCATTTCATTGTGCTTTTTAATATGCACTTTTTGGACTACTTGTTACCTTGAGCAGCTTTCTGTGGAATTGTTTACCATTTGCATTTCTTCTTCGGTAAATCGCCCTTTTTCTACTGGGCTGCTTTCTTATTGATTTATAAGAACTTCTTGTCTATAAGGTATATTTACTCTTTGACATATGTGTTGCAGATATTTTTTCCCCAGCTCTTTTTGTCTTTTGACTTCATGAATGGTACCTTTTGCCATAAACTTTAAAAACCTTTTTATATTGTTCATATTGCTTGTCTTTATGCTATATATTTTTCTTTACCTACCTACCTAAAAATGAAATACTTTATTTTTTTTGCTAAATTTGTCCCTTGGTACTTAAGAGTTTTTGTTGCTAATGTGAATGGGATTTTTTTTTCCCACTGGATTTAAGAGACATTGAGGAAAATTTTTGATTTGTTCATTCTTTTTTTGTTTCCAAATAACTTACTAAAATCTTTTCAGGTTTTAGT
>NW_006439192.1:1533291-1539722 GCF_000325575.1 Pteropus alecto | reverse complement strand
AAAAAAAAATCCCATTCACATTAGCAACAAAAACTCTTAAGTACCAAGGGACAAATTTAGCAAAAAAAGGAAGGGCTTTTTATTTTGCATCTAAAATTCTTTCTGGTTGAAGAGGTGAAAAAAAGCATTTCATTGTGCTTTTTAATATGCACTTTTTGGACTACTTGTTACCTTGAGCAGCTTTCTGTGGAATTGTTTACCATTTGCATTTCTTCTTCGGTAAATCGCCCTTTTTCTACTGGGCTGCTTTCTTATTGATTTATAAGAACTTCTTGTCTATAAGGTATATTTACTCTTTGACATATGTGTTGCAGATATTTTTTCCCCAGCTCTTTTTGTCTTTTGACTTCATGAATGGTACCTTTTGCCATAAACTTTAAAAACCTTTTTATATTGTTCATATTGCTTGTCTTTATGCTATATATTTTTCTTTACCTACCTACCTAAAAATGAAATACTTTATTTTTTTTGCTAAATTTGTCCCTTGGTACTTAAGAGTTTTTGTTGCTAATGTGAATGGGATTTTTTTTTTCCAACTGGATATAGATGACATGGAGAAAAATTATTGATTTGTACATACTTGTTTTGTTTCCAAATAACTTACTAAATTCTTTCCAGGTTTTAGTCTATTGAGTTTTCTAGCCATATGGTCATATCATCTCCAAGTAGAGATACTTTTATCCCCTATTTCATTTTTTTCGTTTGTAGTACGATTAACTAGGACTTCTGTTAAAGTTATTAAACCTCTGATGAGTAAAAATCACATCTGTTGCTCTGTGCCATGACTTCCTGTATAACATTGTCATGTTTCCTCTTCACAGCAGAAGTTGTTGGTATCAAATGACTTCAAAGCCAGTAGTATCGTGCAGGCTCCTTCCTTCCCAACTAGCTTCTGAGCTCTTTAAAGTTAGGGATCATGTCCCTTATTTTATGTCCCTCACAGAACCTAGCAGAGAACTGGACATATATTAAACACACATCGAAGTGTCAGATGTGTTGAATGTGCTCCTAACCTCTTTAGTGTTCCTCACTTCTTCCTTGAAGCCAGCTCTGACCTTATAGGACTCTAGATCAGATGTCCAAAGTGCTCTTTGCCCAAAGGGCCCTTCTTCCTTACCCACCCTATAGAATTTAGATTTTTTCAGTCTCTACACCAGACAGGTTCCTCTTCTCAAACTTGATCAGCATCAACATCACTTGGAGAGCTTGTTAAAACATAGATTGCAGAGTCACCCTCAAAGTTTCTGATTTAGTAGGTGTGGGGTGTGGGACCTGAGAACACTGCATTTCTGACAACTTTGGATGCTTCAGGTTCTGGCAATGCAATTTGAGAACCACTGCTCTAGACTGTAGTTGGTGACCTCGCGAATGAGAGGCTATGGGTTCTTTGCATGAAAAAGCCAGATTCTTGTGGTGGTCCAAGTTCTGCTCACACAGCCAGGTCCTCTTTAGTTCACCCGAGGGCATCTGCTCAGACCTTGTCCCTCTACCACAAGTCTGTGCACTGGAAGTCAGAGTATGTGTCAGGGGCACACAATGTTCATCTTTCACAGCATAGGTGATTTTGAAATGAAAAGCATTTTTTAGGCTTAATGGAAATCCACTCCCCTTTCCACCTTCTCAGCCTCTGCACTTAGATACCTTCATGAAAACAGAATCATCCATCGGGATCTAAAGCCAGAAAACATCGTCCTGCAGCAAGGAGAGCAAAGAGTGAGTGACTACCCCGGGACTTGGAAAGTCCTGGAGACTGCCTCAGGGAAGTTGCTCTGGTAGAGAAGGAACAAACTTTACATGTTTGTTTATATTCGCTTTGATTCTCTGGGAATGCTTTTTGATTTGGATCAAAATTCAGCAAAAAAATTCTTGCTTGCAGATTGAGGCAAGTTTGAATGGATCACATTGTTAATTGCCCAAGTTGCAGGAATCTGATAAGGAAAATAATGTTTGTCTTCCCACCTTCACCCCCAACCTTTGGGACTAGCACTTCTTGGAAATAGACTTTTTGTTTTCCGTTTGTTTGAGAGCATCCGCTCTTGATGCTAACATGGAAACCAGCACGAAGGTGGTTCTGGGTGTGGCTGAGAAGAGGCATTTGGAGCTGGCACCTGCCCGTGGAGCCTGGTCCAGCCTGCAGTTTCCCCAGAGCTCTTAGCAGCCCTCTTCAGTGGCCCTCCTTCCTAGGTGTGGTGGTAACATTCCCATGGGGCTTAGCACTGTGCTCTTCCACAGACTTGTTTTTTTTAGCTGGGGATGATGAACAGGGGCTCAGCTGAGTGGACTGTAGTAACTCAACTCATGGGTCACTTAATCTCTCTGATGCACCTTCTGTCAGCATTCTGGGCTGACCCATGATTATCACAGCACTCACCTTTGTTTCAGTTCACTCATTCTTACCATTGGTTCTAAGAATTGAGAACTAAAGGTTTCCACTGAGAAGGGATTGGCCTGGTCTCTCACATCATGAAGTCCAGGTTTAGCAGTCTTGAGGTCTAGTGCATGGTCTGTTAATGATGGCCTTTCTCTGGTGACTGGTCACAGCGCAAAGGAGAACATATGCCTTTTTTCAGCATTTTCACAGTGTGTGTTTCCTTTTGCCCTAAATCTACCATGTTGGAGGCATTCTTCTGTGAATTTGGTAGTTCTGAGGAACTTATTATCTAATACCACCTGGGATTTCAGAAATATCCTCTGCTCTGTCAACAACAATCAGAATTTTTATAGGAGGACAGTGTATTCTCATAACCCTCAGATTTTTCTTCCTTCCCTTTTTTTTTCCAGTTAATACACAAAATTATTGACCTAGGATATGCCAAGGAGCTGGATCAGGGAAGTCTCTGTACTTCCTTTGTGGGGACCCTGCAGTACCTGGTAAGACATGGGATTTACATGTTTGCTGATCAGTTTCTGTCTCATGGCCATATCTCTGGGGCTCCTCTCTATCCTTGCCTTCTAGCATCTAAGTCTTGCCAGCTCTTTGGATGTTTCTTAGATGCATAAGAATTGTTGTATGAGGTCAGAGGCAGAATCTGTTCAAGTCAGCACTTTTTGCCAACAGAGGCCCTATAGAAAGATGTGATCCTCTTCTTTGGTGTCAGAAGAGCTCTGCTAGTGTGCTGTCACACAAATCTCATAACCTCTGAGATTCAGTATTTTACCTGAAAATGAAGAGTTTAAACTAGATTCATGCTGGTCTGTAGAGGCCACAGTTTCCATGAGGCGTCTCGGGCCATTGAGGAGGAGCTGAGCTCTGAGCTCCCACCCTTTATGTTATTTCGTCTGAATATTGGGGTTCTATTTGAGTTATCCATTCATTCAAGAAATATTGATCGAGTGTGGTCTGTGTGCCAGGTATTGTGCTAGAAGCTGATGATGCAGTGGGAAAGAAGACAAGCCTTTCCCTGGCTTTGGGAGCTTAGAGTTTAGCAAGGAAGCAGGTATTACACTGACACACAAATGACTGAGAAAATGCAGTTCTGATAAGTGTGATAAGAATATATATTAGGAGGACCTAGCCTAGTGTAAGACCTGAAGCGATGGATAAGTGAAAAGGGGCTGGAGGTGGGTGGACTGAGAGGAAATTCCAGGCATAAGGATAATATATTAGGAGACCAGAAAGTGTGGCTGGAACCTAGAGAAGAAAGGAGAGAGTATCTTGAGTTGAAGCTGGAGAGAGGGGCAGGGGAGAGATAATACAGGGCATTTGGGGCTGGGTTAAAGATTTTAGACTTTATCCTAAAACCTCTGGAGAGACATTGAAGGATTTTAAGTTAGAGGGGGATCAGGTTTACCTTTTAAAAAGACCACTTTTGGTACAGTGGGGAGAATAAATTTCACTGAACAAAAATAAATCTGGTCAGGTAGTAAGGAGGTTGTTGTGATAGTCCAGAGCTGGTGGCAGCAGTAAGGACGTAGAGAATGATTCATGGAATGCTTAGCAAGAGACTCAGCAAAACTTGGTAATAGATTGCTTGTGGGATGATAACAGCCAGTAAAATGTTGATTGAATGAAGGAGTGTACAGTTTAAAAATCAAATACAAAAAAAAGGTTGAAAGACATTAGGCTAGATGAGCTTAAGTATCCTATCTAGTTCTCAAAAAAAAAAAAAAAACCATTCTGAGTGCATTTGTACTTCCTACTTATCCCATCAACCATGGTCATGGGCTCCACCAGTTTATCACCTACTCTGAGGAATATAGGTTTCAGAGTGGCAACTCATGGATGGGTATGATGCAGGGGCCTGTGCCCGTATAATGTAATCACGTTGGTCCTGCTGTGTGTCCCCTGGAATCCTCATTAACTCAGCCACAGTTAAGTGAGAGGGACCCCAAGCTCTGACCAGGATGCTCAAGTCAAATCTTACACTTACAGGAGCTAAAACTTCTGTCCATAACCAGACACAGATTAATCTGACCATCCCCTAATTTTTCCTCTTGTTTTAGACTCCTTGGCTCTTTCATAACTGTCACACTTCCAGCAGACTGTGCACAGTCCTGTCTCTGTGCCTTTGCTTGTGATGGTCATTTCTGGAATGTTTCCTCTCAGACACTCATGTGAGGAGCCTTCTTCTAAGCCTGGTTCCGGTCCCACCTGTGCTTCGATGATTTCCTTGGTCACTCCAGCTCTTTCTACTTGGGCAACAGTCATGCATCTGGCTTTTTCTCTGCCTGATTGTATATATTCCATCCCATTGTACGACCATGTCATATACCACATCAGTTAGGAGAGTTGGTTAGCATATGGGATCATTTTCCTTTGTTGTATGCAGCCTATCTTCCCATCTCCTCACAGAGCCTAAGAGAAGGGTATACGATATACTCTGGTCTACCTAAAAATCCCCTAAGGGCCCTTGTATCAGCATTAGGAATGAATGAGGTACAGAAATACCACCACCTAAATGTGGTCACCTCCTCAGCCTTGAGTGGATGTGCCGGTGCCCCATGGTTGGAGCCGGGAAAGTGTGGGGCATGATTAGAAGGGCTGGTTGCCCCTTGCTGTGGTGGCTCCTTAGAAGAGGGAGCAACTCAGGTGTGTCTACACCATGCGTTGTTTCAGGCCCCGGAACTGCTGGAGCAGCAGAAGTACACAGTGACTGTCGACTACTGGAGCTTCGGCACCTTGGCTTTCGAGTGCATCACGGGCTTCCGGCCTTTCCTCCCCAACTGGCAGCCTGTGCAGTGGTGAGTGAGAGACCACGGCCCTGGGACCGGGGCCGGGCAGTCTCCTGAAGGAAGGAGTGTGTTCCTCTTTCTTTGCCATGTCGCTTCGCCTGTTCCCACCTCACTGGGCACTCTCAGGCTGGGCCGTGATCTGTCTTCCAGAGAGAAAAAGTCCTGTTGGAATGTAGCATGTGGACAGTCCAAGCTCCAAAGCCTAGAAAAGTAGAGCAGTTGTTAAGTATTAACATCTTTAAATGTAATACTATATAAATGACATTTTCTTGGTGTTCGATAGCATCAAGTCAGTACATTCACAGACTGTTGTGTACATTCGTGCACTTACACTGAAAATGCTTGTGTTTTAGTAAATAAAAGATATGTACATATGACAAATGGGAAATATTTACATAAAAATTTATTGTTGACAAATTTTACTATACCAAAATATAAATTTTTGTTTTAAAAACATAAGAAAGTGGCTTAAAATGTGAACCAAGTAAGTTACAAAAAAAGATTTTCTAATTAAAAAAAACAGATATAATTTTTAAAAATTACTTCATATTCTTTAACTTTTTAAATATAAAATAACATGTTATTCCTTATATATATAAAAGTTAATCATTACTGGAATGTACAATTTAAAATTTACATTCTCCTAAATCAGTTAGGTTTCATTCAGAATTGTTTCTTGAGAAGGCCACACGCTAATTTAAATAATCCTACTGTTATTCAAAATTTTTTTATTTTCAGTTTTGTTTTTTTTTTTTGAGCGGTAATGGTTCACATGGTTCAAACTTCAAAAAGTATAAAAGAGTATATACAGTGACAAGTCATCTCATACTGGCTCCCAGCCACCTGGTCTTCTTTCCCACAGAAACCTGATAGCACTGGTTTTTTGGTGTGCTTCTAAAGATGTTTCATACGTATCCAAGCACATTGGCATGTATTGGTTTGTTATTTAATTTGTGTGTCTCTCTCCTTCTTTACATTAATGCTAGCGTCATATGAATTCTGTCTTGTATGTGCTCTTAAAGCATTTTTACACTGTGAGAATTTCTTTCACATACCCTGGAAACAATCATAACTGTTTTTGTGTATCTCCAGGCTTTTCAGCATGTGTGTTATACTTAAAAAGACACAAATTACATATTCTCATATAATCTGCTTTTCATATTGACTATTGAAAATACTTATTTTTTACCATATTGTTTGGTATTCCACTGAGTAACTTACGCCCATTGTTGGAAACGTGGGTGGTTTATAATTTTTAC
>NW_006439192.1:1485223-1533241 GCF_000325575.1 Pteropus alecto | reverse complement strand
TTATATATCTCATACATTTTTCCCAGGGATAAATTCCTAGAAATGGAATTAATAGATCAAAGATTATGTACATTTTAAAGGTTTTTAGATGTATATTAACAAAATGCTCAACAGAAAGGTTGTATAAATAATGTTTCCACCAGGAACATACAAAGCTGTCCCTTTCACCACACCATTGCCAACACTGGCTGTTATCATTTTTCTAAATACTTTTCTGGAAGTAGCGAAAACAATTAACTTTTTTCAAAAACAGGTATTAGCATCATGAGAATATTTATTTCTAAAAATAAGATGTAGCCTTTGAAATCTGTTCCAGAAGAGTGGTTTTATGTGATGGCTGTCTAGTTTAGTCAACATTTATACACCACGTGTTGGAAAAGCAAAGGTAAATGAGGCAAACAAGGCCCCTGCTCTTGAAGTCTGGTGAAATGGCAAAGTATGGTGACTTATTTTAAAACAAGTAATGCTTGTTGGCTTACGTAGATTCTGGATATTGAAGAATTAGCTCATTAATTTATAATCATACCTTATAATGTAAGCATCGTAAAAATAACTTTAAATATCTGTAATCTATAGTGTTTTTAACTAACCAGGGAATTACAACATTTCTCAGTTCAAATGTTAGGTTTTTACGTTATTCATAACAAGAGTTAAAATCCATTAGACCTAGAAGAACACATACTATTAGAAAATATATTCCTAATGGCTCAACATCTTCATAATAAGTCTGTTATCTGCACAATCAGCTTCCTAGAACTCCCCTCATCGGTGCTGGAAGGCCACATGACCACTTTCAAGTGGATTTCTCTGATGCCCGATAAGGAGCTGTTTAGTGGACTAGTGTGAAAGAAGTGCCTGTCTCATCTGTTTATAATTCTATTATAAAGCTATTTTGAAATATATTATAGGATCTAAGCAATAAGCATTTTATTTACTATGTCCTTTTATTTTTATAATTTCCCATTGACAGACTAAGTTTTCTATTAGAGGACCATCCCACTTGTATGTAATGCCAAAGTGTTGGTGCACCTACCTTAAAGCTATCAGTTTTAGCCAGAGCTGTAACCCACTGGCCTCTGCCATCCACCAGCTCTTCTGGGTTTGCCATGTACTCTAGATATCAGTTCGCCCGTTACCAATGAGAATTGTGCAGGTGAACACTTTTTATTTGAATTTCCTAGGTGTTCTTGTAACGGAAGGATTTGGACATTCAGGCAGAGTAGAAAGAACTCACCAGACTTTGGATTTGAGTCCCCGGTTCTGCCACTCTCTAGTTGTGTAACCTTGGGAAAATCACCTGATCTTCATTTTCTTACCACTGATTGGGGGACTAAAAACAGTGTCGACCACATATGGAGTTATCATGGCAAAGAAGTGCATGTTCAGTGTCAAAGTACTTGGTTATCTATGAAGCATTATTCAAATTATTATCCTTGTCACCAAGAAGATTTGAAACCAGTTGGCTTTAAAAATTTTTTCCCTTTACTATTTCAGATGCATCAGTTCTTTAAATTGGGAAATACAAAAATTTATTTACCCCTAGAAATAATATTTAACCATATACATTAAGAGGAAAGTGCATATGTTTGTGCATGTGTTGTGCATATTTCCTGTAAATGTGATATGAATGCTACAATCATGGTTTGGAAGTCCTGATTTTATCCTTCATCTAAATATAAGAGTTTTATATTAGATAAAACAAAAGGTAGAATAAAAGATAAGGACAAGATTGAGATAAGGAGTCAGCAAGCAATTCTTACTCTCATTCAGGCAGTACTGTTCATTCTTAGACTCTCAAAGAACCTATCCTAGCAGGATTCAAATGCACTCACTGACTGTTATCTCGAAAAAGTAAATAGTAACTGGGGGTATGTTGTATAAGTGATATGTTTCCATTTTAAGGACTGTAATTAACAAGAATACATGTCTGCAGGCATTCCAAAGTCCGGCACAAGAGTGAGATGGACATTGTTGTTTTTGAAGACTTGAATGGAGCAGTAAAGTTTTCAAGCTCTTTACCCTATCCCAATAATCTTAACAGGTAAGGCACAGTGACATTTCTCTTCTACATATTTTTCTTTTTTCAGAAACATGTCTGAGGTGACATCCAGAGACTTTTTTTAATTAAAAAAATTTATTTCTCATATTTCTGGAGGTTAAAACTCCAATATCAAGATATCAGCAGGTTTGGTTTCTGTTGAATTCTCCTGCCTTGGCCACCTTCTCACTGTCCTCACATGGCCTTTCCTTTGTGCTATCCATAGGCTTTTAAATAGGTTATCAGGTTATCATCCTATGACTAGAAACTTGACATAACCCATCTCAATCCTAGAATGGATTCCCATCACTCACCCTCATCTAGAAATCACCTCTTCTAAATTTACATAACAATTTATCTGCACCTCTTATTACCCTTAGTAGCTTCTACCTTGTGTTACATTTGGTTTTGCATAGAGTTTATCTCCTACTCAAATGTAAGCATTTTTAGAGTAGGGAATTATACTTCTTCTCTTTGCACTCCTTATGTAGCCTAATACTGTCATAGGCAACAAATAAACCTTTTGAATGGCATTGCGATCTAATCCTAGAGCCAGAATATGAACCGTTAAATAATAATATCAGAATTGGGTAATAGTACACAAGGAAGTTGCAAGGGAGTCACACAGTTGAGTAGCATGGATAATAATTACCGTGAATATTTTGTAGAGGGATATTGAGAAGTCAGCTGAGAGTACTTATAGGAAGCAGGCTGTGGAGGGCCTGCAGTACCAAGGGAAGGAGTGTGACTTTTGTCATGTGAACCTACCCAATGCCTTTGAGGGAGGTGATTAACAAAATAAGTCCAGCAGCATGTGGTCTAGATTGTGTGTGAGTATCACCTAGAGGTCTGGTACACCTATAAAGTACAGTTAAAAAGCTTCACAGCAGCCAGTTGGAGATCAGTCTGCTGACCCATCTGTTGAGAAATCCCTGATCTGAAGGAGTGTTTTTTTTAGCTGATCGAGAGAGGTGATAAGCACCTGAATAATTAATTTGGTTGGAAATGTTCACTTTTTCTCTCAGATTAATTCATTTTCAATAATCATTTATTGGCTGCCACCTGTGCATATATTGGTGAAATGCATGTGGGATGTGCGCTTTTCAGTTTGCACATTAAGGCAGCCTGAGACTGGCGTTGGAAGTGTCTCCTCCTACACTGTGTTCCTCTTCTCAGTGTCCTGGCACAGCGGCTGGAGAAGTGGCTGCAGCTGATGCTAATGTGGCACCCCCGACAAAGGGGCACTGATCCTGCGTACGGACCCAATGGCTGCTTCAAGGCCCTGGATGACATCTTAAACTTAAAGGTGAGCATGGAGCCTTGAGGCAACATGTCTGGTCCCTGTGGGACATGGCGGTTCTTATGAGAAAGAAATGCTCATTAAAAAGCAGATCATGGACCACCTGACTGGGGAAATTTAGGTTGCTGCGAGAATGTCCTTCTACCTAAGTAAGGGCATAAGACCCCTGTGCTGATTGACATTGGTCATACAGTTGTAGCTATGGACAAACAGGAATATTTAAGACTAAAGTATATAAACCACAGCACTCAGACTCCCTTCCTCAAGCGAGGCCCTTGCTTTGTGTGGCTGGGAGATGTTGGGAGTGATAGAGGATCGAGACAAAGAGATAGACATCTCTTTAAAGATGGGTTTTTTTCCAATAACACCTGGGTTGTGTTGCAGCTAGTTCATATATTGAACATGGTCACAGGCACCATTCACACCTACCCAGTTTCAGAGGATGAGAGTCTGCAGAGCTTAAAGGCCAGAATCTGTCACGACACAGGAATCCCCGAGGAGGACCAGGAGCTGCTGCAAGAAGCGGGTCTGGCATTGATCCCCGACAAGCCTGCCACTCAGTGTATTTCAGACGGCAAGGTGAGCGAGCCCCTGGCTTCTTACAGAATGCCCTGTTTTTCCCTGACTTTGCCTGCAAGGAAACTAATTATGCATTCAGATTTCAGCTTTATTTTATCAGTTCTATTCAACAAACACTACAGATACTTGCCTGTTTTTTTAAGTCAGAATATAAGATCCTTTGTGTGGCCTAGTGGGACACATGAATCACTTGATTTGTTAGTTCTAGACCACTTAGAGTGCCCTTTTTTTGGCTTCGTTGCCAAAGCAATGCTTCATTCTTCTGAGTCAACCAAAACTGTTTATGATGTATCTTTTGTATACTGAACTGTGCTGACAACCCAAGCAATGCTAGTCATGGTTCCTGTCCCCAAAAGCTGATAAGGTTAACATACGGGAAACAATCACTGGAGAGGAAAGGAAATGGCAAACATCTCAATTGTACAGTAAAGACAATCAGGATAAAATAGACTGTAATAAGTTGTAAATAAGGTGTACATTCAGCTCATAAGTGGAACAGGAACAGCTAATAAGTGGAACAGGAACAGGCCAGAGTCATTGAGGAAGGGTCATGGTCGCTCATTACTCACTGGCTGAAGATGCTGTTGGCGAACAGTGAGAAACACTCTGAAGTCTCTTTTTTATTAATTGGAAAGAGGTGGGGTTGGATCCACAAGATCTCATTTTGTTCTTGTCCCTTTGTAGCTAAATGAGGGCCGCACGTTGGACATGGATCTTGTTTTTCTCTTTGACAACAGTAAAATCGCCTATGAGACTCAGATCACCCCACGGCCCCAGCCTGAAAGTGTCAGCTGTATCCGTAAGAACATCATTGCTTTAAAAAAAAAAAAAATCACTTATAAAGCGCGGAATAAGGCCAGAAAGAGAGACGTGGACCAGGGGAGGGGTCCTCACCAAAGAGATCAGTCCTCGGGGCAGCCTTCTTCATAGGGATGTGGGAGGGGTGGCCCAGCCCAGAAGGAGTGAAGGAAGTCTTCAGTTCAACCTCATAGGTAGAACTTTAAACAGAGGACAGAAAATACTGCCTGCAAGCTACTGACCTTGAATCAGATGACCGTTTTATTTATTTTCGAAGTTTTATTTATATTTTAATAATTAATGTATGCACAGGATACCAAAAAATCAAAAGGTACAAAAGGATATACAGTGAAAAATAAGTTCCCCAGTTCCTCTCTACCCAGTTCCCCAGCATCTTCCAGAGAAACCGCTGCTATCAAATTCTTGGCTATACTTTCCCAGGGTATACTGTGTATTTATAAATTATGTATATATATATAAAATATGTTATATATATATAATTATATGTATATATGTACGTATACATATAATTATATATGTATTATATATAATTATATGTATATATGTACGTATGTATGCATTTGTGTGTGTGTGTGTGTGTATAAAATTTTTTCCCCAAATGGTAGCACATAATACGTACTGTTCTTACCTGCCTTTTTCATTTCATTTAACAGTATATTTTGGAGATTTTTTTCCCCCCGTTGGTGCCTATGTTAGATGGACATTTTTATGCATCTCCCACTCCTATTTCCACACATACACACAGAATAAACAGATCAAGGGTCCAAAGGCTTAGCGATCTCCAGGCTTACTGCTTATTTAATCATCTTCCAGTACTGCTGGTTGAAGCTACATTTTTAGAAAACTTCGTATGACCTTAAATATTGTAAACATAAGAGTTTCTATTGAAAACATATGAGCCTGTGTATGTGTGACTGTCTCCACATGGTTCACACAGCGTTACTTTAAATTAGTAGGTATTTATTGACTGATACAAGCTTGTGCTATAATGGAGTACAAAAAAATGTATGAAACAGTAACCAGGTGTAGCACCCAAAAAAGTTATATAACTACTATGCTATTACATAACCCAAAAAAGTTATGTAATAGCATAGTAGTTATATAACTTTTAAAAACGTAAAAGTGCCAGCGATGTCGCAAGGCAGGACGTGGTTAATCGTAGGGGAGTTGTTCTCTGACAATTGTGTATGTCTTTGTTCCAGTTCAAGAGCCCAAGAGGAACCTGTCCTTCTTCCAGCTGAGAAAAGTGTGGGGCCAGGTCTGGCACAGCATCCAAACCCTGAAGGAGGACTGTAACCGGCTGCAGCTGGGACAGCGGGCTGCCATGTATTGTGCCAGGCGGTTTGGGGCTTAACTTATTTAAAATTACTTGGTGGCTTTTGCCACAGAGAGGTGGTGGAGGCAGGGGCCCAGAAGCAACTGTTAGGAGAGACAAGAGGGAGACACTGGTTTGGATGGGCAGGAAGTGGTCAGCTGAGCTGGATGGAGGGAGCCTTTTTAGACCTGACAGTGTATATAAGGTCAGCACATGGAGCAGGAGTGTAAATGGAGGGTTTGGCTGGCTGAACTGGAGGCAGAATTTGGAACGTGGAGGTGCTCATTGCAATTTGGGTCAGCAACATTCCCCTGATTGTCATGCCAGGGACTGGCTGACTCCTTTCCCCTTGGATTTATTGGCCCTTTGTGTAGTACTCTGTCTAGTTCCAAATTTGGTACAGAACATCATACATTGCTGAGGGCTTGGAAATTGTCTTTATGGTTATAAGTGGCTGCTCCTATAATAATTATAGCAGGGACCTGCCTTGGCATTTGAGGTGGTTTTGTTATTGTACAGGAAATGGTATTTGGATCCCAAAGATGCCCCAAGGCTCTGTTTCTTGTGGTCCCTGCAGGATGAACCTCCTCCGGAATAACAGCTGCCTCTCCAAGATGAAGAATTCCATGGCTTCCATGTCTCAGCAACTCAAGGCCAAGTTGGATTTCTTTAAGACCAGCATCCAGATTGACCTGGAGAAGTATAGTGAGCAAACTGAGTTTGGGATCAGTGAGTGTACTCTTTGTAATTAGTTTGGAGAGACCATTTCATTCTTGTTTTCTCTTTCTGAGGTTTCTTTCTTTCCTTTTTTTTTTTTTTTTTTTTTTTTTTTTTTTATTGTAGCCATTCTGATTGGTGTGTAGTGATGTCTCATTGTGTTTTTAATTTGTATTTTTTGTTTTTCATTTTTTTTCCTACTTTTTTTTTTCCAGCATCAGATAAACTGCTGCTGGCCTGGAGGGAAATGGAACAGGCTGTGGAGCTCTGTGGGCGGGTAGGAGACTCATTTTAGGTTTATATCTTTATGGGGAAGGAGTGGGGAGCGTGGAGAATGAGGCTTTTTTTCTACCATTTTGCACTTTCTCTTCAAACACTAGGTCCATCTTCTGTGTCAGAATTCAAGTTTTCCTCACTGTGCCTTTTGACTTTAACTAGGATTTTCTGGAAAGAGGCTGGGAGAGTAGCCAGTAAAGGGCGCCCCACTGTGGAGACCCAAGAACTACACAGATGGACAGAACTGGTCCAGATTTGAATAAGGAGCAAAATGTGAAGTGTCCTTGGGTCAAGCCTAGACCTCTTCCTATTAGAAAGGGCCTTGGACGAATGAGCAACATTTCATCTAGTCAAAAGTTTTTGCCTAATTTTGTTGGGACACTAAATCCATAGGGAAGAAAGAGTCTAGGCAGAGTGCAAGGACAGTGTAAATTCAGATGCCACTGAAAAATGCTAATTACAAAGGCAAGGAAAGCATGATTTAGTGAACCTCATACAAATTGAAGACCTTGGGCTCCAAGGCACTTTTGTGGACTTTTTCACCATTTTTCCCCTGTGAACTTGGGCAAGGACCTTCACCTCCATGTTTTAATGCCTGTTTCTATCAATCAGTACTGAACGCGTGCTTTAAGGTGGCTGTTGTAGAGACAAAACCTGATTTAACTGTGGAGACAGTGAGTGCTCCATGCTATCTTGGCACTCATATACATAATCTATGAAATAAGAGTCCAGGCCTTCCCACATAGGATGACATTGGATGGACTTAGGACAAGAGAAGGAATATACATAGGGCATCTTCTATATGCCAAGTACCATGCCAGATACTTATAACTTTGTCTTACCTAACTCCTAAAATGGCCCTATTAGAAGCCTATTTTGTAGTAGAAGAAACTACAGATCGAGGGTTAAAAATTTTCCCAAGGGTCACACATCTAGAAAGTAGTAGACCCGAGATCCAAACCCAGGTCACTCTGACTCCAAAGTCCACATTCCTTCTAGCCAGTCAGTCATGAGTCTTGAGTGAATTTGGAGGGTTTGCCCTGAAAATCTGGCATCTCAGAATGCTCTTATTACGTCAGATGACATTAGCACAGCTTTTTTCATTAGGAGAATGAAGTGAAACATCTGGTGGAACGGATGATGGCACTGCAGACTGATATCGTGGACTTGCAGAGGAGCCCAATGGGTCGGAAGCAGGGGGGGACTCTGGACGATCTGTGAGTACCAACTGAGCAGGGGACCACACGCTGTCCCTAGCACATGCAGAAGCCCTAACCAGAGTTTCCATATGTATTATGTTGAGATCACGTGTGGTTATTATGGAAGCTCTGTGAGACCACTCTCCTCTAGAGCACGTTCCCCAGTGAATCATTTTGGAATGTTCCGGAGATGAGCGAGGGCAAGTTACCATCACTCTGAGCCTGAGTTTTCATCTCTATTTAGTGGCCAGAAAAACTGTCTGACTTCCCAGAATTGTAGGATCAGTTCAGATAATGCATAGAGAAGTGGTTCATAATCAATCAAGGCTTTATGTAATGCAAGGAGCCTTTACCATGTATTAGATGTCACTGTTCAGCCAGCCCCCCCTACCCAGGTGTGGATCGAAGAGCAGAAAGTCAAGCAGAGAAACCTGGCAACTCCTAGAAGTTTGGACCTGGAAACTGTTCATTTGAATCTTTATCAGGAGTTTGGCCTTGGCCCTGGGAGGGAACAAGGGGCCCAGGCAAAGCAGTCCTACTTGTAGGAAATCACACAGGTATATGCAGCCCCTGCAGTGAAGACGGAAGAGATGCCGGCAAGCGCATCATCCTCTCAGGAGCTGTCCTATTTGGGCTCAGCAGTATCCTCTGATGCTTTTACCATGATTCTCAGGAACAGGAGTCCGAATATCAGAAATCTGATTTATTTGTATTCTACACTTTCTCAAATCATTTATTCTCCTGCAGTTTTCAGATGAAAGTCACTTCTGAAAATGTCAGCCAGTCTCACTGTGTTAAGGAGGGAAAGGGATAGGAGTTTGTGTCCACCCTGGGCCTGAGGGGAAGCCATGTTCTCCAGTCCAGCCTCAGGTCCAGTGCTGGCACCTGGAATCACTATTGCGGAAGCCAAGTGGATGGGAATTCCAGAAATCTGAGGGACAGAATGGAAACTCCTTTCCTTAAGATTCTCTCTCATTAAACCTTGGAGATGTTTGATTTTTGATAACGAAGGCGCTTCCTCCCTTATTATAGATATCACCTGTAATATCACCAGAAATAATCATTTTCTTCAGTCAAGACATATTGCCAGTCTTGCTTCTAGAAATCAGTAATTCTGCTGGCAGGAATTAGCTCATCAGTGCTTCAAATGTGCTTATTTGGCCTCAGATCTAGACAAAGCTTCTTTTTTGTATATTTCAGAGAAGAGCAAGCAAGGGAGCTTTACAGGAGACTAAGGGAAAAACCGAGAGGTAAGTGGGCTTTTATGTCTGGCTCGGGTGCCTTGTTATCTCAAGTATGAGGGATTGGTACTCTCTGCCTGCCACCTGGAGGAACTGTGCAACTTCTTTCCTCTTTCCAGACCAACGAACTGAGGGTGACAGTCAGGAAATGGTGCGGCTGCTACTTCAGGCAATCCAAGGCTTTGAAAAGAAAGTGCGAGTGATTTATACCCAGCTCAGGTATAAGCCCCGACTTTCCTACTTGAGGTGGAATGTGGACAAGCAGCGAGACTGTGTGGGGCCATTTCCTCACTCCCCTCTGATGTGCTTAAACCACCTGGAGAAAATTTATTTGGGGCTGCTGATTGGATTCATAATTGACAGAAATTATGTTCTTCTGCTTTCTCCAACCCAAATGCCACTGGAATTTGCCTTGTTTATTCTTTACAGTAAAACCGTGGTTTGCAAGCAGAAGGCTCTGGAATTGTTGCCCAAGGTGGAAGAGGTGGTGAGTTTAATGAATGAGGATGAGAAGACTGTTGTTCGGCTTCAGGAGAAGCGACAGAAGGAACTCTGGAATCTCCTGAAGATCGCTTGTGTGAGTGAGCCCCTGAAGCCCAGCCCACAGCCCTCGGTCTGCCACTGTTCTGTGCCTTTCCACCTCTGTGCAGCTGTCACCACCCCACGAGGGAGACCGCAAAGCCACAGATAAACCACTCAGCTGCTGCTGCTCAATTTTCTCTTCTCCATGAGTCACAATGAGCAGGAGGGGCAGAGTTAGGGCCTGGGCCTGTTGTTTTTATTTATGCATGTATTCATTTCCTGTGGCCACTGTAATAAATTACCACAAAGTATTCTGTCACAGTTCTGGGGGACAGAAGTCTGAAATCAAGGTGTTGGCAGGGCTGGGCTGCTTCTGTAGGCTCTAGGGGAGAATCCCTTTCTGCCCCTCTCGCTTCTGGTGGCTCAAGGAATACCCAGGCATTCCTTGGCTTGTGACAGCATCACTCCATTCTTTGCCTATCTTCACATGGCCTTTTCTGTGTCTCTCTTCTGGGTATCTCTTATAAGAACACTTGTCATTGGATTTCGGTCACATCTGAATAGTCCAGGATGATGTCATCTTGGGATCCTTAACTGTATCTGTAAAAACCGTTTTTTCCAATAAGGTCACATTCCCAGGTTCCTAGAGTTAAATATAGACAGACCTTTTGAGGGTCTGCATGTCAGCACAGTGTGGATGACCCTCATCTATGTCTGCTGCTTAGTATTGTAATTCATACATTCTGTGCCCACCATCTCAATATAGCTGCAATTCCACTGAATGTCGCTCAGAAAAAAAACATAACATAAAAAAGAGAGCCCAGGACAGTGAAAGGAAAAGAGCCAGGCAAAAGCCATGGAAACCAGAGCCAATGGGAGAGTAACCCCCACTCTGAAGACTGCAAAAAGGTGAAAAAGGTTGAAAGGAAAGCTATGTAGTTATCAATAGCCTTTAAGAGCAAAGAAGAGAATGGGAAGGAAAATAGTTGCTTAAGGTGGAAGCAGGACACATGGATGGTGTTTTTTCAGGTCATGGAGATAAGCATATTTGTAGGCCAAGCAGAAGGAGACAGTGTACTGAGGGGTTCATAGTATCAAAGAGATAGAAGACAGTAAGTTTCTAGTCCTGAGACCAGTGGAAAGGTCAACATCATGAGCATGAGTTGAAGTCTTGTCCTTGGGAAGGGGTGAGTGACATTTCCTCCTATAAGTAAGGAGGGAAAGAAAAGAGGAGAGATGACAAGTTTAAGATGGAGAGAGAAGTCGAGCTCTTCACAGGTGATGGCCTGACCTGCCTTGTCTATCCATTTCACATTTATTGAGTGTTGACTATGCCCAGCAGTGTGATGAAAACTGGAGATAAAGGAGGGAGAAAAAAGCATGGTGCCTGACCCAAGGAGCTCATACTCTAGTGAGGGGCACAGACAGGGAAATGAATGGAACAATTTCGAATGGAAAGTGCTCTATAGCAGCTGTAGGAAGCAGGAGCTATAGCACGAATGCAGAGGAGGTGTGCCAGCTTGTTTTAGAGGTGAGGGAACCATGGGAAACGTTCCCAAGGAGGTGCTGTTTCACCTGAAGAATGAGTAGGAGGTAGGTGGTTAGGTGACGATGAAGTCAAAATTGGGTGCTGGAATAGCTGATTGAGATTAGACCTTGACATTCAGGTGGAAGAGAGGGTGTGGAGCCAGGATGTGTCCCATAGCTTGAGAGGCTGAAAGGGTTGAAGAACTGCAGGCTACAGTGAGGGCAAGGAAAGGGGTCAGTGAGCAGTAGATGAGGCCAGCAGATGAGAGTGTGTTGGGGACTCGAAGAGGAGAGGTGGCTTGATGTGCTGAGAAGGTTGACCATAGGTCATGTCTGTGAGCTGCAGGCGTAAGGAAGTACAAGTAGCTAGAGCAGGAGCCATTAGTTTAGCATCTTGGCTTTGAGGTGGAGTGGTTACAGCATCCTGGGAGTCAGAATATCTTGGTTTTCTTCTCAGCTGCCCCACAGATGGGTGATTCAGTCACTGATAACTTTTTTGTGTGTTTCAGTCTTCTGCTTGGAAAAGAATAAAAACCTCTCTCTTTCAGTTTCCTTATAAATGTTCACTAAGCAACCAAACTAATGAAATAAAGCCTACAAATACAGGCACTCAAATCTCTGTATTTAGAATCTTTTATCAAAAAGTACACCTGTAAATAGAGAAACATTTACTAAACTTAAATGCAAACTATTAGCTATTGTCACAGATAGAAATGTTGACCAATATTCTCTAGGAATAGCATGTGTCTTATGGCCAGTTGTCTTGTGAGAAAATGCCATAGTGTGAATGCAAAATTCGAATCAGCCCTCTGCTCCAAAATTTTGTCGACTTTCTTTTTGGTTTTGTCTTTTAGAGCAAGGTCCGTGGTCCTGTCAGTGGCAGCCCAGATAGCATGAATGCTTCTCGCCTTAGTCACTCTGGTCAGCTAATGTCTCAGCCTCCCAACGCCCCCTACAGCTTGCCCGAGACAGTCAACAAAAGGTACGTCATTGTCATCAGTTACAGTGCCAAGTGTAATATTCAAGGGAACTTGAATATTAGGAGGTCATGGGATAGAAATGTGCCAATAGACCATTTTGTCTGTCCGATGATCTTGTGCGTGTTTTTCCTTTGTGTTTGTTACATATGCTAGGCACTGTGGGGACAAATGTCTCATAGTCCCTTGTAACTTGCTAACTAAAGTTTCCTTGTCTTAGGGTTGGGTTACTAATTGCTCAATAAGAATATTGAAAGTGCTAGTCAGTCACATGCTGTAATGTAGTCCATCAATCATTACCTGTTCTTCAAAACCAGCTTCCCTGCAGGGAGGGCCCTATTCATCCCCCCTGAGTTCTCTCTTCCTCCCTTTCACCCTCCATCCCTTTGGATTACCAACCTCCCATTTTCCTCCCACGGCCTCCCATCACCTCTCATTCATCCCTTCCTTCCCCTCCTGTCACCTGTACACTGATAGAGAGGTGGTGAACAGAACACTTCAGCCCTTTCTGGCAAGCCTTTTTGCCTCCCTGCTTCATATCTTTACTTCCTCCAAGCCCTCTTTGGTCAAATTAGTCTTTACAAAACACCATTTGAAGTTATTCCTTGGTCAGTAACTAGCAATGGCTTCCCATTCCCTAGAAGATCCAGCCTGAGCCTTTTCAAGGCATTCATGGGCACCTCACAGCGGCTGTGCAAGAGGATCCACTGTTCCCACACAAGTTCTTGCTCTAGCTCAGTTTATCTTTAAGTCTGGTCCAGACCAGCAGCATCAACAGCATCTTGTTAGAAATGTAGATTCTGAATCAGAAGCTCAGGGGTGGGGCACGGCGGCCCGTGTTTCACTAGCCCTGGCAGATTCTGATGCACACTCAAGTTTGAGAGCCACTCTCTGGCCAATGCCCTTCCCTAGAGCAGTCCTGCCATCTGGAGGGCACATCTGCTTCCTGTCTCCTCCGAAGCCCTGAGCGCACATGCACTCAGGGATTGCTCTCTTCTTGGATCACCTGTGGGGATCGTTTGTTTCTAATTCAGTCCCATACCTGTTTATTCAGCACCTTCTATGTGCCAGGCCCTAGGCAGTGGAGGTAGTTAAAATCAGTTCCTGTCTACGGCCATGCCACCCTGAACAAGCCCAATCCCGTCTGATCTCGGAAGCTAAGCAGGGTAGGGCCTGGTTAGTACTTGGATGGGAGAACACCTAGGAAGACCACGTGCTGTAGGCATTAAAAAATAATAATAATAAGGGATTGTAAGCTGACAAGGTCCTTGAAATCTGTGAGGTCAACCAAGGGTTGCCTTGCCTAAAAAAAAAAAAATCAGTTTCTGTAAGGCAAATCTATAGACATAGAAAATAGATTAATGATTGCCTATGGCAGGTGGGGAAGGGGGATGGGAAGTAGCTAATATGGGTACAAGATTTCTTTTTGGGTGATGAAAATGTTCTAAAACTAGATTATCATGGTGGTTGTATAACTCTGTAAAGTCAATGAAACTATCAAATTGTATACTTTAAATGGGTGAACTTTATGTTATATAAATTTATCTCAATAAAGCTGTTTTAAAAAAGTCCTGTTCCTGTATTTGAGGAGTTCATAGCCTATACTGTTTTGGTATTTAATCATATATGGCCTTAGGTTCTTAATTCTCTCTCCAACCTACTGTGAGTTCTTTGAGGATAGTAACCAGGTCCTATTCCTCTTACGTTGCCCTCTGGAGCTGGCATTGAGCCTTTAACCTGGTTAGCAGCCCCATAGAAGAGGCTAAGGAAAAAGATGCCCTCTGTGCCTACCATCAGAGTGTCACACTTTGCAAGGCGAGAGGAGTTTCAAGACACTGTCTTCCTGGATTTGTCACATTCCCTCTAATGATATCCTCAAAGCCTTAGAAAAGTCATCCTGGGAGCACAGGTTGCCAGTTGTCTTTCCATATCATAGAACTGAGGTTAAAAAAGGACGAATAACTTATTATATTCTCCCCTATTTCACCATGGCCTATTCTTGATAGGACACGTGCATTTCTTATTATAGAAAAGAGAGAACACAGGTTAATGAAATCAGTTCCCAGAACTTGCTTTTCTGTAGACCTCAAGGAACTGTGGAAATTGCTTGGTTTGTATATATTTTTTCCATTTCAAAAATTGAAAAACAGGTGATTTGAGAGATTTCTTTAGATTTTGGTAGTTTGGAGAGAATTAATAAATTCAGCTGTCTAGTTAAGTCTGAAAGAACTCTTAATTTTTTATTAAGCAGGGATCTGTTTGCTTTTTCACATTGTGACCAGTAATAATCATGGCTGGATTTGGGCTTCTGAAAATGCTTAATTAGATGCATGAAGTCAATAATCAATGACGTGGCGTTTTAAGACACTCAGAACCAAAATAATTATTATTTAATTCTTAGAATCTTGCCAAAGCTATTTAAAAATATGCTAAACAGAAGGTTTATCTCTGAAAAAGTAATACTGACCACTTTCTAATAATTCGATCATTTTCTTTAGTGAAGAGTTGATGGCTGAAGCACATACTCTCTGCACCCAGCTAGAAAATGCAATGCAAGACACCATGAAAGAACAGGACCAGAGTTTACGGGTAATGAATGGCTTCTGTGAATCTCAGCTGTCCCATCCTTTCTACAGCAGACTAGAAAAAGAAAATGGAAAGGCAATCCAGCATTTCCTTGACCTCAGCATACACTTAGGATTTTCTAGTACAGCTGACCCTTGAAAAAGACAAGGGTTAGGGGCACCAACACCCCACACAGTCAAAAATCCACATATAATTTTTGGCTCCCCCAAAACTTAACTGCTTATAACCTACTGTTGACAGGAAGCCTTCCTTACCAATGACGTAAACAGTCAATTAACACATATTTTGTACGTTATATATACTACATACAGTTATTCTTATAATAAAGTAAGCTAAAGAAAAAAAATGTTATTAAGAAAGTCATAAGAGAAAATACATTCACTGTATTTATGGAAAAAAATTCCCGTGTAAGTGGACCTGCGCAGTTCAAAACGTGTCATTCAAGGGTCAACTGTACATATTTATTCTTCATCATCATCACCATCATAATGCTAACAATTATTGGATGGATACAAGTACTTTATGTGTACTATCTCATTTTATCCTTAACACACTCGATCCTTATGAAGAAGGTAATATTATTCTAAGGGCTTCTGCCTTCCCCCAGCCCCTGCAACTTTTGTACCATTGCTAAGCATCTGTATGTGTGTGTGTGTCGGTGGGGGGTGTTGCTGTGCTGGGCTTCAGAGATAAAACAAGAACCTGTCTTGGCCCTGCTTCCCAGGGACTCAGACCTTAGCAGTAGGTAGTACTAGTTATAGGGAAGCAAACATAAAGAAAAACTAATCACAATACATGTATGTTAACACAAAGCTAACATTGTGTGAGGATCTTAAGTCATTCCCTCAGCTCTTTAAATGGCCTTTTTCTGCTGATACAATCACCTGCTAGCAATTAAGTATGACTCCTAGGGTTTTGGTCTGATGGCAGCAGGGTGGATTAAAGCGTCATTAACTAAGATGGGGAAAGTTAAGAAGCTAGTGGGGCTTCTCAGTTTTCAGAAGACTCAGAGGGGATACTGCTAATTATAATCACCTATTTATTCAAGTGTCTTCTCCAATACTTGGGGCTTTGCATATGTTTCATTGCTGCTCTTCCTCTTCCTGGCATTGTATATTTTATCTTTTCATTGCTAATTTGCATTTCTGCCAGAGGAAAAGGAAGTCTAATCAGGCTATTTCATTTGGAAATCAATAGCTGAGATTTACTCTTGGTACCACCTACCCACAGTGAGCATAAATAAGTGCCGTGAGCACAAGTAATATTAAAATTGCCTTTCCAGTTTCCATAGTCACAGAATCTTAGGGACTCCAGGCTAGTCCAAAGAAAAGATCCTGTATGGTTTTGAATATGTTACTTCAGCTCAAGGGTACCCTGCAATAACAAAACTATTATTAATGAGAGGATTTAAATTTCCTTCCAAATTGTGCTGGTTGCCTCCTGAAAATGAAAAACAACTCGAAGTATATTGGTGGCCATTGTATTTTTAACCTGCCTGTTGACTTTCAGTCTCTAGACTGGAGCTGGTTACAGTTGGAAGAAGAGGAGCAGAATAGCCTGGAGCAGGCCTCCTGACGACAGTGGGTGGCCTGGACCACCTGATGGGGCTGCCTGGCCTGGTGCTCTCCCACAGTGGCCACTGCTATAATGACATCCCAGCAGTCTTTGGCACCCAGATATTCACTGTGGACCAAGGGCCCCCGTGGGCACCGCCAACAACTTGTCTGCACACTGGAAATCCTCCACCACAGAGGCCCAGCGAGCGCGGATGTCAGGCACAAGCTTTTAGGGAGACCAAGCCACAGCAGCTACTTTCTCTGCTCTGAAAAAAAGTGCTTCAAGTACAGTTGCCCCACAGACCATTGGACAAATGTCTAATCTGAATCTTTCAGGACAAAGTAGGATCCACACTTGGTGCCAGCCTATCTTCTCCTGACCCCTCCTGATCTCCAAAGGCCTTGATCCACCTGTCCTCACAGCTAGAATTTTATTGGATTCAGCTTTTCTTAAACAGACTTTTAAATCATGGACTTGATCTGGCCCCATCCTCTCTCTTCCTGTTTTCGTTTCACTGCTGCTAACATTTTCCTTTACCTACACGTTGGTAGTTGTCCTCCCTTGGGCAGTGTTGTAGATAAATGCTAAGCTCCCCCTGTCTGTAGTCCTTTGAGCCACAGAGTGACTCAGTAGAGCCAGCATGGAAGAGCAACTCCATTCCTTTGGATTCCAAAGATTACCTGAGAGTGAGTTGTCATGGAGAAGAAGAAAAGGTTATCTGTCAACCGCAGTGCCCACACCCCCTGTCCTTGCTCAGACACATCTGTGTGTAGCTGCGATGGGATGGGGAGTCCCTGCATCTCATATCCTCTAGCAGTATTATTAAATTGATTTATTTAAAAGTTTCTGTATCTCGTAACATGAATCAAATACATATACTAGGTCCCACAATCCAACTTCATAGAAAATTTTATAAACTAGAATAGTGTGCCTGGATCAAACATTGCCACAGCACGAGCACTGCTTTTTTGACATTTCACAAAACTTCACCTTGATATAAAATAAAGGAGGAATGCAAAACAAGTTCAAGGTAGTGGCGGTAGAGGTAGTGAGAAGTAATCCAGCTCAAATATATATTCTGGAGACAGATTGGAAAAGACTTGCAAACAGATAGGATGTCTAGTGTGAAAAGAGCAATTAAGTATGACTCAGGTTTTGGCCTGATGGCAGGGTGGATTAAAGCATCATTAACTAAAATGGGGAAAGTTAAGAAGCTAGTGGGGCAAGAGTTCTATTGGATATTTTATCTTTGAGGTGCCTATTAAGGACAACTAGAGATGAGCCAGTGGGCAGTTTGATATATGGGGCTAGAACTCAAGGGAGATAAGGACTAGAAATATAAATTTAGGAGTCTTCAAGCTAGATATGACATTTAAAAAGGTGAAACTGGACAAAGTGGAAAAGCTGGTTAGAAGATCAAGGCCTGAGGCATTTTCCCATAGAGGTTGGAGAGTAGAAGAGCTGGGAACTGGCCCACTCACAAAACAACAAACTTGAGTGGCTAGTAAGGAAGAAGGGAAACAGAGCATGTTCTATCTTAGAAGCCAATTGAAAACATTATTTCATGAAGAGAGTGTTAAGTGAATCATGTTATTGATCGATCGAAGATGACAGAGAATTGATTATTTTCCTTGGATTTTCTGGCACTAATTTTTTTTTTTATTGGCGTAATACTATATAAAAGTGATCTCACAGTTCCCTAGAGTAACTTTCATTATTTAGAAGTAATGACTTTTTTATTTAATGAGATGATTATTTTTCAGAACAAAATAATATGAAATTTTATTTTGCCTGGAATAGAGATTGGATGGGAAAAAAAGAACAAAAAAAGTCAGAAGACTCATATCTAAATGAAGGTAGGAATCAAGGTGTTAAGCTGCGGAATAAAGTTAAAAGGCAAGGGATAAGGGAACATACAAATATTTTTTAAAATATACAAATAAAATGTGTAAAAAGGATTAGTAGTAATATATTAAAAATCTAACAAATGACTACTCCACTAGAAAATGAACAAAGGATATAAATAGGAAATTCACACACAGAAATACAAATGTCCATAACTTAAAATGTGCACTGATATTGTAAAAAAAAATACAACCAGGTACAATGTGATTAAACTAATTATAGCTAAAGCATTATTCCATTATTGAAAAATAATGGGAATTTAAAGAGGACTGGATTAGAAGACTGGAAATATATGTCCCAAAATATTAACATTGGTTAAACTGGATGGTTCGACGATCATTGATTTCAATTTTCTCCTTTTATACATTTTACAGATTTTTCTACAGCAACTAGGTATCATTTTGTAATAATTTTATTTGCACATAAAGCAATTGCCTGGAATTGGAAGCTTAGTGTAAACTCCAGGAGTTACACTTGTGAAAGAAAATACTGCTGATATCACTTTCATTTCTCAAGCAGAACTGTAAATTTCTCAGATATAGGTCATCATGCTGTAATGATAGTTTCATTGCTCACTAGGTGAAGCACTTCTCCCTCCCTAATGTTTTTTTTCACTTTAGTCCATACTGGACAAGGCAGGAGGATAAAAAAATATATTTTGACATTGGTTGGCATATGTGCTTAAAAGTTTTGTATGGGAGGCTTTCCTCTTATTGGCATATTTCATTCCAGGCTCCTGCTGCACCTAGTAGAGGAGAATGCCATTGTAGTTTGGACTGCGCTGTATTTTTACAGAAAGTTTTGACAGTATGACGCAGGTGTTGCCTCATATCACATAAAATACGCCATGCATTCGGCAACTATTATTGTGCACATATAATTCGTGCATTGAGCAGTTGTCAGTATTCTCTCACTCCACCCACCACCTTATATAACGCACCCTCCGAGGTTGTGACGAGTCAAAACTGGACTCCTCTAGTAGGAAGAGGATTTCAGAGAAGCGTACTGGGAAAACACACAATGTCTTAGGTTAGCAATCCAGGTCTTCCCATAGGAACCCCATTGGGATGTAATTTGGAGGTATCCACTTTCCAACTGCCAAATTCAAGTTTCAGGTCCCCTCTACCCTCTCGGTTCCCTTTTATCGCACGCCGACGCACCGCCGCTCAAGCCCAGCCGCCGGCACCGGCCCTAGCCCTGACGTCACCACGCGCGCCGCGCGCCGCGCCTCCTGTCAGAGGCAGCCATTGTTCAGCGGCTCACGCTGTCTGTGCCGGGGCTGGGCTGGTCCTACCCGCCTCTCCAAGTCCCTGCCCCTCCTTAAAGCTGGGAGAGGGGGCCAGTCCCCGGCTCTGAGTACTCAGGGGTTCTTGGGTGCCGGCCACCATGAGCAAACGGAAGGCGCCACAGGAGACTCTCAACGGGGGAATCACCGATATGCTCACAGGTTAGCAGCGCGCCGGGGGCCGCTGGCTTCTCCTTTCCTCCCACCCCATTGCCTTCCCCACCTTCTCTCGTGTCCCCGCAGCCCAGTGAATGGGATCGTCCCCTCGCAGCGGGTAGTCGGTCTTTCTGTGCCGATCGTCCTTCCGCGCCGGTGGGCGGTGGCTGATTGTCAGTACTGCTGGGAACTCTTGTGTCATCGCTTGTAGAAGTGGGAAGTCATTGTTTTTTAAAAGGCTGTTAAGTCCCCTTCCGGGAAACTCAGTTCTCATTTGTTTACTCGTGGTTCTTGTTCACCAGAGCCTTTTGTTGCCTTTTCAGAACTCGCAAACTTTGAGAAGAACGTGAACCAGGCTATCCACAAGTACAATGCTTACAGGTGGGACGGTGCAGCATTCTCTGGTAGCAAGCATTCTGGGATGTGTGGCAATTAAAAGGGCTGAGGGTCCAGTGGATATTTGGAACATCTGCAAGGGGAGAAAAAAAGCAAGAACTGAGAGTGTTTGACTCCGTGGTGGTACTTTACTGCAATATTTGTGAGAGAACTTGGGCAGAGTTCTGTAGGATCAATTCTGACTCCCAACTCTTGACTGAAAATAGGCTGATACATATTTTTCCCATCATCACACACGAATTACTGAAAATACAGTTTGATTTTAAGCCATAATGAAAGGCAGTGGATGAGGTCTCTGCTGTGAAATAGATGTGGTTCAAGGAATCAGCTCTTTCCATCTGGTTGGTCTGTGACAGATCCTGTCACCTTTTTGGATCCCATCCTTGTTCATCTAACCAGGGCCTTATGCTATACATTATTCTCACACCCACTTGCTTCTGATCCTTAGCCTATAAACATGTCCCAATGAAAAGCAAAAAACAGCTGGCTAGCAATTACCATATGTCTTTCCTCCACTTTACTGTGAACTTTCTTGAATACTCTGTGTTCCTTGTCCGGACTCCTACATCTCTAGTCATGCTTTATCTCATTGCAGTATACTTTATGTTTTACTATTCCTCTGGAAATGTTATTGGACTCATCATATTGGACTCTCAGTAACATTCACTACTAGCTCATTCCATTCAAGTCTTACCCCTGACTTCTGGGATGGCACAATCCTCTGTTCTTTCATCTCTTCTAGCTTACCTTTTCATGTTGGTAGTTTCTAGAGGTCTACCCTTAGCCATCTTTTCTCACTTTCATACTTTTTCTGGCAACCTTACCATCCTTGGCAGCTTTGGATACTGGTTATGTTAATGACTCCAAGTCTATATCTCACTGGGCTTTTCTCCAGATTTATAGGCCTATAGTCCCTTTATCTCTACCTTTCAAAATGAAACTAAACTTCCTCCTTCCCTTCCCAGTCAGCATAATTCGAAGATGATTACACTCCCTCCTCTCTACCTCTTGTGACTTCCTTTGTAAACTAATTGTATTATTAGCCGCACATTTGATGATCTAGAAATCAGAGAGATATTCATCCCTATAATTTGAGTCACAGTAGGTTTCAGAGAGGAGTTTAGTCTTGAAGGAGCCCATCAGGGGATAAGTGAGGGGAAGAACAATCTAGAGAAGAAATCAAAACATGCCAAGGCATTGAGACATGAAGGGATATAACATTTTCTGAGAAGTCATTCATTCAGTTTGCGTAAGGGACATGGTCTGAGTTGGAAATAAATCTGGAAAAGCAGTAGCACCCTGCATGTTCCTCCTTTCCTCCATCTACATTTCTTTTGATTGTGGCCAAAGTATTCTTTTGAAAATAGCTATGTGATCCTGCCATTCTTCCATATCAAATAATTAAATATTTCCTCTTAACTTTTATAAAGTTCAAACATATTGTAACATACAAAAGGCCTTTCATGATCTAATTCTTCCCTTTCAGGCTTTGTCATAGCTATAGTGCCAATTATCTGGAACTACTTGCCTTTACTGAAACAATTCCTTCCACAAACTGCCCTCAACCTACTTTTCCAGACTGATCATCAGTATTATGCTAATGAAGTTGAAATCCAAGACTAAATGTTTATATGTGTTAGAATAGAATGAAAAACAAGAATTCTAAAGATTATCCAATATTTACATTTTAGACTTAGATGTATTACTGGCTTTTTATCAGCATCAATGCTAAACCACATTTAGTATTGAAATTATAGACAGGATACCATCAGTGAGCTTCCAGGGTGTACTGAATCTGTCACCAGATTCCTGAGCTGGATATGTGTGGAGGTGGGCAAGCATCACACATCACTACCTTATGTGGAACTGAAATGAGAGCAATGGGCGGGGGGAAATAAAGCTGTTATTAAGGGCATAGGAGAAAGCAGTTTAAACCATTAATTTAAAAATAGCTTTCCATGAGCCAATTGGGTATCTAGTGGTCTGAATACTACTAGGTGGCACATTTTTCTGAGAGTTATGAATAATTTCAAAAAACTAGCTATTAAAAAAAAAAAGACCCAATGATATTTCCCACTTAATTCTAAAAAGGGAAGGCAAGTTGTTTCCTTTATCTCCCTGGTTTTAAATATACAGTTATCCTCAAATGTGAGGATGTTGCAAGAGATACTTTTAAAAATTAGAGACATAGGTGGTCTGCCAGCTCATCTGAGTTTTTTATAAGTTTTATTCGAATATGGAAAATTAATTATCTTGGTGAAAGTTTAAGTTGCATATTTGCTTGTATGTGCCTTCCAATTTAAGAAAAATTAAGACCTTACTGGATTTATAATTGGTTTTCCTTTGTTTTTCTCTTATAGAAAAGCAGCATCTGTGATAGCAAAGTACCCACACAAAATAAAGAGTGGAGCGGAAGCTAAGAAATTGGTAAGTTTAGTGAGAAAGTTGATCGAAGAATTCACACATGTACAAATTTGGTGGACTCCTACAGAACTAAATTTGCCTCTCTAAAGTTGCCTTGACCACCAACACAAGCAGATTTCACTGCTCCTGATTTCTTGGAATAATATTTATGCTGTTTCAAGCACAATTTTTCAAGCTCAGAATATTTTGAGTGGAGGATCAGGTAGATTTTTAAAAATTAAATAGATGTAATTACAATTTTCTTTCTTTATATATAAATGTACTCACACTCATTTTCAGCTTGAGTGTAGAACTGAAGGAGAGTATGGTGACAGAGTGGTACTAGCATATCTGGTCCCCTGCTACTTTTTCCTGATCCCCAGGTATAGAAACTTATGTGAGTTAGTGTTCACAGAGAGATCTTACCCACTAATAAGCACATGATTAAACCCATTTGTGTATTATGGCATTTAGCCCTATCCTCTGCAAATTCCATAAAGTCCTGTATGCTAGTAGTGTCACAATTTCTAGAGGGTCTCCTCTCTTGGTAATTTGTAATAATATTGCTAAAAATATCCTGGGAAAGTTTACCTATTGATAATCAGATTATTCTCTCATCGAGATCCCACTAAAAGATTCTAAGTTCTTCAAAACTAAGGACCATATATATATATTTTTTCCTTCAAAGATATCAAACTGACATAGCTTTGATTAGTCCAGGTCCCAATAGTTATTATCTTCTGTTGTTCTTTACCCACTTGTGTTTCACAAAAGTCCTCTAGAATTTAGGTAGTAATATTTGATTGTCCTTAATTTTCTCATGAGAGCCTTCAGAATATAAATTATAACTGTCTTTATATTTTCATCTTTCAGAGTCTTAACATTACCATAAATCTTATACTACTTACGATTACATGACAAATTATCCACATTAGCCATGTACTACATCTTTATCTTAAATTTATTAATACAAATCATGCTCTGGTGTATAGGTTTTAATCTTTTGTGCCATAAATAGTTCTCAACATCAGTATATCTTCCCCAAACAGATTAGCCAAGCAAGTTATAAATACATTAGACTTTAATTCTGAATTTCTATATTGGTGAACTTACCCAGTATTAACCTCAGGAGCCACAAATACTTCCATTCTCTTCCCCTTTTATCACCATTGAATTTCCTTTTATATGTTAATCGCAAATAGCCTGTTCATTGCCTCAAATAGAGGCAAACTTCTGTCAAGCTCTGATACACTTCATCTCCAATCTGAGTTTAAGATATATCCCAGAAAGAATACAAAAGTACCCAGAATTCCTTTAGCATAAGACTGGACTTAATATGAAAATGTCATCATTATTTTTTTTAACTATTGTTTTTAAAACAGACCTACTTTCTAGTGCATATGAGTGCTTCTTGATAATTCTAGAAATTTCTAGAATAAGTATTTTGCCTTTTATTCCTTAATGTTAGGTACGAAAAATAGCCTCGGCCTAAATTGCTTTAGATCAATATGTCTCTTCTGCTATAGGATATGAGAAACCTGAGCAGTTTCCCTTTTCAAACCTAGTCTACTTACTAAATCTTATTTATTACTATCTGGTGTTTGCTATTTTCAAACTGAATTTCAAACTATTTTCAAAAGTACTGAATATGTTTTCAGTACTCTTGGGACACGTGAAATATAAAATAAAACAAGACTATAAAAGGGTAAAAAAAGAAAAAAACAAAAAGAAAAGACCAAAACAAACAAAAAGAATATAGAAAGATGAACTTAAGGCTAGGAGACAGTAGGAAGTAACTGGCACACATGTTATACATGTTGAACATTTAACTGTAAGAATGAAAAAAAGTTCAACTTCACTAATAATCAGAGCTGCAAATTAAAGCAAGGTGCTACATAGTGCTTGTTAAACTGTCAAGTATAATATGCTGTGTGGATAAAGATGTGGAAAAAAAGACACTCATTTACTGCTGATCCAAAGAGTTAGTTGTTTACAACCTTTCTGAAGGATCTTGTGGCAGAACATTGGCAAAATGTATATATCCTTTGTCCCAGCAATTCCACTTTGAGGAACTTATCCTAAAGAAACCAGTAGAGCTATGTGTATACAAGAATTCATTAGGTCATAATTTTTGAGCACTTATATACCAGGTATTCACCCAGGTGCTAGGAATAAAGCAGCAAAACGACAGAACCTCTGCTCTCTTAGGGCTCATTTTCTAGAGCAGTGCTGTCTAATTCAGTAACCATGAGTCACATTTGGCTAGTGAGCTCTTGAAATGTGGCTAATGTGACTGAGGAAATGAATTTTTAATTTTAATGTAAACTTGAATTGTCACAGCTGGTTGGCTGCTGTGCAGTTGGACTGTGCAGTTCTAGGACAGTGGTGCTTCAAGTGTGATACCTAGACCAGCACATCAGCATCACCTGGGAACTTGTTAGAAATGCAATCTATTGAATCAGAAATTCTAAGGTGAGACTTGACATTCTGTGTTTTAACATATCCCCCAGGTGATGCTGATGTATGCAAAAGCTTGAGAACCTCTGTTCCAGATGAAATTCATAATAGCATTGTTATAATATCAAAAAGTGGAAACCATCTAAATGTTCACCTGTAGGGTATTTAATTACATTTATACACTGATATGCTATGCAGCCATTAAAGATAATATAGTTGCATTTATTTATTGATGTGGAAATTTTTTTCAGGATGTATTTTTAAGTTGAAAAAAAGCGCTTTACAAAGATGTATGATTCTGTTTTTGAAAGGAAAAAAGTATGTATATACATATGTAGTAACTCTGCTTTTATAGGTAAGCAGAAAATAAGTCAATATATAGCAGATGTTAAATAGGTTATAGTTTAATTTTCAGAGTGATAAAATTAACAAGTGAATTTTAATATTTTTCTTTATGCAACTTATATTTTCTAATTTTTCTACAACCAAAGTTAATTTTAAAATGCAGGAGTCACTTAGAATTGTTATAAGGCTTTATAAGGCTTTTGTCGATCATTTAAATATTTTATCTTTGGGAGACTATGTTGTTACTGGGGCTTGATTTTCTGTCCTTTATTTCAGTACTGGTTATGTGATGATCATTTGTTTTTCATTTGTCATTTTGTACTTTTTAGTGATTCATTTAGTAAACATTATATTTATATGACTTTTGTATTTTAAATTTTCTATATAGCCTGGAGTAGGAACAAAAATTGCTGAAAAGATTGATGAGTTTTTAGCAACTGGAAAATTGCGTAAACTGGAAAAGGTAAAATTGTAACTTATTTGTTTGCTTATTTGATTATAATGTCTGCCTTTATGGCAACTATCATGGAGCACCATTGTAAGGTGATTGATGTCACTCTAGTGAGACTCAGAAGGAAAAGAGAAGAAGGGAGTTTACAGCTTTTAAGTGTTCTGTTTTAAAAATTTGAATTTATTTCTATAAAATGTTCACTTGTTTTATGTGGCATTTAAGAGGCTGTTAGCATATATGATAGAATTACCTCCTGTTTTCAGTACCGTTCAGAAGGGAGATTATAAACTTTGACTAAAAGATTTTATCTTTTAAAATTCCTGTTTAAACTCTCTCAAGCATTTGTAAGGTTCTATTTCACCCTTGATGATTGCGATTATATCACTTCTAGTCTTTTACGACTAAGTCTTTTAAAAGTATTAGATAAATTAGAAATGAGACATCTTCAGATGCTCTGTTATTTACCTAGAACTGCCTAGATTATGTATAAATACTTCTGTACGGGTTATCCAAGCAAATGTAAATGGCTCTTCTGGTCCCTTTACAGACTGGTACATTTCCAATAAGATCATTTGAGTCCTTAAAGCATTCCTAAATCATTGTTATGCTCCTTTTTTTCCCCTTAAAGATTCGGCAGGATGATACAAGTTCATCCATCAATTTCCTGACTCGAGTTACTGGCATTGGGTAAGAACTATTTTTAAACAGATGCAATAGTAGAGTTGGTTTAATTTTTTTATGTCAGCCAAACTAAAGTGCATGTTATTTCCCTTCAAAACCAATACCTTTCTACTTCTGTGCCTTTGCCCATGCAGTTTACTGGTTCTCCAGATGCTGCTTCTACTGTAAAAGCCCATCCAAGGAAAATGTTACCTCCTTCATGAAACCAGTTTAATTCCCTAGCCAGAAATAATCTCTCCTTCCTCTAAACTCCACTAACTCTTGCTCTCTGTATATCTTGTCACTCCCTCCAGATTATGCCTCTTTTGCTTCTCTGAGCGTAATATTTATCTTAAGCATTTAAACTTTTTTCCGTAACACCAAGCATAGTACCTTATGAATTAGAAACAAGCATTCAAGCATTTTTTAATGAAGGAATCTTTATCTTAAAATTTGAACTAGTAGGAAAGGGGGCTACTTTGGCACTGGGCAAAGTAAAGATGAGCCTTGAACTATTAAGGCTGTAATGCTTTACTTAACTCATCTTCATGGAATGAGAAATTTTTTTAGGTATATGATGATCCTTTAAATGGCAACATTTTGATGAAAGTTACTCCAAAAATAGATTAAATTCCTAAATCTAGTATACTGAAAATGAACTTGACTCCTTGGGTGTTTTAAAGAGCATCTGTTATATTATCTTCTTTTTCCAGGCAAGAAAACAATACAGAAAGCGATAACTATGGCAGAGCCATATCTCCTGACTCCCATTTCAGTTCTATTTTTTCTATGCGGTATTACCTTCTTGACATGAATATCAGTTTCTGTACCACACTGTTTCTGTACAAAATCTCTTTGTTAAATATAATCTCAGGGGTCATCCCTCACCATCTAGTCTAAAGTAGGACCCAACTACTTTGTCATATTACCCTGTTTTAATTCATTTACCTGATATTTTTCTTGTTTGTTCATGTATCTATTTATTCTCTCTCTCTACCTAGTAGATTGTAAATAGTTAAGACCAGGGCCCTTATTCGTCTTATTTCTGTTGTATTTTCAGTACCTAGAAGAGTATCTGGCACATAATAGGCCCTCAGTAAATCTCATGAAACGAATGAACAGTTTTCAAATACCTGTATGTCTGTTTTATGAATAAAGTACTGTGCACTATAACACCTAGCTATTTAGACATCTCTTTCATGTCCAAGTTCATGGATGCCTTGATAAATTTCAAGAATTCTTCTCTTTGAATAAAAATGAACATTACCAAAATAACCATGCAATTTTAGCAGGTCTTATTCAGCTCAATAGTAACTCTATGTATTTTTGACAAGAAAAGGCATTACTGGTTATTTGTTACAAGGATCCTGAGTTTCACTTAATATTGAAATAATGCTTTGCTTTCTTTCTAGTCCATCTGCTGCAAGGAAGTTCGTAGATGAAGGAATTAAAACATTAGAAGGTGAGTATGTAAAATAGGTCACTAATTTTAGATTAAATATGGTTCTGAAGGACTGTTAATGCTCTAACAAATTAGAACTTGAAAAACTCTTTCTCAATTAGTAGATACAAACAGTAAGATTTCTTTTTAACTCTACAGTAGAGAGTAGATATAAAGAGTAGTTTATATTTTCATCTTAAACATATTTAGGTTTATAACTCAGAATAAAATCAAGAAGAACAAGAAATTCTTTTTTGATTTTAAGGCAGATTTCACTTGCAGATTTTTAGATGATTTAAATTCCCTTTGTTTCTTTAACAAAATTTTAGACAATAATAAAGTCCTACGCATTCAGCTGAAAAGCTATTATATATATTGAGAAGGATTCTGTAAGAGGCTTGCAATGCTTGTTGAATGAATTTTTGCTTTCAAAGAAGTGATAAAAATAGAGCCTAAGTAATTATGAAACCCTTCTCTTAAACTTAATATAGCAATCCTTTAAATATAATTTATTTCTTCATACATTTCAAGGTATACATATGGACTCATTATAGTACATCTGTGGCATTTGGGGTTTAATATTTGTGGTTTCAACTACTTGCAAGCAACCCAAAATGGTTTGTGGACAGGTTTTAGAAACTGACCTGGGTTTGAATCCATTCTCCACCACATTATCAGAATGAATGACTATGGTGCCTTGGTTTTTATCTACAAAATGGCTTAATCATTTCTGCTTCATGATTTAATGAAATAATGTATGTAAAGCACTAAACAGAGTTCTTAGTATTTAGTAACTACTTAAAGATAGTAACTGACTCTTACGAGGCATGATTAATTAGAATTTATGTGAGCCATATGGCTAGAGAATGAACTCTGCTACATCTGCATCTCAGAGAGGGTTTGTGCTTTTCTGCTTGTGGCATATATAGTTTATCTGAGTGAAATATTGAATAAAGCGTTCAAAAATTTGTTTCTCAGAAGTATTCAGTTACATCCCTTGGGAATGTCAAGGATCTACTGTAATGGTTTTTATATTATTTCACAGTTCCGAGATATGTAATATAATAACTGTTGATACATCTGTATATAACAAACTCAATATTCCTGTTTCATTTTCACTCGTATACTTTAGTGTTTTCTGTGTACACACAACTATGAGAAATACTAAGTGCTCCATGTATCATAAAGATACTTATTTTTCTCCACTTTACATTTCCAGAGAGATGTGATTATAAGAATTACTTCTGAAGTATACTTACCTTGCTGTTTCTTTAACAAGGCTTACTTCTGTACTCATGCCTAGTAAAAGAACATCCAAATGGACTAAATCACTTTTAGATTTAACATATGATGTTATGATATGACAGTTTTTTAATTAAAAAAAGTGATGATACCTCTCCTTTCAACAGGATTTTTAGCACAGTCTCTATACAAATTGGTACTCAACAAATACTAACTGAATGAAGGAGTGAATAAACAAGCAAACAATATGAATGAGTTTAGTTACTCATAATACCTTCAGAAGTTATGGTTACTACTGCTGCTATTAACCATAAATTAAGCAATATAGGTTCTTATAGAGCTGCTCTTTGCTATAGTTAGTGAAATTTGATGTGATCTTGGTATGTTTTATCTACTATTTCATGTAACTGTAATTAAAATTTTGATTCAGTAAGTAAAAATCATGAATTAATTTGAATATCTGAACATATTTTTTCATTGTTTTTTCAAAGTCATTTCAATGTATTTTCCAGGTAGTTCTTTGTAAAAAGGATCACTGAATTTAGCATTTTTTTCCAAAAATGTTTAAATTGGTACTTCAACTTTTTTAATCTTCTATACAGATCTCAGAAAAAATGAAGATAAATTGAACCATCATCAGAGAATTGGGCTGAAGTAAGATAGCAAGTTCTCTTTTGACACTTAAGATGTAAAAGTAAAAATGTGTAGCCATTCTTCCATACATCATAATAGTTCTTCAAACTAGCTAAACACAATCATTTTTCTATTCAGATGTGCTAAGATTTATGGCAGACTCCTATAGAGAATATGCCTATATTCATATGTTTTATTATTGCTTTCTAGTTTGTTTGCCTGTTTTGAGTGTTTCCCTCATTCTCTTGACTTTAGGAGGGAAATATCCTCTGAAAATACATAGAACTAAGTATGTCAGTCAACAGGTATTTATTTCATGCTTACATTGTACAAAGCACTGCATTAGGTCTGAGGTAAGGATATAAACAGGCACAGTGTAGCTCTTAAGTTTAGAGCCTATCTGAGAAGATAGGTCATGAACACGAAACACTAAATTTAAATAAAGAAGAAAAATGTGCATAAGCTATATACATGCATAAGCATGTATCTCCTCTAATCATACAGAGTTTTGTTGGCAATTCAGTCCTAATAACATTCTGAACCTGATGCCTTACCATAATATTTTTAAACTTATACTTCCCATCCAAAACTTTGAGCCAGTAAGAGACCAGGACGGTAATAGTTCTCACTTTCTTTGTATTTACATGGTAAATAGGAATCTTCTAAAGAACTTGGTTGTTGTGAGAGTTGGTTTTGAACAGGTGCTTTATTCTTAGATGTTATTTCATACTGAGGTAATATTTTTATAACAACCTTATTGAAGTATGAGTCATATACCATAAAATTGACCTGTTTACAGTTAACAATTCAGTGGCTTCAGTTGTACAACCATAACTGCAATTGTACAACAATTCAATGGCTTCAGTTGTACAACCATAACTGCAATCAATTTTAGAGCATTTTTGTTACCCCCAAAAGAGCTCATACCCATTGGCAGTCACTCCTCATTTTCCCTACCCCCCAGCTCTGGAAAACCTGTAGATTTGCTAATTTTGGATATTTCATGTTAATGAAATCATACAATATGTGGTCTTTTATGAGTGGCTTCTTTCACTTAGCACAATGTTGTCAGTGTTCATCCATGTTGTAGGACCGTACTAGGATAACATTTTAAAAGAAAATAATTTTGCAAGATTTAAGAATAAACTGTATCCCCTTGACTTGACAATAGGAAGCAGTCTAATTTGGAAATATACTAACTTAAATATATTTATTTACTCTTGGTATATGAATGAAAAGTTTATTTATAAATAAGTTTAGATGGAGTATATGAAATATCACAAAGGATGACACCTAATGAATTTTAATCTTGATTTTTGAACTGATGGTATAAAGGACACTTGATATGGCAGGAATTTAATTTTTAAAATTTAAATGTCACAAAAATCTTTTCCCTATTCTGTCTTTATAGATATTTTGAAGACTTTGAGAAAAGAATTCCTCGTGAAGAGATGTTACAAATGCAAGTAAGAGTGTGCTAAATTGTATTTGATTAGAATTGAGAATGTCACTTGGTGAAAGCTGTTTTTAGAATACTGACTTAATTTTTCTTCTATTAGGATATTGTACTAAATGAAGTTAAAAAAGTGGATTCTGAATACATTGCTACAGTCTGTGGCAGTTTCAGACGAGGTAACATGCTTCCTTCCTAACTTTGGTCATTCATGCCTTGATGTTAAAATTGTATGAGAAACATGGATTAAAAAGATGTAACTTGTGTTACTTCATAGACTTACTAAGATCCTGTAGTTTATTTGTTTATAGATGGAAGTAAATATGTGTGAAAAATTAGAGGAAATTCGTATTGAATTTATTATAGAATAATATTTTAATGACTAATTTTAATGAAAATTTATAAAATAATTTTAGGTATGTTAAAATCCTAATAGTGGTTGTTTGGCTAGATGGTTGTGAAGCTGTGGGTAGGTTTTTTCATTTGTTTGTTTTATTTTTTGTATTTTCTAAGTTTTCCATAATGGATCTAAGAGTAATGTCTCAGAAGCACCAGTTCAAAACCAATTCTCACAACAACCATATTCTGCAGATCTCCATTTACTATGTAAATACGAGCAAAGTGGGAACCACACAAGCATGGTCTGTTATTGGCTCAAAATTTCGGAAGGGTGCTATAAGTTTTAAAATATTAGTTTTAAAAATTGACATAGAAAAATGTCATTTAAAATTTTTAGAATAGATATCTGACTGAACCTCTGGCCACCTTTGGAGTTTTGCTTAGGAAATACATGATAGGCTGTCAGAAATTCACTGGATAGCTGCTATAAGAATCTAGTTGGGGAGAGAAAAGGACTAAATCCATAATTGCCGATAAGTAGAAAGAACATTGGATTGAGGCCAAAAGACCTGGGGTCTTTTTGACCTCAAGCCAAACCTATCACTATATAATTTTAAGTAGGTCTGTCTCTTCACATCCTATATTCCATATTTGCAAAATGAGAGGATTAAAGTTAACCAGTTGTTTAAGTCTGGGAAATACCTTGTAATTTTTTAAAAAATATACACATTGCTGTACCCTGCTACAAACGTACTAAATGAGAATCTTCTTTGATGGGGCTTTGGAATCTATATTTTCAAAACATGAACTTTGATTCACAGCAAGCCAGTTGATTATGCAGTTGATTATGACAACCTTTCTGGATACAAACACACACACATATTTCTTTTTACTTTTATTATTGAATAGGTTATATGGTTATGTGCTTTAATATAAAAAAAAAAAAATACACTAAGAAGTCTCTCTTCTACCCTGACCCTATTTACTCTCTTCCCTCCCTCTCTCCCACCACTGTCCCATCAATTACCACTTTCTTGTGTATTCTTCCAATGTATCTGCATGTAAATATAACTAAATGTGAATAAATATTCTTGGCTTCCTCCTTTCTCTCTCTTTCACAAAGGTAATATAATATATACACAGTACTGTACCTTACTTTTTACTTAAAAGTACATCCTGGAGATCTTTCCACATCAGTATATAGAAAGCTCCTTATTCTTTTTTATAGTCACATAACATTTGATCACGTGAATGTTCCATAGTTTAGTCCTCTATTAATGGACTCTCATGTTGTTTCCTGATTTTTTGCTCAAGTAATTTGTTTTTAAATCGATAGAGTAGTACATTTTTGGTGGTAGGTACATGGTGGAAGACACTCAAACTTTTAGGAGAAAAAATGAGAAGAAAAGACAATAAATTTTTTTGTTAAAATAACTTCTATTAATGTCCTGGGATCAGCATACATTCGATCTAGTCTTCTTTATGTTTAAATATCTGGTTAAAGATTATTGATGTATAGGGTGATGATCCAAAGACACTGCAGAGTTTTCAATGACTAATGTTTTGCATATATTATACCTATAAAAATGAAAAGAGAGGCAACAATTATTTTATGCCAGCTGTGTGCCAGGTACTATTCTAGATGCTATTACATATGTTCTTATTTAGTTGCACAATGGCCTACAAAGTAATATTTAGTAGTTTGTAGACAAGGAAACTGAGGTCTAGTGGAATATAGTCTTATTTGCAATACTGAAAAAAAAAAGACATTTGAAGTGGAAAAAAAAATCCATCTAAATGGAGACAAAATTTCATGGTATTATAGTGAAAGGTTTAAACAAGTATATATAATCTGCCTGAAGTTATGTGGTTTTAGAGTGGAGATCAAATGAAAGCCTAAGTCATTATAATGTGCTATGTTGTTATCCATGATACCATAATAGTAATTTTTACCAATATTCATTAAATAAGTTCAGTCATAAGAATTGAATTGAGTTTTCTGATTAAACTTTATATAGTTAGAACATATTGTTTAATTTGAGATTTTTAGATATATAGTATTTATAGATATATTTTAAAGCTATTTTTAAATGTTTTTACTCTGTTGAATACTTACGTACATTTTTAATACATTAAATTAACCAAGTGTGTGCAATATCTAATGCCAATTACTGTTCTTATACCAGATTCTGATGACATCTTCAATTTCCTGAATAGTTGGGCAGAAAATCGAAATCTTTTAACTAATTGTGAATATGAAGCACAGTGAAATAGAAAATTAGGCTATAAGTAAGGCTCTTCTATGTGTATCATTACCTTGGTTCCATGTTTGCCTAATAGATAAATTTACATGAAGAATTCTATACATTTTCTATGTTGTCATAGGTGCAGAGTCCAGTGGTGACATGGATGTTCTTCTGACCCATCCAAGCTTTACCTCCGAATCAACTAAACAGGTTCCTCAGAATTTGTAATCAATGTGATCAGTTGTACTTAGCAGTGAATATCATTTTCTAAGTGATAGTTGAGTATTTTCAGAATAAGTTTTTGTTTTAATCTGTCTGGAAAGTCAGTTGAAGTGTTTCATACTGATTGAATTCTGTGAAAGGCAAAGTAAGTTGTGAAAGGGGATGCACGCTGTTTTTCTGCAAGGAATTGGAAGGATAGTCTAACATTTGAAAGAGATGAAATTTAGAAAAGTATTTCCAGAATTATTGTCTATCACAGATAAATTTTTCTATTAAAATATTATATTAAGAAACTTTAAGTCTATTAGAAAACTCACAAAAGCAAAATATTTTTGATTTTGGAATATATACCTTTTAAAGATGAAGCAGTTAACTTTTTGATATAATGAAATAGATAAACACAAATGATGTTTTTTGGGGGTATCATTATATTGATGAAGGACGGTGGTATCTAAAAATAAGTTTCATTTGATAAGATGAATTTTCCATTAGAAGAAAAAAGTACTTACTCAGAACATAAGAAAACTTGGCAATTTCTCCGTAGATAATCAAAAAACATATAAAAAATGTTTTCTTGCTGTAACAAAGTAATTGCTCTTTTTTTATTTCCCTAATTATGTTTCTACAGCCAAAGCTGTTACATCGTGTTGTGGAGCAGTTACAAAAGGTTCATTTTATTACAGATACTCTGTCAAAAGGTGAAACAAAGTTCATGGTAAGTACTCCTTTGAGTTTACACATCTGACTATTTAGTAACCGTTCAGAGTGTGTGACTCACTGTAGCTTAATATTACAGTCAATAAATATCCATTTAGAACTTAGAGAAGAATTAGCAGGATGCTAATCTCAAAATAAAGAATTTCGTTTTAAATTTCCCACTTATAAATAATCTGTGCCAACAGAATAGATCACTAGGCATAATCTGCTGTTTTAAAAATATCCGTAATGACTTTGACATATAAGCTTTTCCATAAAAAAAGCAAATGTTTTTATATTCTGTGACTCTGAATTCTTAAAAAAGAGATTAGAATTGTTTGAAGTGTATTAATATATTATAACACTAAAGGAAAAAAAGGAATCAAAGTATGTGATAGAAAGCACGGGGGAAGAAACACATTATGTGGAATGATAAGTAGAGAAGTTAATAGAGGGGGACACTTGCAGAGATTTTCAAAGTGAAACCCATCATGATGAACTGTCAAAATCCTGTAGTCTTCCTAGGAATTAAGATTTGAAGATTCAAGACAAATGGCAAATGGATTAAGAACATATTAATAAATGGCCCTGTATAAAAACCGACAGGAAGGCAAATAGAAATCTAGAACTAAGGTAATAAAGGATTTCCTTTATTCTACTGCTCACCTACATATATCATTTGGATCCCCTTTTCTCTGTGCCCCCCCTTTTCCCAAGATATATGATTAAAATGTGTTTTTAAAGAGTGGACATGCTAGAATTAGCAAGTCTCAATGCATAAATTTGAGAGTAATTTTAACCAAAAGTAGAAGAAGATGGTTGAAATAATTGAAATATCATGTCATTCAGAGAGTAGAATGGTGGTTGCCAGAGCCTGGGGGGAGTTAGTGTTTACTGGATACAGGATTTCATTTGGGGAAGATGAAGAATTTCTGGAGATGGATACTAGTAATAGTTGCACAACAATATGACTATATTTAGTGCCTCAGAACTGCACATTTTAAAATGGTTAAAATGGTAAATTTTATGTTATGTATATTTAATCATACAAAAAAAAATCACGTCATTAAATTCAGCCTGGTGATTATAATGGGCTATGGAAGTGTATAGCCTTAGTTGGCCAAACATCAGTGTTTTCAAAAGAACTTTGGGAAATGTAAAAATAAAAATTCTAGTCAGTCTTTGGATTAAATCTGTGATCTATTCTCCTGAATCTGGCATATTTGGAGCCCTTATTCTATGTCCAAAAGTATATACACATATGAGATCTTATTTAAAATAGGGTTTATATATCCCATGACACCCTTTTAAAATTTATATTGATTTTTAATTCTCTTAAAATGAGTATGTATAAATCTTACATTTAAAGAACATTCAATCAGATAAAATCCTAAAAATAATATGAGCTAGACAAGTTGTTTGTTTGTTTATTTGTTTGTTTTATAAGAGGAGAGTGTCCTTGTATGCCTGAGCATATTCTGGGTACCCCTTCTGGCCTTACTCTCCACCAGTAGTTGTCTTTGTGAAAGGCACTGGGATTCCATACTGGGGAAGTGCATCGACTGTTTTCAAAATTAGCAACCAGGAAGGTGTTTACACAGTATAATAGCAAAGGTGTTTTTTTACATTATGAACAATATTTTGCTGGTACTCAAAGAAGATCCAGAGGAAAAGCCAACAGAGGCTGTAGTAATCCAGCTAGCAAGAATACAAGGAAAAATTAATAAGCTGTTGGGCCCAGAGTAACCCGAAAAGGAAAGATGGGTAGCCAAGTATGTGTGAACATGGAGTTGCTGACAGTGGTGAAACTAGGTTATCTTAGGAGCTGCTTAATCAAAAATGAGAAGACCTTTGCCTAGGAAGTGCACAAGCAGCCAAATCTCAGTGACTGCTCCAGACGAGGTCAGTCCAGACCTTGTTGTATGTGATATGAAAGAACAAAACAGTGAGAATAGGTGTCAGTAGGACGAGAAGGTGTACTCAGTCATTTCAGATATGTATTAAGCATTCTAGGCACTGTTCTAGGAAGTTGGGCTATATTGGTTAATTTAAGTAGAACTTAAGGAGTATGGGAAGGGACTGGTAGTTATGAATATAATAAATAGGTAAAGTATATGGTATGTTAGGTTAATATAATAAGTACTGGTTTTAAAAAAGAAATGGAGAACAGGGTATGGGGAGATGGGCATGCAAGAGAAAGTATTAAATAAGATGGTCAGAGGCAGCCTCATTGAGGAGATGAGACTTGGGGAGAGACTTGAGGTAAAGGATTCAGCCAAGCAGATACCTAGGGGAAGGGATAGGCAAGAGTCAGAGCAATGGCCCTAAGTCCATGCACATTAGCAGAGATAGCCAAAGAAATTAAGATCTCTAGGTTCCTAAAAGGAAATTGGCTGCAAAATAAATTCAATTTATAAGGTGGAATAAACCATTCTCATTCCATATCTACTTGATTTCAAAACCTCTTGTTGCTATAACCACTGACTAAATAGTTTAAAAGATATGACCATTTGTGTGTTTTTAAAGTTATCTTCAAAACATGAATTCCCTTAATAGTAATCAAACCTTAGGAAAGCCAGGGTTATCCAAATCTTCTTATAAAATCATGGTCTTTAGGTAATTGAGCTATTTTTCCTGCGAATATAATAGTATTTCGAAGAAAAACACATTTTTCTCTACATTTAGATGACAGTTTGCTTTATATATGATGAAGTACCATTCAAATTTTAGCATTTTGTGCAAGTTCGGCCTTGGATGATTTTCTGTGAACTATCTATAGTAAAGATTCAAGGGACAATAGAAGATACTTTGACTACCCTGAGGAAATGAGAGGCTTTATTTCAGACACACAGCATGAAGCTACCTAACTGAAATGCCAAACAAAACTAATCCACTCAGTCTAATAAAGAATTTACAATAATACAGAGAAATTCTTTAACATTAGCACTTCAGAAAAAAGTGCAGGAAATAAAATTAGCCTTGAGGAAAAGAACAAAGCCATTAGATGAAATCCTATTACTGATGTGACAAACAGCAAGATCATTGCCTGTGGCATGCAAACAGCCGTATCCGCAAGGTAATACCTCTTGGTAATTCCAGATAGAAGTAAATTCTGATCCATCTGAAGGTTGTGTTGGAACATGTTAATGCCTTAGAAGGCAGTTTTCATATTTTGAAGATAAACAGGGATCATTAATCTTTCAGCCATAAGAACAGCTAAAGAAAATACCCACTTTAGATTTTAGATTTTAATTTTTCTAGGTTGCTGAGTAAAAAACAGTGACTTTTAGTGACATGTGTATCAACTAGTCTACTTTTTAGGACCAGAAGCCTGTCACTGTATTTTTCTTAGAATATAGCACTTGAAACTTTTATTTTGAAATTTGGCAATATTTGTAGCTCTTTTTATATATTAATGGGTAGCTGACTAGTCCAGAATTATTGCCCATTTTTCTGGAAAAGGAAAAGGTAACAAAATAGACTTTGATAATACCTGTTTGAAAACTATAGAAGTATAATGAAAACTCACCTGTAGAGAAGGAAGAAACTGATCCCGTAATTTTCTTGTCTTTTAAAATTTTCTTATTTTTCATCTGTCTTCTAATTTCTGGGAGATTTCCTCAATTTCAAACTCTTCTACTTTTGCTGTCATATTTTTTATTTTGATTTAAACCTTTCATAATATTCTGCTCTTATTTCATGGATGGAATATCTTCTCTTATCTGAGAATATTACTGATAGCTTTTTTGTTTCTTTTCTTCTTCCTGAATAATTGTTTCTTCAAATTACTTTTTTCTGTTTGTTTTGGTCTCTGTCTTTCATGTTTGATACTTTCCTTGAATAGCTTATTGTTTAGAATCACACAAATACCAAATCCTCATAACTATAATCTCTGCCTGCTATTTTATGTAGTTCTTTAATAATCATAAAGTATATAGGAAGGTAGTGATAATATATAGTACATAGAAAATCCAAGTTAAAGTGCTCCCAATTCAAAAACTGCTTCCATTAATGCAAAAATAACCTCACATTAACATTCGATTAAAATTAAGCCTTAAGTTTAAGAACATCTTTAAGCATTCTTTTAAATATCCATTTTAGGGTGTATGCCAGCTTCCCAATAAAAATGATGAAAAGGAGTATCCACACAGGAGAATCGATATCAGGTATTACCCAAAACTTGTTGCTGACCTGTTAACTATTTTTTCTCCTTTTTTTCTCCTTTTTCCACTTCCTCCATATACCTTGGAATTCACATAAATGTCTAGAATGTCTTTTCATTCTGAAGTGTCATGTGTTCCTGCTACAGACAGTGTTTAGCCTGAAACTATAAATAATGACTGTTTACAGAATCTAATTTATTTTCTCCAGATTTGCATCTCATCACAATGCCTTCCACAGCTCAAAGTAGCTTCCTGTGTGAGGAAAGTTAGTTGTAATAAGCGATACTACTTTTTCTCCATACCTCTTGCAGAGTTGAGTTTACTAAAACCTAAACTGCAAAGTTGGGATAATATGAATGGTCTACCTAATGATAGTCTCCTCTTCAGGTTATTAGGCCACATAGACTTATTTTAGGTCTTTTGTGTCTTATCGATTTTAAGAGTCCTATTTTTGCTAAATTTGAAATGTAAAAGATTTATCTTTTTTTTTTTTTAGATTGATACCCAAGGATCAATATTATTGTGGTGTTCTCTATTTCACGGGCAGTGATATTTTCAATAAGAATATGAGAGCGCATGCCCTAGAAAAGGGCTTCACAATCAATGAATACACAATCCGTCCCTTGGGAGTCACTGGTGAGTATTTGTGTCCATTAGAGATAATCCCAGTCATCTGGAGAGAAAGATATTTTCAAAGATATTTTGGTCTAGCAACTTTAATTTCTCTAAAAAGCTTTGAACTATGGCAGTTAAGTCTAATTTCTTTGTAGTCACTCAGGCAACCAAAGGGGTTTCAGTCCATACATGCTCCCAGGCCCTCAGCTGAAGGCCTGTGATGACAAGAACTATTTCTAGTAGGTCTATCAGAATGGATTAAATTCTTTCTACCTATGATGGTCAGTGAAAAAAAATCTTACTGACCTAAAGTGTTTTTGTTTTTTTAAACGTATCTCTAAGACTTATGAAGAACCCAGGTATTGTTGCTTTTAGTGCCAGGCCAAACCTGGTAGCTTCGGCCCCATGCTTTTCAAATTTAAAGAGCAAGAATTGCTTAATCTCTGCTTTAGGGATCTTCTTAACATTACACAATATATTCTGTGGTTTACTATTCTCTACTAGGAAAATGAAAAGTTTGTCTTTTTGTCCTATAAGCGTAGTATAGGGGTTTTCATCCTTTGTAGACTAGAGCAGTGCTTTACACATGTCAGAGTGCATACAAACCATGTGGAGACCTCATTAAATGCAGATTCTAATTCAGTGGGCTTTGGAATAGGGCCCAAGATTTCTGCATTTCTAGTGAGTTGCCAGGTGATACCAGTACTGCTAGTCCAAGGACCACATTTTTATTTGGAACTAACTAGAGTATATTTCATATAATACATGGTGGCTACAGTGGAGATCCAGCAGAAAGAAAAATGAATTACGATCACTTCAGTGGCCACTTCAGGTTCCTTTTGTAGCACTGGCACATATATATGTGACAAACACCAGCCCGTGTAGGAGGATGGGGGCAGCCAATATCTTTTTATCAGTGGCTTGGTTACCATTTTCTTTTTCTTCTGAAAGTGAGTCCAGTACAACTCTCAGTCCTGAACCATCTGTAACCGAATTTTAAAACTGGTTCATATGTTTCTTTTCTCCATTTATTTGCAGGAGTTGCTGGAGAACCCCTGCCAGTGGATAGTGAGAAAGACATCTTTGACTATATCCAGTGGAAATACCGAGAACCCAAGGATCGAAGTGAATGATGCCTATCCTTCCTCCCAGGCACAGCCCAACAGGAGTCTTAATTTATTTCTTAACCTTTGCTATGTAAGGGTCTTTGGTGTTTTTAAATGATTGTTTCTTCTTTATGCTTTAGCTTGCACTGTAGTCAATAAAACCTCTTGGACGATTATCAGATGGTCTTGTTCTTATTTTATTAGCAAATGTGTTTATATTTATGTTCGTGATCACACTTTAGTGGGGATTTAGTAGAATTAAGAGGTAAGATGATAGCAAATCTTTAATGGGAATTTTTATTTTCTCATTTACTACCCTTATACTATAAACCACATCACCCTACTACCTTTCTTCCTATTTACTGATTACAAATTAGTCAGTTAAGGTACACCGAGGCTAGCCTCTGGAAAAATGTTTGATATTTTTTTAGAAACTAGTAAACTTCATAAATTTATATTTTTTTGGTTGGCCCATATTCAATTTTGTAATATATACTTAAATAGAAGAACAAGTGTGTGGTTTACCTCTTGAAATCTGAAGCAACTGGTTATAATCCATCAGGGCTTCCCTAAGCAAAACCGCTTTTAATTACATCCATATGTACAAAGTATTGCTTCTTAAACTTCAAACAAACAAAAATTGTACTTTTTTGCCCTAGTTTTCCTCTAAGATAACTTTTAAGTTCAAATGCTAAAAATATATAACTAAAAACACTCATTGAAGCCCTAGCTTTGAAATATAAAAATTATATAAATATATAAAAAGTCATCAAATGGTAAGTAAAGCTATTGCAAACAAAATATGTGAAAATGCTTTGTAACTTGCAAAGTACTATACAAACATAAGATAATATTACCTTTTGAATCTTATTTTTTTATTCATAAAATTATTTTGTAGTGAAATACTATTTTCCTTCCAAGAAATGAAAGAAAACAAACAATAGGATTTTTAAGGAAAAATAATATTTGCTGTGATCATTTTTCCTGGTAAAATATAAGAATTCATTGAACTGCAGATGGCTATCACTTTTTTTTCCCCAAGCTACTGTCAGTTGCCAGAACTTCACCAGAAATTACTTAAAAATTATTTGAACTAATTGAATCACTAGGTCAAAATTAATCATTTTTGTTTAGAATCAAATCACTTTTCTGCAGAAATAGACAAAAGTCAGCTAGTTTCTATCACAAGGCAGCATCTCACACTTCTCCGGTCCAGTCTATTTCAATTACTACAAGCTTTGATTTTAAGATATGTTTATATGGAAAGATTTAAAAATTAATGTCTGTGATGTCTGCTTGAATGCAATAATGAGTCATCTTTATTTCAAAATATTTACAGTTTTTTAGATTTTTTGGCACACTCTTAACCGTGCGTGTTGTCGATTGCCAGTCACTTGACTTCGACATAAGAGCCCAGGACCACAGTCACAGCGCTGGAAGATTTCTGGAGCTTGAGCAGTTTCTTTATGCCCTCTCCTAGAGCAGACCTGTCCCTCCAATAGGACTGGTTTACAAATTTTAGTCCAGAAATGACGAGCACAACAAAGTCCAGGTCCACAGTCGAAAGTTCTAAGACAGCTTTCTCCCTCTTGTCCTGTAACAAGATGAACATGGGCCTTAGCAGTGAATGGGGAGAGTGGCACATGGGGGCACTGCTACTGGGATAAAGGCGTGGGATGGAGGACAGAAGGCCACAAAGAATAGAAACTGCATGCACATCTCCTGGGGCTCAGTCTCATGCCAAAAGCAATAATGAAATGGAAATTTGAGCCCTACCTAACAATTAACTTTTTTATAAAGTTAAAATATTTATCAAAGAAAGAAGATTTTCAATCTTGAGAAATTATCACTCATCAGTGTTTTCTTAAATGGGATTTATCCTGTCACAAAGAAAGACCATTATTTATAAAGGGACCAGTTAATCTGAAAACACAAACAAGAATGGCCAGTTTACCACCTTCAAACTTTCTAGCTCTTTTATGTCAAAGATTGAAATTTGAGACCACAATTTGTTAAAAAGCATTTCAGTGAAGTTCGTATTTTGTCCGAGAATGGAAGGGTAATGCACCTACATTCATCTCTGTTTCGTATCATGAGGATCTAAAAAGGGAAACTGCCATTTATTAAATTATAGACTGTAAAAAGAAGTGTATATAACATTTAATTAAACAATGAAATGTTTTCTTGCTAACCAGTCCATAATTAGGGCTATTCAAGGCCCTCCTGGCCTGCTGACTACCTTATGCTACTCCCTTACCTGATCTCTGTAGCTGCTTATGGAAAGAGATTAGAAAGAGGACATGCTCCCTATGTGTTTCTGCGGTGGAGAGAAGTAGAGTCAGTTTCAGCCTATCCTTGGAGAAGAAAATGTTTTTCTTTAAAAAAAAAAGTCCTCAGAATGCTGCTCTTACCCTTACTGCCTTGTGACTTCTTAATATTTGGCTTCCTTTTGGGTTTGTTTTCCTGAATTGGAGGCTTTGTTGTTCCTTTTATATCTATGTCATCATGGACATCAATCTGCCTTTCCAATATTGGAGTTGCATCTTCCATTGTAGTACAAACATCTGAGAGACAACCAGGTGTAGTTAGAGTTATTAACTTCAAGGATTAGAACAACAGACATGCTAATTGTCATAGTATTATATAGTTTGGCAGTACCGCTGCCTTCAGTTTATATATAACTTTCTAGATTTCTGAGACATGTGCAGTAAATATTTTCATGTTCACATATGGCAAAGAAGGTAGTTAAGTAATTAATGGAATCCAAGTGAAAACAGAAGAATTTGAAAGATTCCAATTTGAACTCTCCCTTTAAAATCATCTCCAAATTGCTGGCAAGAGTTATTGCCAGGAAATAAAACTGTTTTATTTCATCAAGAAAAGGCAGCTGCATGAATTTACTTCAAGCATGAATCCAGGAAACCTTTAGAGAGTACCTATCTTGGAATATTCTGGTCTATAAAATTCAGATACTATCTTCAGTTTAAAAATCACTGTTCATTGGGGCAAAGTAGTCCTGCAAGAGTTTATGTTAGTTTACCATTCATGCAGCGCGTTCCTGGACAGCACATGGCATTACGTTGGCACCTCCTCCGTACCCCACGACATGTAGCACAGAATGGCTTCTCATCTTGGGGCTTGAGACAGAATTTTCTGGTATTGCAGTCATTGTCAGACAAGCACTGTGAACCCTGTGAAGAGAAAGTGTTGTCACAGGGCTAGAGGACTCAAGCGAGCTGTGAGATGACTTTTTATTCAAGGCGGGAGGTAGAAGAAGCCAAATCATAGTGGCACTTGGAATGCTGTGACAAACCTTAGGCAGCATCTTAACTTTTCAGTGTAATTGGTTTTCTCCCACAAAGGGGAGATCAAATCACCAATGTGCAGCAAAGATTACATGTGTTTGAAAAATTGTCCTACTTTTAAAACTCAAAATTTAATTTTCTTATGCTCTTTGTGAAAATGAAAGATAATGTTTTCCCATGAGGAAGAAAAAGTTTTCAGATGATTATGAGATTTTTGATATGTATCTATTAACTCCACAAGCTATGCTACAGTCTAAATATAATGTTGGTGTTTGTGGCATTCCTATTCAATTTTTTACTCTAGTGAATCACATCTATCAGTGCATCCATTTGCCAAGCAGCACCTCCGTGAGCCTTACCCAAGTGAACTGTCCTCTCATTTTTAGGATGCTGTTCACACAGAGAAACAGATACCAAAGACCAAATTTCCTCATCCACAGTTGATGCTTTTTCATATATACATATATGAAAGAACCCCTAAAACAATTCTGTGAAGTGAGACGGTGACAAAACAATGCACCTTGGCACTCGGTGTGAAAATTCTTATGCCTATATTTCCCGGCTATGTGGCCTTGGTTAAATTTTTCATCATCTCTAAGTCTCATTTTCATCATCTGTAAATACCTATCTCAAGTTGTGATGAAGGTTAAATAAGATGTGTAAAAGGTCTGGCACTTGGTACAGATTTCTAAATGTTAGTTTCCTCCCCGATTTATAGGCATGTTTACAGCTAAGTGTCCTGAAATATTGCTTATTTAATATGTTAATGCCTAAGACCACTGGATTCTACCAGGGTGTCTTCTCAACTCCTTAATTAATCCAATTGACCTTCTAGATAAGATATTTCGTACATAAAATCTGAAGAACTCACTTAAACCCAAATGCAGCTCCCCCAGCCGGGAGTGCACAGCTTCCCCTCCTCCCTAGCTGCCTTTTACCTTCCGAGCCCCTTGCAGGTCGGCAGAGCTCTTGATGTTGTTGAAGTCCAGCACCAGGGCCCCCAGGGGAGCAAAGAACCAGCTAAGCCCCAGCAAGGCCACCACCACCATCCTTCAATCTCCAAGTCTCCTAGGCCTCTTCAGGACTCTCCTCCGAAGCTGGGCTGCTCTAAACCCACAAGTGAGCTTTTGCCACGATGGAAACAGCAAGTCGTCTGTAAGCGCTTCCTTTAAAAGGGAAGCAAATCTGTGTATAAGTAAGATGTGCGAAATACAAGCAGGGTCAGACCAGCGGTTCTTTCTGAAACTATTTATAACCAGATATGCCCCCTCATTTCTCTCCTCCTCCTTCCTCCATTTCCTTCTTTCTTACCCCACACAGGCTTCAACAAATCCCTTCAAAACTGTTTGATCAATAGTTCAAAACAAGGACTCAATAGAGGGAGAGGAGAGGTAGGGCCACAGCAGCTTCTCCTCCAGGGGTTGAATCCCTCTTAATTATTGCATATCAAAGTTAGTTCAAAGGGCTAGCAGAGAGCAGGATGTCTGTATCAAAGGCAAACTCTGATAATCACCTGCATTTCCTACCTTCAATAATCCTTTGGGGGTGGAGGGAGTCTGTTCTAAGATCCGTTTTCACAGTTAATTGTGCTCAAAGAAAGAATGAATCATATTGGCCAATATGCTATAGAGGATGCCAAAAACTAATGAGTTACAAAATATACTGAGAAGCTTTAAACTGTGCTTCACATAGTGAAGACAGAAAAGAGAAAATGCCTTCTGATTAGCTCTGGCATCCAGATGTAACAAAGGTAGCTTAAAAGCTGGAAACATAATAGCACCTGTTCTGACTAAATGTCAATTGAGAAATAATTCTCCTTAAAATGAAAATTGAACTGTTTGAAGTTAGAGTTATTTATTAGGAAAATAATGAGATTTATTTTTTAAAATCTCCTTTTTTTGATGATGGGGACACAGAAAGTCCATTTTATACAGATTTATTCAATTCAGTAGGAAACTTTAGATCCATTTTATGAGCAATGCATTTAATTTGTATTGCATTATATTAAATTGACTTACACAGAACAGGTCTCCAAGTCTCTAGCAGATTTCAGATGGAATTTTATGCATTTTCAATTTTCCTAATTTCAATTTTTTAAAACTTTTGCTTTAGCCTTTTTGATTTTTTCCCCCAACCAGACTGTTAGAGAAGTCAAGTAATTTAGACGTGTGCTTTTATCACTGTCTAAAAACTTTAAGGGTAAAACATCTAGATTTGGGTAAAAAATAATTCCTTTTTTTTCTCCCTTCATTGTTTTCATTGGTCTCAGTGTAGACTCATCCTCGCACCTCGGGTGAGAGGTGCTGTTTAAAATCTAAAGATGCATCTTTTCTACAGCATAAATGGCAGTCTTAGTATTACTGGGTCTTTCTCCAAAACAACCTAACATCAGTTATTGAAATGTATCTTGACATTCTGTGCCATGGGAACATTCTCAGCCTTGAGTAATGTCTGGTGCCATTCAGCAGCTGGTGCAGGTGACCCCAGGCTTCCATGACTTGGCCCTCCTCCTTGTGAAGGTGCTGCTTGTCTGCCACTCATATGGTGCAATGCAGGCTACTTCTGCCTAAATTGACAACATCAAACACACTTTGATAGTACGACATGCCTGGTGACTAGGTATGCTAACAGAATTTATTTTGAAGTTGGACAATTATATAAAAGAGAGAGCCCTGGGGTTCCCTTTCTGCTGGGGTTCTCCGCTTCCTGTTACCTAACTGAAGAGAGACTACCAGGGCGCCAAAGGCCTCTGGGAATATATGCAGACAAAAGGACTGACGGAAAATCCTGTAACCCAGCACAAACATTCATTGCGCACTTTGCATGTAGCAGAACCTGTGGTTAGATGTTGGGAATGAAAGATAAAACGTAGTCCTTGCCCCTGAAAAGCCAGTGTTCAGTCATAAGATATATAGTTAGGGATGATTTCATTATATTATGACAAGCACTAAGATAAAGGTATAAATGCAGGGCTGGCGGATCACAGAGGAGGGTGTGACAGACCTTCAGGATAAATAAAGAATCGCATCTAAGAGGAGGTAATAGCTGAGCTGGGATTTGTGGGATGAGTAGCAGCATCCCAGGTTGAGAAGCAGGGGGTGGTCTCACCCAGGCTCAGAGGGCGAAGCATGTGCAAGGGCAGGGAGGTGCACTTCAGTTCTAGGGGGAGATTCTGCGTGGCTGGGGCAGATGGCCGGGAAAGAGACGAGGCTAGACAGTGAAGAACCTGATATACCACAAAAAGAAAATTGGATTTTATTTTATATGCAGTGGAAAATTATTGGAGATATTTGAGCTTGAAAATGTCCTAATTTGCTTTTGAAGAAAGCAGTGCTGTTGGCAGTGTGGACCTATGGCTGTAGTGTGCAAAGAGGGTGCTGGGGAATCACTTACCCTCAACTGCGATTGCCCTGATGAGGAGGAGGACGTTGAATATAAGTCAGTAATACAGTGACGAGAACCAAGCAAAGGACAGAATTCTGAACCCCTATCATTTGGGGTTGGGAGTGAGTAAGACGCTGAGCTAACTCTGACATGTCTAATTTTGCATGCTGGGTGCATGACGATGGCAAAAGAAACGGAGAAATCAGGATGAAAGCTTGTTAGGGGAGGCAGGATGACAATCGGCCGTGAGAAAAGCTGTCCAGAGCATCAAGTCCTTGCTGGATATCTAATAACCAGAGAGAAGGTTAAGCACCATGTCTTCTGGGAGCGATGCTCTCCATTTTGCCTTCTATAGACAGAGGGAAGGAGAGGATACAGACGCCAGAAGCTGGAGGGTTACAAACGGGGCACTGAAGAAGACTGAAAGGCAGACTTCTCTGTCTCTGTCTCTGCGCATGAAAG
>NW_006439192.1:1476947-1485094 GCF_000325575.1 Pteropus alecto | reverse complement strand
TCACAAGGCTGACTTCTATATACTCTGATGCCCCTGTGAATCTCTCTTAAAGAAAATTACTGCAGTCGTCTATGTATTTGTCTCTACAGCTAGATGATAAGCTTTGTGGAGGCAGAGCTTACTCATCTTTGTATCTTCATGCTTTGACTGGCTGGCACATGATAGAAGCTCCATAAATTTTTCCATGCGATGGATAAATGCACAAATAAATGGATTTATAGTAACTTTGTGACCTTGGTTAAGTTACTCCACCTTTCTGGGCTATGATCTCTTTTATAAAGCTGACACTACCACCTCCGAAACAACTATATTTCGAGGGTTTAGTGTGTAAATACATGTATAGGGGCTGCTGCAGAAACTGGCACTCATAAAACTCTGATAAATGTGTCTCACTCATTGTCCAGTCCAGAACTTTCCATCATCACATAAACTTTACTACCTAGCATAATGCATGGCCCTTCCATTGCAGGCTCTCAACAGTACATATTTGGTCAATCCAATTCGTCAAAGAAAAATTTCCCTAATCAGAAGCCTCATTTTCCAATAAGGCTATTTCTGTGTCTTCTAAAAAGCCAGAGCAATTCTGAGGAAAGTAAGTATGTGGAAAATGACTTTGGGTATATCTTCAAATCTGCCAAGGCTGCTTGCCTGATAGTAATCACAGCGTTCCTCAGCTAGGATGCCAACAACTGAAATGCGATGCCCCCGGTGGCAGCATTAATCGCCCACCATACGCTGTACCTCAATTATTTGGGGATTAGGGATGATGGGGAAGTGGAAAGAGGATGACAGGGAAGTAAAGGGGGAGAGGAAGTCTTTAAAAATGTTTCTGCTTAAAAGGCCTTTTCTCTGCTCTTAGGTCAGGGTACCAAAGTTCACAATGCAGACTGCAGCAGCAAAGTACTTCAGAACCCACTCAACAAGCCCCCTCAAGCAGCCCCGTGGGCTGTGGCTGTCCCTGTCAGACACGGAACAAAGGAAGCCCTCACATGCAGTTTTGGCCTAGATGCTGCCACTTTGATGCCCCCTGGCAAGGGATTTTTGGTTAACTGAAAATCTCAAGCTGATCCTCTTAGTTCCATGTGAGTACCTGGGCCTAAGGAACACTAACATTGAGCAATATTGACTGAGCTTAGGGGAAATGAAAATCCTCCCCACCAAGGGCCCCAGGTTCGGCACTGTAGATCTGATGCCCCTCTCTGGGTGATTCATGACCCAGGGAAGAAATGCAGGCTGGTATGTGAGAGCTGACACCTGTATCCTCCCGAATGACAGCTGCTATAGTTCAAGTTAAAGGCAGAGTGTCAGAACCCATGATTTATATTTACTTAGAAATGGAAATTTTTATTTGTTATGGCTCCTGTGTTGAAACCAGTTTGATTTCCATAAATTTCGCTTTTCTTAAAAGAAAAATCAAAGTAACTGAAACAAGCAGGTCTTTGGCAGAATCTCACAGGAAATATTCAGTAAAATAAAAGATGAGAAGGGGCATGTCGATGAGAGGAGACAAAAGACTGCAGGATATAATCACAAAGTTGATGTAAACCTTACCACTTCGTTTCCTGAGGTCAGAAGGTAAAGCAAGCTGTGCGCAAGGGCCGCGGAGGGGTTTGCCAGATGTCTTGCAACGAAGCGTGGGGGCCGAATCCGCAAGCAGCATGGGCGGGAGCCAGGGAAACTGGGTTCCAGCCTCTTTCACGGACTGTGTGGCCTTCGCTAGGTCACGTCACCTCTCAGTGTTGGTCTCTCACAATCTCGAAGGCCTCTTACAGACCAGTTTTCTAGGAGGTCGGCCCAGGCACCAGGCTGCGCAGCTCCAAGAGGCACCGTTCAGATGGCAGTCTCTGTGACTGGCCCCCACTGTGGAGCGGTGCCACATGGTGGTGCTGGGGACCTCCTTTTGCTAGTGGCAATAGCCCCAGGATTCTCCTGACTGCACCAGGCATCTAGCTCAGAACAGCACCAGGAATCCCTAAACCTTCCTTCTTCAAAGATGTGCTCTACCTTCTTTTTGTTTAAACATTTAAATGATTATGTGTGATTTCATAAATCCCAAACGCCTTGACCATCCTACCCTATTTCTGGGCACTCTCCATACTTGTTTTGAGTATGTTTAGGCTGCTGTAACAAAAATACCCCAGACCATGTGGCTTATAAACAACAGAATGTATTTCTCATAGTCCTGGAAGCTTGAAGTCTGAGATCAGGGTGCCTGCATGGTCAGGCTGTGTCTGGTGAAAACCTGCTTCCTAGTTCATAACCGCTGTCTTCTCACTGTCTCCTGACTCCGTGGAAGGGGCAGCTAAGCTCTCTGGGGTCTCTTCCACACAGACACTAATCCCATTCCTGAGGGCTCCACCCTTATGACCTAAGGTCCATCCCCTAATACCATCACATTAGGGGGGAGGTTTCAACATATTAATTTGGGGAGGACATAAACACTTATACCATAGTTATATTCTTCCTCTGATCCAAGCAATCACTGACATATTCATGTTACACAGGGGCTGGAATTGGGAGAGTGTGATGCTGCTGCTATAAAAAGACAAGAAAAAAATAAAAAGGAAGGTATGTCTCAACACCCATTAGTTGGACAACACAGCAATGTCTTCACTGGTCGGTGACGAGTTAGTAAGCTGATAAACAGACATTTGTGTGTCTGAATGGACTCGAGTCAGTGTCGCCCTTTGTGATGTCCTTTCGTTGATTCCATCATGTGTACCAGCAGTACTCTATTGATCATGTATGTAAAATTTTGGTGTTTTTTAAAAAACTGAATTATATTTACATTTCTAGAGTTTACGACTGACTCCTTGAGGCCCTCCCAGCCTTTTGGTTCTATGAAATTCCAAGCCACTACTTGGAAAGAAAGGTATTTTCGTAGAGTTTAGTTTGTTTTATTCTCTCAACTGACTGTAATTTAATAGTAAATACAGTGCAGGGAGGAGGGCATTAGAAGGAAGGAAGAACCTATAAAATTGAGTGGAGCCCAATCTCCATTCTTCTTTTCCATTAAATACATTGTCTTCCTTTTACGCCTTTAGGTCCCATATTCTTTTTCATCATTTGAGTCTTTCTCTTTTGCCTCATTTTTCTTCATTCTCTTTCTCTGTATCTCCATAACTGACTCCACTTACTTTCTTTTCCCTTAATCCAAATGTCCTGTCAAATTTAATGGTGGCATGGTGGCATTCAGAGCCTGAGGGCATGGTAAGCTCATGGTCTGCATCTGTCACCCTGTGGTAGCAATCTAATTTGGACAGTGACCTCTACCATCTAGGTCTGTTATCCGAAATGTCTCCCGGACACCATTTCTGGGCCTTTCTGTGGTATATCTGGTAAGTGGGAGGCTGGAGGGGTTGTGGAGGGAGAGGAAATAAGACTCCACTGCAACACTGTGTCTGACTTCGGCGGACATGAGTGGGTGATCCAGGAAGACTGTTTCAGGGATGGAAAAACAAAGGGGAATCCTACTAGCCTTCAGCCTCTTCCCCAGGATAAAACAAGTTCCACCATCTGGACCCTAAGATGCAGACCAAATTAGGTCTGATTCTTTTTCCTCAAGAGTAGGGGTATATCCCATTGCATTAGGAGACTCCAATTTTGCCTGGTGTCCCAAGTCTGAAGAAACCAATTTTAAAAAATGAATTGGCCACCATATAGTTAACAATACTGTATTCTGTACTTGAAAGTTGCTATGAGAGTAGAGCTTTAATGTTCTCACCATAACAACAAAATGGTAATTATGTGAGGTAAAGGATGTGATAACTAACCTTACCCTGGTAAATATTTTGCAATACATAAAAATATCAAGTCATCACATTGCACATCTTAAACTTACAAAACGTTATATGTCAATTATTTATCAATTAAGCTGGGAATGGCTATCCATGAGCTCTGCATACATGAGCTCTGGAATCCTCTGTTGTAGGGGAATGGCTGCTTGCCTTCAATTTCCCTGGGGTATTCTCCAGAGGGGCCCACCTAGTTCTAGTATCCCTTCCTATTAGAGCTACCACAGCCCTATCTACTCCCCATTCAGGGTGAATCTTCATCTGGTTACTCCATCTTCCTGGGTGTTGCTTCTGACTTACTGGGTGTGATCTGGCCTTCTCTGTCCCAGGCTCCTACTCTGGATGTATCCTTGGTGTGGTCCAAGTTTCCTTAGAACTTTGGCCAAAGAAAGCTATGTGTGGCTGGAGCACTCTGGGTGGGCCCCATCTTACCAGGAGTTTACTTCTGAAGCTCTCCATTTTAAAAAAGAAGACACTGAGACTCAGAAAGTTTGAGTAATTTGCCAAGGTCACATGGGCAAATTAGTTGCAAACCTAGATCTGATCATAAGTTTTCTGGTTTCGAAGTTTATTCTTTCCTCTATACCATACTATATAGCTCATTAAGTCCATTCCCAAACATATCAAGTTGCTTAAAACATAGTTATATATTCACTAAGAAATAAAATCACAGGGAACACTGCCTGTTGCCTCTTTTTGAATTACATACAACTGTAGGAGTATGTCGCCTTCTTTTTTCTTAAATTATCTATCCTTTATGTGAATATCATTATAGTCCTTCACTATCAAGTGGTTAAGGTGAAATAATTTGCAGGTTGTGTCAGTCAGGTTGTACCCTAATCTACATAAGGTACACTGACAAAAATTGGTTTTCTCATAAAAACAACTTGTAAATATTTGCCCTTTTGATATTCAACTTAAACAGTGACTTTGGTAGAAAAGCTCCCAGACTCACCATCCAATCCTACAGGATTCATAACTGTGTTCGTAACCTTATGAAGAACTTGGATGAGGCTCTGGGGAGCAAGGTGAGACCAGGGGTCGTAGTTCTGAGTCGGAATCACAAGCCCAGTACCCACCAGCAGGTTTAGCTTTTCTTTTATCTTGTTTCTTTGCGCCCCCTTGTGGTCAAGAGTGAAGTGAACGCTCAGAAGGCTCGTAAATTCCAGGCATTGGATTCCAGAGTCATTTCCCAATTTCTGGTGGAAATTTCCCGTGGAACAGCACTCCCCTTCTCTTAATTATAGGTAGTTCCCCCACCTAATGAAAGTGAACTTAGTTTTTCTAATTATAAAAGAAATACAGGTCTCAAATTTTTAGAAATTGGAAAATACAGAAAAGTGTTAACAAAATAAAAATAATATACACTTCCTGGCAGAGGTAGTAACTGTCAAATTTTGTTAAATTTTCCTAATTCTTTTTTATGCAGGTACATAGAACCATACATATACATGCAGCATTTATTTGTTTAATATACAATATAACTATCACCAGCTCCAGAACTAGCCATTACTATTGCCAACATCTCTCCATGTGCACCTCCTCTCCCCAATCCTCCTGTCGCCTGCCCCATCAGAGGTATACACTGATGTTTAGTTATAATTCTTTTGCTTCTTCTTAAGTAAAATTACAATACACACACACACACACACACGGGATTACATTGTACTTCTACTTATGTTTCCTCCTTTTTTTTTTTTTCCACTGAGCCTTTCCTCCAGATCATCAAATACTATCAGAACACATGGCTATACCATAACCCAGAATAAGGGTGTATTATCGTTTATTTAATGAATTCTCTGAATGTTAGCCATGTTGGTTGTTTTTAATTTTTTGCTACTCTAAATCATTCAAGTTATTCAAGATAAATCTTTGTGCAAGTCTATGATTATTTCCTTGAGATGTATACTTAGACAAGGAATTTCAGGGTATTACGCTTAAATCTTTAATCACTCTGTCCCTCTGCATTGGAAGCCATTCCCCTCTTGTCCACCTGAATCATTCCAAGACATCACGTTTTGGAGAAGCCTTCGGTCTTCTCTCCAGGCACAGTTGAGTGCTTTTACTGCTAGGTCTCTGTGCTCTGCTGCCTTCTTGTAGAAGCACAGGCACATGGCTTATACTTCCTCTTCTTAAAAGATGCCTTCAGCCACTCAGTTTCTAGAGGATCCTTACCTGTCAATTTTCGGAGTCCTTAAAAACAAGCAAGTGGTCCCCCCCCACCCTTTTTTTTTAAAGAAATAAGGAATCAACGCCACTGGCTTCAGGATCTTAATTCTTCTTACACCTAGGGTAACTGAACTACCAATTCTTCACAGTGGGCCTTCTATTCTCACTTGCTTTTTCATTTTTGAGAGTAAAAGCATAGTAATCCAAGTTTTTCTCTCAAAAAAGCAACATCGGCAGATCAGCAGGTCATCTTGACTATAGCAGGTGACCTGTACTGGGAACTTGCTCAGTAGGTGACGCCATCTTCATAGACCTCTGGACCCGCACAGCACTGACACATTGGGGTGTTTCCTCATACACTGGTTCCAAGCACGGTGCCCTGTACATAATAAGCACTTAGCAAATGTCTCACAAATGAAGGAGTCTAAAGTCCCTTCCCTGCTCTAAAATTCTGATTCTAGAGATTTTATAGAAGAATGTCGTATTATTAGGATTTAGACTGAGAATGTGCTGTCTACACTTCCCAGAGTTTAGATCCCAGTGTAGGTGGGGAAATGAGAACTGGCTATAGTTCATAAGTGGCCAAGGCCAGAGTCTTGATATGGACACTGAGCATTAACCTGGATCTAGCTAAGTTGACAAGGCCAGAGGGATAGGAACCAGAGGAAGAATTCTCTCTGTTGCAGCTGTTTTCCTTAACAGTTTCTTTCATCACCTTCCTAAATCAAGTGTAGAGAGAGAAAGGAAGTCTCTCCGCATGACCTGGGACTGGTGTTGTCAGGTCTTTTCACAAGAAAGACCTTTGGATGACAGAAGCTGAGAGAAGGAATGTTGCCAGATTCTGTAGAGCACTGTGAAGTGCTCTTTACAGCCTTTAATAGCCTGCTGTACCAACAAAAGTCAGGTCTGTGCCAAAGTACAAGCTGAAGTTGTGGCTCTAATATCCATACACATATGAATAAATATGTTTTGCCTATATAGCTTTTAAACTCATATTAATTTTCACCTGTGTTATTAAGTAGTGAACATTTTCCATATGCCAGGTAGATATGTGCTATGGATACATTATTTCATTTAATATCCACTACAATCCCCTGAAGTAAATCTTATTTAGCTGTTTCACAGATGTAGAAACTGAGGCATAGAGAGGTTAAGTTGCTTGCCTAAGACCACGGAGTTGGCAGATCTGAGATACAAACCCCACCTCTTTTAATTCCAAAGCTCATTTTATTTAGCCTACTAAGTTATACAGCTTTGCTTAGGACATTCATCATATTCTGCCTCATTTGGCAGGCATTTGTCCAAGTCCTGCATTGAATCCTTTGGGAGCACTTCTGTTCTCTCTTATTAGCCTGAAATGCCTTACACACAGCAAGCAAACAGTGATATTTGCCTGTTGATTCAAGCATTAACCTGGTGTTATGGACTGAACATCATAGACTTTGTGTGTGAGGGTTCTCCCTTTCATTTTGAAAATTTTAAACTTACAGGAAAGTTTCAAGAATAATGCAACGAACATGGATCTTCTACTCAGATTTGCCAATTATTAACATTTTGTGCATTTGTTTATCTCTTTTTTTCTTTACCATTTTATTTGCAGACACACGCTATTTCACTCCTAAGTACTTTAGCATGTATCTCCTAAAAACAATGCCCTGTCTGCATAACCAAGATACAATTATTACTCTTAGGAAATTTTCTATTGCTGCAATACTAGTATAGTCTACATTCAAATTTCCCGAATTGTCCCAATGTTTCTAAATAGCTGGGGGTTTTTTTGGATCCAGGCTTCAATTAGGAATCACATTACCTTTAGTATCATATTTTCATCTCCTTTAATCTAGAACAGGTCACTAGCCTTTTTCTTAATCTTTCATGAAATATGCATTTTTTGAGAGACTGAGCAGTTGTTTGCAGAACTTCAAGAATAATTATCATTGTGTCCTCTGTGCATCACACTAAGGAGCACGTAATGTCAGTCTAATTTCTTTTTTCTCTTTAGTAAATAATCTGTGGGGTGATACTTTGAAACCGTATGAATATCCTCAATCGTCCTGCATCCACTGACGATTTTTGCCTGACTCAATTACTGGTGGTTCCAGAGTGGTTATTTTCTATTTCTATAATTTCTTCTACATTTATTAGTTGGTATTCTTCTCTAAAGAGGAGCTTTTCCCTCCTCCA
>NW_006439192.1:1441119-1476805 GCF_000325575.1 Pteropus alecto | reverse complement strand
CCCTTTGAATGACAATCTACCGCTACCTGCGTGATCTGGAATAAGTGACATCACTTACCCCCTGGGGACCCATGCTTTCTCATCTTTAAAATGAGATGACCTGAGGGTCACATTCTTGAATTTTAGTCAGTCGGAGACTTTCTCATAAATATCTGCAAGAAATTCGCCAGAGAATGACACGGCTCGGGTCTACAGCACCAGGCCACAGATTCCATCTGCAGAAGAGTCACACATCCCTTCCGCCCGTCTCCTCCACGGCCCCTCCCATGGCAACAGTCGCTAGTTGCTCCAGGCGTTCTCGCGAGAGTGAAGCCCTTCAGGGACAGAGGGGCCATCCCTCAGGCTTCTCCCGCTTCACGTCAACCCCTGCCCTGGCCACCTGCGCTCCGGGCCCAGCTGCGCACGCGCGCATCCAGAGCCAGACAGTTGGTGGTGTTGGTACGCCCCAGCTGTTCCTCTCCGCACGCAACCCCGCGTCGCGCGACCCCGGTGTGACACCACGGCGCAAACGCGGCGCGGGGGGAGGCAGGGGCGCGCAGGCGCCGCGGGGGGAGTGAGGCCGCGCAGGCGCGGACGGCGTTGGTTGAAGAAGACCTTCAGCGTTGCCCTGGCGGAGCGGAGACCGGCTCTCTCTGGGTGGAGGTGAGGCGAGCCGAGGCGGCAGGCCGGGTGAGGGGGCGGTGGGCCGCCACCCAGCAAGGAACCTCACGGGAGGCAGGCCTAACGGAGGAGTCGGGAGGGAGAGCAGCCGAACGGGGCGCGGGCCGGGCCGCGGAGGGCAGAGGGGACCTTGCTCCCCTGGCCGCTTCAGGTGATGGAGCTGCAGCGCCGGCGGGGACAGGCGGCGCTCCGAGCACCGACCCGCGACCCTCCCTCCGCCTAGTGTGCCCACGAGACTTTGTTTCCAGGTGTCAGGCCAGAAGGGAGGTTGGTTTCTAGGGAAGTTGGATCCTCGAACCCCAAACTCACTCCCCGCCCCCCAGCTTCCTCCTTGGAATTGTTGTTGAGCATCAGGGAAGCCCTTCCACTCCTTACCGCCAAAGGGAGGATGCTGTTTGTGCAGCTTAAAAAGGAGAAAGGAGAAACTAAACGGGTTATTTACTGACTAATTAGTTATTGTGTAAAGCAGTATCACCTCCCACTTCTGTCTGCATCTCATGCAACCTTGGTACATTGTCCATATTTACAAATAACAAGTGCATTTTGTAGAGCTAATAAAAATATATGATGATATCTTTAGAGTAACATGAAGTCTCTGTGTCTTCTCGATTTTTGCTTGATCATACCAACCGTGCATTTCCCATAAGATTCGTGGGCCTGAAAAAGTAAGCTTAAAGTAGGCAGAATTGAGATCAGTTAGTAAACTAAACCAGCTACATTAATTTTGCAAAGTGGCAGTGGTTTTGAAAAAGAAAGCAAAATGCTCAAAGACCGTAATGAGTTCCTAGATAGATGTTTCTAAACATTTAAGTGTACCTTTTCTTTTGTCAGTAGATGAAAAACCAGAGTGTAAAGCCTTAGCATTTATATTTGAATATATACTGCCTGCTTTTCTGTACTTACCTCCCCAAGTTTTAGACTTCTGGCAAAATTTCAACAGATACCAGCATCAGTTGTGATCATAAAGGGTAATATCAGATTACAATTCAAAATGTGTAGAAAGTATAGAATCGATCATTTGAATACAAGGAAGTGAATTGTAAATTAATTGCTTTGGAAATGAACTCCAAAACCCTGTGGCTTAGAACAAAGTTTTATTATGGTATAAGTCAGTACATTTATCCTGACCCTTTCATGTTTGCTATACCCTTTTCTCTTTATATTTATTTTCATTCTACACTTCATTCTCTTAATATATAATGTCTGTCATATTTGACAGGTTTAGCTTTAGGGAGCAAATTTTAAGTGAATTCACAGTTAAGTGCATCATAACATGTCTGTTATGTTCAGGTATGATAGTATGGACAGAAACTTAACAGAAAGCCAGATTAAGAGCTACACTAAATAAATATTATTTTGAATGTGTAGATAGTTCAGGCATAGTAATTGCAAGGGCTAGGTGGTGGTCTGGATTTTTCTGGGATAGTAATTGGGCTAATGGGGCTGCTTGAAGTGGTTTTACAATAGGTTACGCATGGTTTTTGAGACTGCTGCAGGAAAAGATTTTCTGTTATACAAAGAGGGCAAAGGAATGGTATGTTCAACATTATTGATAGACCTGAGAATTTCCACGTGAGGGTCAAATTGGTAGTAGAAAGGCTGGGTAAATACTAAATAGGCAAGATGAAAAGTTGAGGCACTTGGAATTTTGAAGGCTTTAACTTTAGAGTGTACATCTTTAGTAAGCAGGTTACTGCAGGTAGAATTTATCCTATTTCTGTTTAATGGGTAAGATTATAGCACGTTAAGAGCTTTGAGAGAGAGCATAGGCGTATTCAGGATGAATACATTTCACTTGGTAATATGGTAACTTTTAAGAGCTGAATTTCAGAGTGTCAAAATATTAACGTCGAAGATTTTTAGTGCATCTATTTTTACTGTTCCTTTGCAAATTTACCTTGTAGCCTTATACAGCTATTTGGCTTTATAACAGTCCAATAAATGTTTTTCTAATGTGAAAGTTTCTTTTAAGTAAAATGTCAAATTAACATATTTCTCTTTTAGCTTGTGAGAAATTTATTTTCCTTGAAATGCAATCAGAAAGATGACCTCTGTGAATCTCATGAAAAAACTCTTTTCTCCAGTGTTCTGGAAAGCTCTTTTTGAAGGAGCAGAATGCCTTCTTTCCTTGTATTAGGGTATAAGCATTAATGAAGCAAAGGAAGGAAGACCATATATCTCTTCTCACAGCAGAAAATAGTAGGACTATGGATGAATAAATACTAAATGGTTATTTTTATTCCATTGTCCCCATTTTTCTTTATAAGATATGTGTAACACACCGACTTACTGTGACCTAGGAAAGGCTGCCAAGGATGTCTTCAACAAAGGATATGGTAAGTATGCTATTGTAAATTTCCAATTTGGGTAAGGAAGGGTTAGTGTTAAATGCCCTCAATACTGTGCTGGTAAAATGTTAAGTCAACATTAATCTACCTCACAAGATTTAAGGGGAAAACTATTAACAGGTTATGGACTTCATTCTTTAGCTGTAGAGTCCCACTGGCATTAAAAGCAATTGTATACATATACATACACATATATATACACACACACATATGCATAGTTAATATTATTTGTAAGACCAAATAATGTAAATCTGTAATAATTATGCCTCCTCTGGCTAGCCCTGGGGATATTTAAAATAGTGGGTATGGTTTTTCCTTCTCTAGATAATGGCATTGTTTTTATGAGAGTGAAATCACAACTTTTTACTTCTTTGGAGTAACATATATTCTTTGATCCTAAATAAACATTGTGTAATAATTTTGGTCCTTAGAATAGTACATATTTTTTTCATTCATTCTTTAACTTATATTTTTAAAATATATTTTGATTATTTTGAGGGGCTTAAAATTATATAATTGTTTTTTGTGGAACTCTCACTTAACAAGAATACTATTTTCCATATGGAAGGTACTGTGGACTATTTTCATAATTTCTAAGTTGCAAAAACAGGCTTGAATGTCACATTTTGTACATACTGTGTTTTTGTGTCTGTGTTCAGGGTTTGGCATGGTAAAAATAGATCTGAGAACCAAGTCATGTAGTGGAGTGGTAAGTACCTAATATATTTTTAATAGATATAGCATAATTACCTTAAAGGAACCTGTTTAAAAATCAATGTTCAGTTGTGTGAAACAGCACATTTTTGGTACTGTGCTCTCTTCCCTACTCAGATTTCAGTAAGAATCCTCTACTTAAGCCCATAGACAATCAGGTTGAATTTTTAGAAGGACCCTTTCTTTTTTGTCAGAATAAGTCTATTCTAAGTCTTATTCGAAGTTAGAGAATATATTACATTTATATTTTTTTGACCCATGCCATATCATTATACTTTTACGAATATGTATATGGGCACTAAAAACTTTACTTCCGTTGGGTTCGTGCAACTTTTAGTGCCCTTTTACAAATAAATTTTGGTCTCTGTCCCTTTATGATTAGTTGAAGCAAATGTAGATATAAAATGCATGTAGAAAGTTAGTTTACAGTTTTTACTGATGTTCATAAAGCCTTTTTTACTGGAAGTTAAGAATCCAGTAAAGGATATGTGGGCATATTTTCAAAGCATCATTAACCAGAGCTTTTATTCAGTAAGTCTCGCAACTAGATTAACTTTACATTTACCTTATTGTCTGATTTCTCATTATTGGCTGCATCTTTTTTTGGCATTTACCAATTCAAAGGAGTGCAAGGTTTTTTTCCGAGATATAATGATTTAATTAGAAGAGCAACAGGCATGTGGAATTCTTACTGATTTGATACTTTGTCTCATATTCTGTATAATTCTGGTTTGTCACTGTCATTATTTCTCTGGGTTTTCTGGTAGTAAATATATATGCAACAACCCTACTAGGATACACATATTGTTATAATTCTGTTAAAATAGAAAAATTGTACTCATTTTTAGTAGGGTTTCAGAGTTTGCTCCAGTTAGGTTTGTGTTGCAGAAACCATCAACTAAAATTTTATCTCCCTTTCATGCTGCTGTGGTGTGGGAATATTCATTCAGATGGTAAGAAAAACAGACATTTGTGTGCTTGTTTTTATGGCTGCTTTTGGTCTCTAGTACTGATTTAGGGTAAATTACATTCATTGTTCCAAATCTTAGATGTATATTGATATTTTTATCATGTGTCATCAAATTAACAGTAACGTTTTTAAGATTGTTTTGTTGCTTTCCAGCATTTAATGTAGAGCTGTAGATGTTATATGCATGTTAGAAATATATTTTACACTGTTTGATCTAATTATGAAATTTGACAAACACTGAAACAATTATGAGCCTGGAACTCAAAAAGAAAAAAAATTCTAGTCTTCTCTTTGAGTTTTGTAGCTCTGATATTTTAGATTTTTGACAGAGTTTAAGCTAAGAAATGATGGTGATAACAAGGAAGAAAAATAGACTACTCTTTCACCTTAATTTTGTGCACCAAAATTAAGGTATATATTTGCTATGCTTCAGATTTATGAAACGTCAATGTAAAAAAATAAACTGAGTAGTTGGATCTACTAAAAGAAAGTGATGGTCAAATTAAATAACTGTGTGAACTGTTAAACATGATTGGCATGTTATCATTTTTTACTAAGGCCTTGCCCTAAATGTGAAGCATGATATTCTCTTTGAAAACTTTCTGTGTGGTGTTGATAAACAGATCACAGTTTTCCCAGTTGTTTCATCAGCCCGTAGAACCAGAGTTAGGGAGGAGGGTATTTGATAAAGGGAAGATTCATATTACAAGCAGTGAAACATAACTGGCCAGGGTTGGCAGCATTTCAGAAATGTTCTTTAAAAACAGGGCCAATCAGAATGCTTTTTTCTTGACAGTTCATAGATTGTCAGTGACAGGTGTTGACTGTTTGCTTCCCCCAGAAGGAGATCTGTTTCTAATTGCTCGTTGTCATATGACTGAAATGACACCTAACCAGGAAGGAGGATCTATTTTAAGGCACTCATAGTAACTATTTGATAGAAAGCACTTTAAAAGGAAGATGGGGAGAAGGGAGAATGAGGGATAAATTATAACCTTCCATTCAGTTGTAAAAATGTATATACCCTTTCAAATATTAAAATTATTTATACTGAAAGTTTTACAGTTTTGTGGACAAAAGTAATAGTTTTATTAACAGCGTGAATGTATTTAATGCCACTGAACTGTATACTTAAAAGTGGTTAAAATAGTTTTACATTAAGTGTATTAAGTGTAGCACAATAAAAGTAAAAAAAGTTTTTTAAATGCAATAAAGTTCTGATCCTATTAAAAGGGGAGGGGGAGGCTAGTGCTTCCACTGTTTGGAGATTTTTAAGAACTTTGAAATTAACTAATAGTTTGAAAGATGATAGAGAACCGATCATCTTTTTCAGGCCGTGAAAGTAAAATGTTTAATATTCTATATTTTTGTTTTTTTAATAAAGGCATTTATTTTCAGTTAAGATATTTCTCTTTTAAGAAAGAATTCAAGATTCCCATTTAGTAAAAGAGTGTATGGAACAAGAAATATCAAGAGATGAAATAGTGGGTAGATCTAAAACTGATTAGAATATTTAGGGATTAGAAAGAAAGAAGGAAAGCAAGAAATACGTTTCTGTAAAGTAGGGCTGTGGTAAAAAGCTAATTGTATTGGTGTCTGATGCATTGAACACTGCTTTCTTAAATGAATGTTTTCTGTTTGATGAGCTCCTTTTAAAGTAATTATCTTTTATTGCTTATCAGGAATTTTCTACTTCTGGTCATGCGTACACTGATACAGGGAAAGCGTCAGGCAACCTAGAGACCAAATATAAGGTCTGTAACTATGGACTTACCTTCACCCAAAAATGGAACACAGACAATACTCTTGGAACAGAAATCTCTTGGGAGAATAAGGTAAGAGAAAGCAGTACAAGTTATTCGTAGGTTATTAAATTTAACTTGCAGATAAAATCATGAACAAACAATCTGAACGAGGTCTTACAACCTATCCAGTAGCCATATTTTTCTCTGCATTTGGCCTTCTTTGTTATGTTTTATGTTTCTAGAAAGTAAAGCTTGGTTTGTGAGTACATAATTATCACTTTACATCTTTGTTCTGAACTGTTCTACTTATTCTGTTATACAGCTGAGCCTTTCTTGGGTAGACTGAACTATTTGTAAAGATCTAATTTTTTGTAGTCATCTCAAAATTGGCTCCACAGAAAAAGGTTTCTAAAATTCTATAATGTTTTCAAAGAGAAAATCTGTTGTCAACACCTGCTATGTATAGGGCATTATTTTTTGAGGTATGTCCATATGCACATTGCTGTATGTAGGTAATCTGCATAGCTGAATAATTACTTAAGTTGGCTTGTTAAATATCAGGTTGTCTTATAATAATTTCAAGAGATTATCAAGATTATTTTATTGTATTGGGATTTTGTTGTTTTTGTACTGTGATTTGCATTATTGGCTGGAAGAAGATTTGACCTTTGTATTTTAACCTGTTTTTTTGGCGAGATAATCATGATGAAGCCTGGAGTGAGGGGAGAGGAGTCAGAAAGGGACAGGGGAGGTTTAAGAGATAATTTATTAAATAATTTAATATTTGGCTTTCTTTAATGATGCCCTTTTCTTAGAGAGGAAGTTAGAAGAAAGTTTAGAATTGGTTTCTTGAGTCAAAATAAGAATCGAAAGTTACTAATTACTAATTTTAAATCTTTATATTTCAGTTGGCTGAAGGGTTGAAACTGACTCTTGATACCATCTTTGTACCGAACACAGGGTAATTATCCAAACCCCATTTTCTGAAATGTTTTTGTAGCCTGTAAGGGCAGAGGTATAGAATAGGGAGTTGGAATGAAAAGTTTGGCTGGAAGAAGATCTTAGGAGGTTGCTGTTAGAAATTCTAGAGCTCTTGTATATGGAGCACAGAGAAAGGAAGACAGACTCCCTGGAGGCAGGGTAAAATTCCGATTTGTAGATTGAACAGATGAACAAAAATATAAATCTAGCCCACAGAGACACATAGTAGAAAAAGTTTAGGCACTAAAAGAGTTTGTGATTAGGTATTTCTTAAGCTGTTCTAAAGATTCATGGATGTAGTATTTTGCTGAGAAGTTAATTTCTTAAGAAAACTATAATTTCCTGACTATAGAACAATAATGAGTAGTATGCTATTGACTTGCTTTCTTAGCCTTTATAAATTCCCCATTTCTCTGCTTCAATATCTTAACCTAAAAAATGGGGATTGTGTTGTTTCCTATCTGCCTATCATGAGCCAGGACTCTGAGAAGGACAAAGATAGTAAAGACAAAGTGGCACTTCTTCTCAGCTATAACAATAGGTGTGGCCTTTTTGCCACGCACTTTAATAATCTTCAGGACACATATTCTCATAAGAGGCCTTGTTGGAATAGAACAGGGATTATTAAGAACTACTTTTAAATTTATTCTGAAAAAAATGCACATTCTCTTCCATCCGTCTGTCATTGTCCATGGAGAAAACAATGACCCTAAGGAAAATAAATATGCTTACTCAAGGGCTGTACCCGTTAAAAAAAAAAGTACATGGGGGTGGCTCCATAGTATAGTGGTTAGCACATCTGCTTTATACGCAGAGGTCCTGGGTTTGCGCCCCAGGTAAAGCCACGGACCATACTCTGGGTTCGCCAGGCCCCGGATGCAACAGGCCCCTTAGGTACGCCAGGCCCTGGGTACACGCCGTGATCGTGTGGGAGGAGACACCCCGCCTTCAGAGATCCAGTTCTTAAGGGGAAACAGTAACATCCATAGGTCAGGGGTGAAGTGGTGGGGGCGTGGTCATTAAAGAGGGGAGAAAAAAAGAAAGTACACTTCTCTCTATGATAGGTTAATTTAGAAATTCATAGTGTTCGGTATTAACTTCTGTGTGTTACTTTTTGTAGTATTTGGGCATTTGGAATCATTTAAAGAATTTTGGCTTCTCATAAGTCTTTATACATAAGTATTCATATTATTAATTTCATACTGAAATACTTTCTTTTTTACACTTTTGTTCGTGCCTTCAAGAAGTTAATCATGAAATACCCTATCTTTCGAATCTAATGAGGAATAGGTAAACATACTATATATTTTTTTAATTTTAACAAAATTATATTTTTAGAGCTAAGTCATTGGAAACATTTTTACTATATGTATGCCATCTACCAAAATGATATTTATATTGAGGGAGAGAGAGGATATTACTCTAAGATTCCTGGACAGTAATAGAAACTCATGTCGTTTTCATTGTATTGTCTTTGTTTGTTTTTCACAGGAAGAAGAGTGGGAAATTGAAGGCCTCCTATAAACGGGATTGTTTCAGTCTTGGCAGTAATGTTGATATAGATTTTTCTGGACCAACCATCTATGGCTGGGCTGTGTTAGCCCTTGAAGGTTGGCTTGCTGGCTATCAGATGAGTTTTGACACAGCCAAATCTAAACTGTCACAGAATAATTTCGCCCTGGGTTATAAGGCTGCAGATTTCCAGCTGCACACTCACGTGTGAGTGTTTATAATTCATTCCTCCTTTACTGCCAGTGCAGTCACCCAAAAAGTTGATAGCCATTAGCATTTTGAGAAGATTAGAAGTGATGGTACTTGCATTTAATACCTTGCTGTACTGTTTTCATAGTCAGCAAAATATTGCCAGAGATCCATGCACTTGGTACATTCTCCTATGCTACTGATAGTTACTGGCCTCAGTTTGTACCCCAAACTTGATAAAGCTCTAGAATCTGTACAAGGAGCACTGGGATAGAGCCCAAGGGCATGCGTCACCTCTTGATATAAGGGATCCTTTGGAGATATTTCTGCTTCCTCTGGTGCCCTGCTCAACTTGGCAGTATCTGGAAGCAGGTCTGTTTAGATCATGAAAGACAATCACCTAATTGATCTCAGCACCCTGGAGCATCCCCAGTAATTCTTTGGAGGTTTTCATATACCCTTAGAAAGAACCCGGCCACCCCTACTGCATTCACAGATTCTTAAAACAATTCTGGATTTAGTTCTGTAGGCTGTACCCTGTTGGTGAAATGAATTTGAACTTTAAATTGTATTTTATATCTTGGGCTACTGGGTACTGCTACTATACCAGGAAGAGAAAGCAAAGGGTGAGCTATGTGATTTTGAAGTGATGCAGATTACTCTTTGCCAGACATTCGAATCCACTTATGATGACTAAAAGTCAAGCAGTGGTATAGACAGTGGCATTAAAATGGGTGAAACAGTACTATTAGAAAAACCATGAAAACTCAGGGACTGACTTCTGGGATGCTTTGAAGCAATAATTTAGGAGCTCCTCTGGAGCAATGTACCCTAGGTGTTGTAGGGAGGGTGCTTTCTAAGTCTAGGACTCTTGTTTTAGATGAAATCAGAATTGGCTTTATTCCCCTACTTATACATTTTGTGGAATCTTTATTGAACTCAGCTTTTAAGTTTCTAAATTGTGTGAACATCTCAAAGAGACCTGTAGGTCATATTTATCTAGGTGTCAGCCTTTGTGCATAATTTGTGTCTAAGAAATTTATATCATGTGGAGGAACCAAGTAAATAAATCAAGTGTTAACTACATTTTAATTAGGTGGTCAAATTATATAACTGGATTTAGTTCCTTGTTTGGTAATTTATGCTAGAAGTTTGCTGAAATCTGTAGTTGCAAAATGAGATCCTTATTTAGATAATTTTAGAATTTGTTTCCATATCATAACAGTGGTAAAAACTAGATATTTATGACTTTTTCTTTTACGGTGAAAACAGGAATGATGGCACTGAATTTGGAGGGTCTATCTACCAGAAGGTTAATGAGAAGATTGAAACGTCAATAAACCTCGCTTGGACAGCTGGCAGTAACAATACCTGTATTGGCATCGCTGCTAAATACAAGCTGGATTGTAGAACTTCTTTATCTGTAAGAATGTGCACCCAGATTGTGTCTATGCTTAGAGTTTCATCTAAGTTGTTAATGTTGTGGTATGGTTGTAGTTTGCATGTTCTTCATTAACTATAATGAGCTAGTCATTGTGTAGTGAAAAGAATATTACACCTGAAATCAGTAAATGTGGGTTCTAGTCCTAATTCCTCCTGTATTTGGCTGTTGTCTGACCTTCTCAAGTCATTTTCTCTCTTTGGCCTCAAAATTTTCTTACCTATAAATTCATGGGATTTGATTACTCTTCCTGTTGGTATTAGTAATTCTTATTAATAATAACACTAATTGAGCTCTTAAATTTCAGGTACTGTGCTAAGGGCTTTACGTGTATTTTCTCATTTAATCCTCACAACTACTATAGGTGGTGAGTAGTATCCTCATCCTCGTTTTACAGATGAGGGAACCGAGGCTTAGAGAGGTCAGGTAACTTGCGCAAGGTCACACAAAGTGGCTGTGCCAAGATTTGAACCCAGATCTGTCTCACATCAGAGTTCATGCTCTAACCACTGTAAGAGATTGTAAACTGGTATCTTAAAGAATTCAGTACACATGAGTATTCAGCTACACAGTGTTTTGAAAATATTCGCTTGTGGCCTTTAAGCATGCATTCTCAAGGTCCCTACTGTCCCTATGAGTCCTCTTCTTAAAAGATTTGTCTTTTTATTAATTAAATTTTCAGTTTCAGTCATTCTAGATTGGCCCTAAGGTGCCTTAGCTTTGGAAATCTGATGCATGAAGTGGTGGTTGTACTGGACTTACATATTATGAAACTGATTGTTTTCTTACTGTTTCTATTTCCTCTCCTAATCTTAGGCCAAAGTAAATAATGCCAGCCTGATTGGACTTGGTTATACTCAGACCCTTCGACCAGGTAAGTAAAGGAATTAATAAGAATGAGGTTGGGCTGGAAGGTGATAGAGGAATAATGAAAATAACCTACGAAACAACCTGTAATCAGTGTAGGTTACTTCACACCATTTTGTAACATTCATTTCTTCATACAAAGTAAAACACATCAAGTACTTTTGCTTAAAAATATGTATTTCTAACTATAGCTTGGTCACTCTGGCTTGTGAATTTGGTTGATCACTCATTATTCTTAATCCTGAACTCCAAGTAAAGTTTGCCATGATTATGCTTTACTCATCACAGATCAGATGATTATAGTTAACTCTCTGTCAAGCTAGTAATAGTTGTATGCTTGTAAATCTTACACTCATCTGTAATCCATGCCATTGATTCCATCCATTGTTTCTAGAAAATGCAGGTCTGATTGTAACACTTGTCACAAGTGATTGTGATATTTTCTTCTTCTAGGAGTCAAACTGACCCTGTCAGCTTTAGTCGATGGAAAGAACTTCAATGCAGGAGGTCACAAGGTTGGGTTGGGATTCGAACTAGAAGCTTAATGTGGTTTTGAATAAAGCATCAAATTTGTTCCTGGAGGTGAAGAGAAATGAATCCACTATGTTTTGGCCTTAAAATTCTTCTCTGAAATTTCAAAAGTGTGAACTTTTTATTCTTCCAAAGAATTGTAATCCTCCCCACGCTGAAGTCTAGAGATCGCAAGTCCACCCTAAGGGAGGTCCTTAAAGGCATGCCTGGAAGTTGTTATGTTTGTGCCACATTTCAGTTCCGCAGTATTATTTTAAATGTGTTCCTCGGCGACAATGTAGTGTCATGTTAAAGGAAATGACTCGATCCTCCAGTTTGTACATCACGTCCTGCATGTCCCACACCACTTTTTCATGACCGTTTAATATATTGGTCTGTGTGCTGTAGTGGAATCTTTGGTTTTGCATCAGGGTATAATAAAATAAACCCATCACATTTGAACATAATTGCTCATCTTACTTGCTAGTAGTGGTTTTCTTATATTTGGTGTGATTTGCTTTGAAAAGTACTCTCATAGGTGAGAGTATATGCCTAAAGTGGTATGTCTGAAACATCTATGCTGTCTCTTGCCTGTCCTTTGCACTTTAGATTACTTCACTCTTATTGCTGCTCTGCAGTTGGGCCGAGGAGTGAAACTGAGTTTTGTTCTGCTGAGCAGAAGCACCTCTCTCGTGGTACCTGCTTCCTATTGCAGTGTGATAGAGTACTTTTGTAAAGCTACTGAGAAAGAGTGAGGGTGTGAGTGGGCAAAAGATGGGCAAAGGAAAGAGTATAATTGGGGGAAATACTGTAGGGAAGAGAGGTGGAAGGAAGGGGGCAGAGCTGGAGGATGGCACATCTGTGGCTCCTCTTGGGCCTCAGGAAAATGTGTTTGATTACTGAGTCTAGAAAAATAACCAAAGGATGAAAATGCCAGTTTAGAAAAAAAAAAAAATGAGTAGACTATGATATCTTCATGACTTACTGGGAAATCACCTTTCTTCCTAAAAGTAGAACTCTTTGGAAAAAAATGTTTTAAATATAGACTATATGCTGGTTGCAACAAATTCAGTCAGTTTAGACGTAAATAAAAGTGAAAATTGACATTTCTTTCTCCAAACCTTATTTCTTCTACTACTAACAGTTTGATATAATTCTTTGCAGATATTTTTTTCAGTGTCTTTAGAGATTGCATGAATATATATTTTTATATATAATGTTAAAATGTGTATCTTGTTTTGCAGTATACTTTTAAATTTAAGAGTCTTTTTTCTGTTTGTTCATATAGAACTGCCTATTTTTTATTTTATGCTTTAGTATAAATGTGACATTATTTAACTATTCTGTTTTGCCATATTCATTTTTTTACTTTGCAAACAGTGCTGCATTGAATATCTTTGTCCATTTATTTTTGTCCGCTTCTGTGAATATTTCTGTAGCAGCACTGCCTAGTAGAACTTTGTGATGATGAACATGATTTGTCTGCGCTGTCCCATGTAGTCACTTAGCCTCATGTGGCTGTTGAGCACTTGAAATGTAACTAGGTCTATGAAGAACTCAGTTTTTAATTCTATTTCATTTTAATTAATTTAAATAGCCACATGTGGCTAGTGGCTATTATATTAGTGCAGTTCTACAGGATAGGTTTCTAGAGGAGAGACTGCTGAGTCACAGGGCATATACATTTGATACATAGTACAAAATTGCCTTTCAGAACTGCCTTTTAGAAATTTTCTACCAGTTTGTATTTCTACCAATGCTGGTTAAGAGTGCCTATTTCCCCAGCTTTCCCAATAACACTGAATGTTATCAAACTTTAAAATATCTACCAGTTTTAGAGGTTAAAAAAAAAAATGGTATCATGTTTAAATTTGAATTTCCCTCATTGCCAGGAAGATGGAGCTATTTTCTTATGTTTACTTATAATTTATAATTCTCTGATTTGCTTGTTCAAATTCCTTGTTCGGTTTTCAAATGAGTCATCTTAAAAACATGTAGACACGGTTAGTTTTTGAAAAATTGCAGTGCCGCAAGGATGTCCCGCAACCACCATGAAAAATTATTACTAGAACCCAAATTCCAACCACTTCTGTCAGAAAATATCTGTGATACCAACCACATGATATAATTTTATTTTCCCATTGCCTTTTGTGGGTTGAACCACCATTACAGGAGATAAAACATAACAGGAAAGGAAAAAGGAGCGAGGAGGGCAAGCAACAAATTCATTCTGTCCTGTTGACACTTGCATCTAGGTAACTCTGTATCTTTACTTGAAGAACTTTATATATAGCATGAGTGGATGGGATGCTGGAGTGGGCTGACCAGTGCTGCACGTGGGGATATCTTTAGGATATCTGTACCATCTGGAGCAGAGGAATAAGCCCAACTGCTGTGTGTTAGAGGAATGTTGTTGTGAGGTGTTTCTCTTTAGTCTAGTGGTGTTAAGGGCTAGGGGCTAAAAATGATGGGGGCGGAGGGAGCATAAGGAAGCTCTGAGGAGATGTACCTCTAATTAACATGCTGGTTATCTGATGAAGTTAGTTGTATTTATGCCTGAATTAAATGGGAAGGAGATTTCTATAGGTTTGTGTTCTTTTCCTTTCTTGTGCTATTATCCCTATTAAATTATTTATCGCAGAGCCAAATTTTGTGTATTGATACAGTAATCCACATATGAACATAGGTAGTTTGGATTCAGCCTTTATGCAGTACTTAGTTTTATTGAATCCTGGCAGGCTAGGCTGCGTCCTCTAAGTACCCTCATCCTTGTGGGAGTCATTAAGTTGTAACAGAAAGGAAAGCAGGTTTCTTGAGCTTATGCACCAGATACTCTGTTGGTCATCTTACATGATCTAACGCTCACAACCATAACTGAGCATCTTGGTGTCCAGCCGTCCAGGAAAGAAAGCCATGAAAAGTATCCTAGGATGGAGCAGTTCCTTGTGGTTTCTCATAATGGAAAATCTCAATAGCTCCCTTCTCCCCCATAAAAAGCACGCAAGCACCTCTTCCCCTCCCACTCCATCTTTTTCCTTCCCTATTCCCCTTCCCATTTCTTCGCAATTTAGTTTTATAACACCTATGGCCACTCATTTGATTTTATTTAATTTTTAAAATTGATTCATTTGGGACACTGCTCGGATCCTCAATCTTGCCCTTTGAGCCTTACTCTCAAGATAACCTATATGGCATTCACTACGGCCTGCGAGCTTTGAACCTGGGAGCAGAGAACTAACATTTTAGTATATGTGTAATGTCAGTGAATGCAGTGATTCGGTGACTGCACTCCTGGGGATTTGCCCTAAAGAAATCAGATGCACTGAGATTTATGTACCAGGTTTCTTAAAAGAGAAAAATTGATAGCCATCCAAATGTGCAAAAATAGGGAAATATAATGATGGTATGTATAGTCATTAAGTGAAATATTTGACCATTAAAAATCACATTTTTGAAGAGCAGTAACCCAAGGATTGTTCACAATGTTAATGTAGAAAAAGCAAAGCAAAAAACTAATCTCGATTTTTTTTTTTTTAAATACATGCAAATACTGGAGAAAATGCTCCAAAGTGTTAATAATATTATCTCAGGAAGGTGGAGTCATAATTTTACTTTATACTTTACCGTATTTTTCTGTTTCCTAAAGCGAATATTTCTGTCATTAGGGAAAACATTAATATTACTGTTTGAAAAAGGCAGTGTGCCTCTTGTAGCAGCACAGCAGGCAGCGTGTCTAATTGGTGGTGAGTGTGTTTGTGGCTCCTCAGATGACGTGCCCACTAGTCCAAAAGAGCAGTGAGTCCTCAGGCATTGGCCAAGGCAAGAAACATCACTGGTTTCTACTAGCCACCCTTAGAAAAGTTACTCAAATAGATGGATCAAAGTACTGGTGTCGCTTGTGATCAGAAACTAAGAAATATGAGGTTTTTATTAAATTTTGTAATAAGAGATTAAAGTTCACGCGTTATATTTTAAATATGAATGTAAGAGACCAGGAAGACGTCATGATATATTGCTAATCCGTCATTACTGCTCAAGGGGCTGGGGGGACAATAAAGGTCCCAAAGTTTCATTAAGATACTAAATGTCCATCCTTGGAAGCTCGCTGCCAGTTTGGCCAAGCCTCAGGTTCTAGAACCTTGGACAGGAGGAGCTGAAGCCATTTCTGGGCCACCACACAGCACACAGATGCAAGAAGACTCCTGTTCTCTGCACATGACCATCCTTCAAGACCACAGCCTCTGACTGTGTATGTTTTATGTCCTCTGTTTAGTTCCCTCAGCTTGTTTTCATTTTTTCTTTTTCTCTCCTCCAGTTAAATGTTGACATTCAGGTTCTATTCTCAACCTTCTCTAACTCTGGCGATACATTTATGTAAGAAGGTTTTTCGAATTACATCTGCCTGTCGTTAGAGATTCTGATATGCCTCGGGCATTCTTAGAATAAGGGTGGTTGATAATAGCACCATTCTACCTCACTTAGATTTTAAACACATTGTCAGGAGGTGTCAGTGGGTAGAGGCCAAAAGTTTCATCTGTACCACTGAAGTCTCCACACTCTTGTTCAAGGTGAGAGTGATAGCAGTGTTGGGCCAGGGCAGGCCTCCTCTCCTGCCCAGCTTGGGTGGTGCGGAGGAGAGAGGAATTCTTGTGCTCTGAGGTCAGTCTCCCTCCCAAGAGGAAGGGGAGGAACTGACTCCAACACTCCCAATTCATTCTTCCCAGATGTGCCAATCAGATGCACTGTCTTCTGGTGGAAGGACTAAAAGGGTAGAGGCAGAATATGATGCTAAAGGTGGTCTTCTGGTGGAAGGACTAAAAGGGTAGAGGTAGAATATGATGCTAAAGGTGGTCTTCTGGTGGAAGGACTAAAAGGGTAGAGGCAGAATATGATGCTAAAGGTGGTCCAGTCACATGGAGACATTTAAGAATGGGGTCCAGGTTCATAGTGTGTGTACTTTTAAGCCATAGCCAACACCTACCTCTTCCCAGAGATTTGGCTTGTCCACTTAGGAAATATATCCAAACCCTGAGTTTGTGGTATGGGGAGTATGTGCTTCTACACGTCTTCCTGGTGATTCTCATATACCTATTCCGCCCTGTCTTTGAACACCACCACTGTTGTCTGCCTGTGCAGCTACCTCCTAAAGCTCATTACTCCCAAAGCTTACCTCCATCTAAAAAGTCTCTCCCGACCTGCAAATCTTTACTGCCAACTGTCTGTCAGACGACTTCCTGGATATGCCGCAGGCATCTAAGACTCCCCACTTCCCAACCTAAACCAATGCTCTTACTGTCCACTTCGCACTTGGAGTCTCAGCCAAATTTCCGCCCCTTCTGTGAAAGCTTCCCTGATAACCTGGAAAGCCACTTATCGCCCCTCCCTCTCCAGGGCTCCTCCTACTTTGTGTAAACATCCTTATGGTGGCAGCAATCACACTATAGCAATTTAGTTTACTCATCTCCCTCTTGCCTATGAATTCCTAGAGACCTGTCTTTTTGTCTTCCTACCTCCAGTGGCCAGTCCAGCACTTGGCACATGATAAGCACCCAATGGAAGTTTGCTGTTGGGCTTCAGAGTCGTGAGGGTTTCTGCATATGGACTGAGGTTCTGCTTCAGCAAGTACTCATTTCTCTTTTTTCTTCTGTCCTCCACTTAAATGTTCACTGTGGTCATCAGAGAAGCACAGATAATCTTTGGCATTTCTAGCAACTCTCTGAATTAGATATAATTAACATTCTGTGAGGTGATTTCACTGCTCCAATTTTAAGTTTCTGGAAAGATGGTCATAATTGCAATTACACTTGACCCCACTGGGTGCCGCTGTTGTTGCTGCCAAGGGAAGATGCTAGCCGGGCTATGGGTTCCCTGCCTTCTGCTCTTGAGGTCAGTCTATCTCCTTCTTTTTGACCTCCTCGTTCCCTTCCCCAACACCTACCTACTCATAATTTGGAATCTCTACGTTCAGTGTTTGGTTTAAGCTCTAAATGTCAAGCTTTGGAGAAAGGCAAGGAAATTCTCCATTCTACTCTGGCCCCAATCCATTTTGTTCTGTTTAGGGGTTTGTTCTCAGCCAGTGGAGATGGAGAGAACAGTTTGATCACCCTTGTTGAGTCTGAAATTCCTTACTTTAAAATTAGATTTATCATGTTTCCTTTATAAAACCAGAATAAAACTCACCCTTTATTCCTAGGCTTCCTTCCCAAGTTCTTAATCACCTATCAATATTCCTTTTCTGAATCCTGCTCCTAGGCCCACAGCACAGTCCTCCTTTGTACAATTGTGGACACAGTCTGACAGCTACCGAACAGGAAGAGACTGAGATAAGGTCAGGAACTGGGGCCTACTCTGGCCCTGTCATCATCTGGCAGCCTAAACTTTTTCTCATTCTGTGCCCTAGTTCACCAGTGCCTGGCCAGCTCCAGATGTTTCAAAGACCATTGTTTCATAAAGGATGATAATGGCACGATGGAGTATAGGTGACATTTTCCTTTTCTCAGAATACGCTTCAGGGTTGTTTCATTGTCTTTTCAGTAATAAAGGATGATGTGCTACAAAAATATTTGAGGGTGACAATCCAAGAACAGGGCTATATTTCTTCTTTATGAGACTTTAGGTCTACGGGTCTTACCAACCACCTCTTTTTTTCGCCCTCCAAATTCTGTTTTTCTTCATCATCTAATTTAATGCTCTCTTTTAAGCAGTCCTCCCAAGGGGAATCATCCATCAAAAGTGAGGTGAATAACCCTTCATCCACAAGGGAAGAAAACCTGTTTATGGAGCACTATTCTGGGCCAGGCCTGGAGTGGTCCCTTTCACTACACTGTCCCCCAGAATTCCTTACAGCCCCATGTGATGGTCTCACTATCCCTATGCAAGGAAATTGGAGCTAATTGGGTTAAGAAAGTTGCTGAAATCTGAGCCCAGTTGCCTGGGACTCCAGGAATTGCTCCCTCAGGAGCACTTCAAGGCAGTGGGCTCCCTGGTCTCTCTCAGGTAAGTAGAGACAACCTCATGCTGAGGACTCAACAATAACAGCCGCTTAATCTTAAAAATGCATCCTTTTTCCTGCCTCTGTAATTGAATAAGCTCATTGATGCCATAAATCTCTACATGATGGAACAGTTTTTAATTTTTATTCTACAGGGGAATATTTGATATCTTGCTCCCTGGCATATGTCATCAGTTTGGCTGAGATAAACTCTTAAAATTTCAAAACTAATTTTTAAAAATTCTACAGCTTATTCTGATGGGAGGACTGATTTTAAAAATTACCTTACCGAAAATGAATAAATATATTTATATATTTGCTCAAAGATCAGTCCTTCTGGAAAAGTAGAAATGGAAGTAAAAGAACATTATCTCTGGAGCTCACGCACCTTCTGACAGCCTGTGCTCCACTCCATGCAGACTTTGCCACCGCGATCAGAGCCCAGACACGGGGCAGGCAGCAGTCTCCAGGGTGCTCGTCTGGGCCCCAGACAGATGCCAGAGATGCAGGAGTTAACCTTATCCAGGAATATTTGCATTTTTAGAGGAAGAGGCCGATTCACTCAAGAGGAAAGAGTCTCACTCAGGTGGCTTGGACAGGGAAGCCCTTTACCAGCATCCCTTTCCCATCTGAGGTGACCCATCCTCTGCCTGAGTTCACCTACCCGCCCTTATGAGGATCGGAAGGCAGAAGCCATCTCTATAGAATAACTGAGAGGCTAGGGAGGGGTGCAGTGGGCAGGGCTGACCTCTGCACATTGCTGGTGCCATGCTGGGTTCTTAGTCATTTGAAAGCTCACTGTGGCTCTGACCTTTGTTCCACTTTGCTTCCTGGGCCTCTGCCTCTGCCACCCCTGGCTGCTTGGGGTATGTCGGGGCTGAGATGGCAGCTCTCCCAAGTCACGGCTTGCAAAAACTGGCACTGTGTTGTGCCTGTCATTTTTCTTTAAATAAATTTAGGAGGAAACTGAACTTCTTCTTTAATCTATGGTTTGATCAAAAGTAAGGAAACGAAGGCCTAAAATGCCATTTTAAACATTGGGAAGGGCAGATTTGTTTGTGAAGAGGAAATTTTTATACCTGGCGTTTTCCTCATCTCTGTTATCTTCCTGGCTCCAGGAGGACACAGAGCTTGTGACTCCTACTGCAGGGGCTGAAGGAGTTTCCATGTGAAGCTCCAAGTAGGTGTGTTTTTGATTTGTTGTTTTTGGCTGCTTAAGCCAAGAAGAAAGGATGTGCATTTTCCTGTTAGGTCCTTAGCCCTGAAATCTGGCCAAATTCAGAGTGGAGTGGGAAAGGCTGGGCACAGAAGTGTTTCTCCTTAACAAAATTCGCAACCAGGGACAAACCCTTTCATCAGATAGTTCATTAATGAAGGATACATGTATGTGTATATTGGCAGTGAGAACTTCTAGATGCTGAGCTGTGTGGGTCATTCTTTCCTTTTCCTGCTCATGTGTATCTTCTGCACAAATACATAATGGTAGTAAATTAAAAGAAAAAAGGTATTTGAAAAATAGAAGTAACCAAATTATATAGCTTTTATATTTGTGGAAATAACAAAAGACATTCAGAAAAAGACTTCGGAGGCAAACTTTTCAGGGGCATTTTTTTAATTATAAATTTAATATGGTAGATTAATGAAAAATCACAATGAAGTACCAAGAAAATGTCTGTCAATATAAAAATTTTAGCAGCATTTCCATAGTTTCAGGCTCTAACATTAGTCAGACTTCCTCCCTCCCGCTATCAAAGAATCCGATGGGACTACATCAGGTAGAGCATCAAGATGTTCAGCTTAGTCAAGGCCTCAAGGAGATCCGCAAATCCAGTGTACTGTTTGATATTTCAACCTCCCCCTCCCAAATTTCTAGAATGTCAAAGCACTCGCCTCAATGTTTGGGACAAGAATTCCTTTCTTCTAGCTGCAGGGGAGAATAGGGGTGAAAATTTTAAACTGGACTTGATATGTAGCACTTGATCACGTGTCCTTAGCATCTATACATTCTCTACAATGATGACAATGAAGGGCCACGGCGGGGTTGACCAGTATCTGGCATGTGGCAGCAGTGGTGAGGGTTGGGGGGGAGCCCAAAGCGGGATGTGCACATGACGAGCAGTTGGGGCCTCACCGCGCACGCTGCTCAGGCAGGTCCGAGCATGGCGGTCTGGCTACATTCCACGTTAATGGTGGGATTATGAGGAAGGGAGACAGACGATATGAAAATATAATACTGGCAAACTATTCCCCTGCTTCTTTGGTACTTTCCAAAATTCTGATCAAAAAGTATAAGGGAAGCACACCATTAAAAAATTACAGTTTTAAGTATTTACAGAAGCAATTATATTACAGTATATGAACAAATTCTTCAGTGAAAGCACTTGTGAACTCTGACACACGTATACCTCCCCAGATCTGTATCATCCGTCCTGCACCTCACTTATCTTACAGTATATTAAATGGGAAAAAATAACATTTTCCAATCTACACTTTCCTTTTAAAAGGTTCTTAAAATCTGCCACTGAAATCACTATGTACAAAGATTTGTTGAATATTGAATTCTAGACAATTATCCCTACTCCCATTTTTAATATGCTTGAAATGATGCTACCTATTCTATGTATACAATAGATATTTAATATATAAGTAACTGCACCACGTTATATCACCACGATACCAGTTTAATGCACATTATTATGTACAGTAGTTGAGTTAGCTGTGGAGGATGACTCCCTACCGCCTAGGTGAACAGTGTGGTTTGCAACCACTGACGGGGCATGGAGAAGCTGGCGCCCGGGCACGGGCAGGACGGGCGTTATGTATGTGAAGTGGGGCAGCCTCCCACACATCCCCACACCAGAATATTCCTCGTTTACTCATTGGAAGATGACAAATCACACATATGGAAGGATCCCATACATGAGGAGAGCCATGATAGCAGCACTGAACAATCCAGCCACGGGGACAGTCACAAACCAGGCCACGAAGATGTTCCGGAAGAGGCGCCAGTCCACAGCCTTCCGGGAGCGGATCCAGCCCACGGCCACCACGGAGCCCACCTACAGGTGCACAAACATTTTAAAGTAAAAAGAGGCCCACAAAATCTACATTCAACCGATGTAAACTGACTAATCTCAAATATACTACATTATGAAATGATCGATTCTTTGCCGTAAATTTGCTAAAAGCTTTTAAAATGTTTAGATTAGATTTCAGGTATAATTGTTTTAGGATTATCCTATTCGGTATACAGATCCAATGCACTCTGCACCTATATTCTGCTCTACTCGAGTGGAACTTTGCCAATTAAATGTTTTCTATTCTCTTTGCACTATGAATGCCCCTACTGTATGTGAACCTGCTTTAATTACATAAGGAAATGGCAATAACGTATCCTTCTCTTAGAATATCAGCATCATAAAATGTTGGAGCTGGAGAAGACCTTTGAGAATATGAGACCTTCTGGCTCATTTTACAGAGAATAAAACAGAGCCCTGGAGGGCTCGGGGGCAACTGTAAATCACGGCAGATTCGAGGCTAGAACTCAGGCCTCTTGACTTCAAACTGGTTTTCTCCGTCATCTCGAACTGCCTTGCAGTGCTTGTACTTTAGCTAATTAAAGAATAATAATACTAAAATGGAGCATATATGTTACTGGATCTAAAATATCAATCATCCTTCACAAATGACAGAGATACCTGAAAATCAGAATATTAACACTGATTCAGATATTTTTCTAAACAGTCTCGGTTCATTTTATGGTTTGTTGAAAGTTTAAAAAGGAAAAAAGACACTTTAAATATCCTACAAATCCTAAGGAAGTTCAGTGCCTGTAACATCTCACGCCTCATTCTGACTCTGGGGAAGCACAGTTCAACAGGGTGTCCCCTTGGCCACCTGTGGCTCTTGAAGATCTCCATAAAATAGGATCTGTCTCTACTGACCCTCAAATACTTCAGAATCAGCAGTGGCCAGTGAGGTTCCAATAGCAACCAGGATGTAACCACAGAAAAAATAAAATCCAACACTTTAAATCGTTTATAGAAGCAAAGAGGAATACCAAAAATAGCAGCATATTTAAAGGCCGTTAATCTGATATTTTGTCAACTCGAGCCATCAAATCTACAAACACTAGTTTCTGAGACTGAATTCTTCCTGTTACTGTCTCCCCAGAGCATGTCCCCTTCAGTGCACTCTCAGTTGTGCTGGGCTGTTTTACAGAGAGCACGTCAAGTTTTGATTTTATCTATGCCCTCTCCTTTCTTAGAGCGCCTTTCTCAAAAGCATAAGGGTACTATTATAGCAAGTTTATGTAATAGGAGTGATGGACAATTACCCAGAACCCAACTACTGTCATATTTATATATTCCTTTCTAATATTTTTCGTAAATACACACTTCCTTTTTTTAAAAAAATTAATGTTATAAGCATCTTCCCATAGTGCTCACAGCTTTTATGATTATCATGTAGAATGGTACACCCTTTAGGAGGTGTACTTTATTTAACCATTTCCAATTTGCTTGAAATTTTTCCCTATTAGAAACAGTTTCATTATTAACATATTCACTCATACAGCTTATATGTAGGCTTTAAAAATAATATTCCCTTAAATGGATTATCAGTTAAAAGAGGCCCTTAAAAACACCTTGAAATAATCTGAAATTTAGAGAAAAGTTACAAGAACTCCCATACACCCTTTATCCAAATTATCAATTTTTAACATTTTGCCACAAAGTATAAAGAAATATTTTAATACTATTAAAACATCTTGCTCCTCATCAACCTCCCCCTCCCCTTCTGCTAAAGATTTAACAACCCAATCTTTATTGCAGTGATCGCATTGCAGTGGTGATTTACCAACTCCTTCCCCCGCATCAGATGGAATGTGACTTTTTGCTTTTTCAGGTGAGAAGAATCATTTTTCTCAACTTTTTCCCACCTTCTAATGGAAGTGGTTCTAAGCAAGAAACCTGACAAGTAGATGGAGAGAAAGCAGAGAGCTGGAAAAATCAAGCACAGAGTATAAATTATTCTTAAAAAGCTGATAGTGTTATGATTTTATGTGGACGACAACACCCTCTGAATTATCCAGATTCACGGCTTTGCTCACATGGGGCCTCATTCTTAACGCCATCCCACATCTCTCATAGTGCATCCCACATTTGCCATTTGGGACTGCTGTATGCAGAAGAAACGTGGTATAAGAGAATAAGTGTTATAGGGTGAACTGTTCTTAGCATTCCTATTATCTGAACTTTGATGAACATTACCTGCTCTCTTTGTCCACTGCAAGTTCTTGAGAGCCAGGACTCTGTCCTGTAACTATTGGCAGTGACTAGCACTGGTCTTTGTCCAGAAGTCCATGATCGATGATACTGGACAAACTGACTAGACTCCAAGCTGAGTTCTGTCTCAAGTCTACTTAATAGATGACACCCACTGTGGTCCCATGTTAAGGAGACTTGTTTTAAGTGCCAACAAATTATCCTGACACTAATCAACAGCTCCAAGGAAACAAAACCTATCATATAATTTGTATAGATATTTTAGGGTAATGATAACACATACTTATGTCCATTAAGGTCTTGTACAAATTAGATATAAATCCCTTAGTAGCATCTCCTTATTATAATATCAACGTAAATATTGGGAAAAAGACATTTAAAGATAAAAACACAAGAGTAGGTTTTTTATAGGCATTTTATACTTTTAATCTATTTCTATAAGTTGTATTACCAAGTTTAGTGTTGTCACCAAATTAGTATTCTCAGTTATAACAATTAATACATTAGTATAGGTTAGATTGCTAATGTTTGTTAAGTAACAACAACAACCAAACTTTTGATTTTCCAGAGATCTCTTTCAACTGGTATGAGAGAGTCTGCCTTTACTAGACTTGTTTATGTGTATAATCATTAAAAGACAGCGTAACATTTATTTTAAAGCAGTCCAAAAGACTATTTATGCCTACAGAAACGTTCAAAACCTACTTCTCTGGGAAGGAACATATTTAGGAACATGCATTTCCTCCAGGCTCCCACACATCACAGTGAATTGAAGTTGAAGGGGAGAGTAATGAGGGAGATGATCTTTTCATTCCATATAGTTTTGTATTGTTTGAAATACTTCAGTGAACATGTGCTTCTTTACGACCGTAATTTTTAAATAACCTAAACTAGAAAAATAACAATAAATGAAGGGTAGGAGCGCACCGCACTTTCCCTGCCGTCCTGCTTTGTAGTTGGGAGGCGCATGGGTGGACTGCTGGAGAGCAGGGCTCGGGGCCACACCGCCCACGATGGCATTCAGTGTGGCCACTCACAAGTTGTGTGGCCTTGGGCAAGTTACTTAACCTTTCTATGCTCCAGTCTCCGCACTGGTAAAACTGGAGTAACATCAGCACTCACCTCAAAAAGTTCTTGGGAGACTGAACAAGATAACATTCACAGTGCACTTAAAAGAGTGCCAGCACTGCCCTACGACTTCGCTGAGGCTGGTCACCATGGCTGTGATTCCTGTGACTACAATTAGGAGGTGCAGGTCTGAATCCTGGTCCTTTCACAGGATACATGTTATGATCGTGGGAAAGTGACCCAACTCTGGAAGCTGTGGTTTTCTCATTTCTGAACTGGGAACACCGGTACCCATTTCATAGGGTTGCCGGGAGATTAAATGACGTATGGTGCACGTATAAAGCACTAAACACAGTGCCTGGAACTCTGTATGTCTTCAGTAAGTGGAACTAATTTTTATAATGAAAAATTTTGGAAACTGAAGTTTTTCTAGATTCTACAGCAAAAGAAGAAGAAGAAACAAAAAAACAAAAAATCTCCTTTCCAATAAGGCTGATTCTCCACACTGTGGAGCTCCGGTCTGTCAGCTGGCCCACTGATAATACTTCCATTAAGTGCTGTCTGGCTTTGATATTTGAAGCACCATGCCAGTCTCATCCAGTGATATTTGCTCATAAAACACATTCATTGGAGTTTTTAAATTGTATGCAAATGCAGGTGGCCATCTCTGTCTTGCTTGCTACGGTACCCCTGGTGCCTAGAATGGTACCTCACATACAGCAGGTACGAATGAGTTTTTATTGAATGACATGAACAAATAAACCTGGGAAAAATCTGGAGGCACCTTTTGCTTTGTTGAAGTTAGTGAATATTCTTGTCTATAGGAGACCCATTGAAGATGTTTTGGAATTCTCTCCAGATACTGGGCAGACCTGGGTTATCAGACCTGAGTTCTAGTTCTGGGTCCACCATGAGTGACCTCAGATAACTCCCTGAAGCTCACAGAGCCTGTCTCCTCTTTATTAATCTTTAAGGTTCCTTACAGCTCCAACATTCCACCATTACAAGGAATTCCCCCTGGCGCATGCCTGAGTTTCAGAGCACTTGACAGTGAGCAGTTATTAGACATTCACCCCTCACTTGGAATTTACTCTAAGGCAATACAGTAACTTTGACCATCAGATAAGGAAAAAGAACTGAAACGACTGTGTCTTACAATTCCATTGAGATGATTTCTGCTTATTTCTAGTTCCACTGTCAACTCCCAGTCCCCTGCAATGGGTCGGAACTGAGTGGCATGCCCCCATTTGAGCCTACGAATATGGTTTAGCGCACACATGACTTCAATGCAAAGTCCACTGTGGAAACAATGAAAGAGAAACAGGACAAATGGAAAGTGTGAAGCACACATCGAAGGAGAGAAAGAGCTTGCCAGGCATGCACTGAAAAAGCAGTCTGTATGACAGCGGGTGTCACACTGCTGAGCAGGAAAGGTCAAGAGGAACAGTCTGAGGAAAGCAAATGCCCACATCCAACAATGCTCCAGCAGACCCAGCAAACCTTGAGATGATTTTTTTCACAAACAACCATATACGAAGCTCTAGTAGCTCTTCTCGGATTCACTTGGTGACTCGGGACTGATCCTAGCAGCCCGATGAAAGGACGGGGCTGGCAGGGGCCCTACCTTGCAGTGTGTGGTGCTGACAGGAAGTCCGACGTTGGAGGCGATCACCACTGTGAAAGCTGAGGCCAGTTCAATGGTGAAGCCGCTGTGGGAGGGAGCACAAGAGACACATCACAGGGGCTCTTTGTACCAGCCTCACTGACGCCCCAGGGATGCCAAAGTCTCACCAGAACATTCTTTGAATCGGCTGCTGACTGTTGACTGGGCCAGATGACATTAATAGAACAAGAAACTGCTGTATAATGGCAACAATTCACACTAAGGCCTTGCATTACCCTGTTTATAGCCCTAAATAGCCTTGTTTTCCTGATATGTTTTCAAAAACCACACACTGTAGAAACTGGGTCAGAAATTCTTGCTGTGTAAAAAATGGTAACTTAGTCATTTCTTAAGTGATATAGGAAAAACTATACTCTCATTTTTAAAATGTGTACTTATTACAAAAAAGGGATTTTTTCCAATTGCTAATTTTCCTTCAAATCAACTTAATAAAAGAATTATTAAAATTAATTTCAAGAGAGAAACGATTTCTTACAATAGTTCCAAGTTTTAGTTGCAATCTTCTAAAGTTCTCTTGCAAGTTCATTATTTAACCCCTAGTCTAGCTAAAGGATACACAACAGAAGGACCACACAGAAACCCTGTGGGAGAGTCTCTGGACCCCACCTCGGATGGCAGAGGCACCCTCCAACCTGGCTGACACACAAAGTAATTAACCTCCAAAGGGTGGCAGGTGAAGAGGTGCTTCCACCCAGCAGGTGAAGCTAGTGTGGCAGAGAACTGTGGGGACAGGCAGGCCCCGGGCTATGGGTGTGGCTGGCAGCCTCTCCCTCCCCGCTGGCTCGCTCGCTCTCAGAGGCTCACGCTGGGTAAGACCACCAGTGGGAGTGTGTGGGGGGTACAGGGGGAGTTCCTTTTTCTCTTCCCTCCTGCTTTGCTTCAGCTTCTCCTTCTGCCTTCCCACCTCTCATTTTCTCTCTCTTATCTCAGTGCCACTGTGGATGGGGGCCAAAGAGTGCATGGGGAAGGGTGATGATGGCTGGCCAGCAAAGATGGGGTTTGCTTGTCCCCTGGTCTCTCTTCATTGTGACCCCAGGCACAGAGTAGCTGTGCCAAGGGGGTCAGGGCATAAGAGCAGCATGAGAGGACCATGAGATATATCGACTGTGCAGGCCTCAGAGGACCAGCCCTGTCAGCCCAGCCTGCACCCTCTGGCTTACCTGGACGGTGTGATGGGAGTGAGGTCTTTCCCCATGGTCTGGATCACTCTTCTCCCCCAAACCCAAAGCCCCATACAGATTCCAACTCCTCCATAAAACAGCAGCCAGACGGGAGTAGCTGCTTCTTGTAGGACCGCACCTTGTTCATAAATCAGCCACAAAGCTACCAGGGGACCAATGGCATTACTGGGGAAATAAAAAAGCAGATGAATTATACAAACATCGTATGTACAAACAGCACCCATACACAACGTGCAGCGACTTCTCAGTTTTGAGAACAGCCCATCTTGCTGTATTTGTGGCTTGCTTATATAATCTATTGATGATAAAAAATGGTTTATTAATTTTTTTTGCTGTGGTAAAAAAAGGAAAAATTTACCATTTTAGCCATTTTGAAGTGTACAGTCAGTAGTGTTAAGTATATTCACTTTGTTGTGAAACAGATCTTCCAACTTTATCATCCAGCAAATCTGAAACTCATTAGCCATTAAACAGTAACCTCCCTGCCCCCAGCCCCTGGTAACCACAATCTGACTTTCTGATGCTATGAATCTGACTACTCTAGGTACTTCATATAAATGGAATTATACAGTATTTGTCTTTTGAGACTGGCTTATTTCATGTAGCATAAATGTCCTCAAGATTCATCCATGTTGTAGTATGGGTCAGAATTTCCTTCCCTTTTAAGGCTGAATATTCCACTGTATGCATATATGACATTTTCTTTATCCATTCATCCATTTCTTGGCTATCGTGAATAATGATGCAATGAACATGGGTGTACAATACAAATATCTTCTTTGAGACCCTGCTTTCAATTCTTTTGGGTAAATAACCAGAGTGGGATTCCTGGGTCATAAGGTAGTTCTATTTTTAACTTTCTGAGAAAACTCCAGACTGTTTTTCATAGTGGCTGTGCCATTTAACATTCCACTAACAGTGCACAAGAGTTCCAATTTCTCCACATTCTCATCAACACTTATATTCTGTTCTTTTTAATAGTAGCCATCTAAATGGGCATGTGATTTCTTAATTTTTAAAGAAGTACTGAAAAATCACAAGAAGTGATTTTTCTTCTTCTCTTTCTTATCGATTTCTTTCCATTTTCACTGCCAGCACCACTACTAATATTGGCTACCAGTTTTGGGCAGCCGTGTTAGGCTCACAACGTTGCTAATCACTAGTTCTCACACCTAACCTGCAAACTAGGTACTGTCATTCTCATTTTACTGGGAATGAAATCAGTGCCAAAAGCAATGTCACTAGCAGGAGGCAGGATTGGGACACAAGCATAGGACTCACTCAGGAGCTCACATTCTTTCCCCTAAACCTATCGCCACTCAGGCCCTTAGCAGCCACACATGGACTATTTTGGGGAGATGCCACAGCTTTTTTTTCTTTCAAATTTTTATTTAAGACTTTGATCCTTTAGAGCAATTTAATGTTCAAAGCAAAACTGAGGGGAAGGTGCAGAGATGTCCCATACAACCTCTGCCCCGCCTCCCCGCATTGCCTCTCTCATTATCGACATCCCCAAGATGGGAAGAAGTGACATCTTGACAATACTGAGTCTTCCTATCCTTGAACATGAAAACTCTCTCCATTTATTCAGTTCTTCGATTTCATTAATCAGTTCTGTAGTTCCCAACATATCAATCTTACATGTTTTGTTAGATTTATACCTAAGCATTTCATTTTGTAAGTGCTAATATAAACAGTATTGTGTTTTAAATTTCAAAGTCTGCCTGTTTAGTGATTAACTTCTGTATATTAACCTTATATCCTGCAACCTTGCTATAAGTGCGTATTAGTTCCAGGAGTTTTTTTAATTGATTCTTTCAGATTTTCTACATAGACGATCATGTCATCTACAAAGACAGTTTCATTTCTTCCTTCTCAATCAGTATACATTTTATTTCCTTTTCTTATCGTATTGCATTAGCTAGAACTTCAGCATGGTGTTGAAAAGGAGTGGTGAAAGGGGGCGTTCCCTGCCTTGCTCCTGATTTTTGTGGGAAAGTTTTGAGTTTCATTAAGTATGATATTAGCTGCAGGCTTTTTGTAGATAATCTTTATTAAGCTGAGGAAGCTTCCCTTTATTCCTAGTTTACTCAGAGTTGTTTTTTGTTTGTTTTGTTTTTTTTTTTAAATCATGACTAGGTGGTAGATTTTGTGAAATGCTTTTTTTGCATCTATTGATAGGATTGTCTGATTTTTCTTTTTTAACCTGTTGATGTGATGCATTACACTAATTGATTTTTGTTGAACTAGCCTTGCATACCTGCGATAAATCTCACTTGGTCATGGTATATAATTCTTTTTATACATTGTGGGATTCAATTTGCTAATGTTTTGTCAAGGATTTTTACATCTACATTCATGTTTTCTTTTCTTGGAATGTCTTTGTCTGGTTTTAGTAATAGACTAATGCTGGCCATACAGGATGATTATGGAAGTATTTCCTCTGCTTCTATCCTCTGAAAGAGATTGTAAAGAACTGACATAACTTCTTCCTTAAATGTTGGTATAATTCACCCATGAATCCATCTGAGCCTTGTGCTGTTTTGGAAGGTTATTATTGTTTAAATTCTTTAACAAAGTATAAGCCTATTCAGATATTCTGTTTCTTCTTGTGTGAGTTTTCGCAGATTGGTCCAATTCATTTAGGTTATCAAATTTGTGGGCACATCATTGCTCATAGTACTGCTTTATCTTTTTTTTAATGTCCATAGGATCTACAGTGATGTCTCTTCCTTCATTCCTTATAATTAGTAATTAGTCTTCTCTTTTTTCTTATTTAGCCTGGCTAGAAGCTTATCAACTTTACTGATCTTTTTCAAGAACGAGCTTTTCGTTTTATCGATTTTCTCTATTGATTTCCTGATTTCAATTTCATTGATTTCTGTTCTATTTCCTATTATTTATTTACTTCTGCTTACTTTGGATTTAATTTGCTCTTCATTTTCTAGTTTCCTAGGGTGAATATTTATTGGGTTTTTTTTGTTCTTTACTAATATATATGTTCAATGCTACATATTTCCCTCTAAGCACTTTTTTCGCTGTATTTCCAAATACTGATGTGTTTTCATTTTCATTTAGCTTAAAATATTTAAAAATTTCTCTTGATATTTCTACTTTGACCCATGGGTTATTTAGAAGTGTGTTATATAATCTCCATGTATTTGAGGATTTTCCAGTACTCTTTCTGTTATTAATTTCTAGTTTAATTTCATTGTGGTCTGAGAGCAGCCATTGTATTGGTTCTATTCTTTCTAATGTGTTAAGATGTGTTTTATGGTTCAGAATGTGGCCTGTTCTGCCGAATGTTCCACGTGCGCTGAGAAGAGTAGAAACTCTCCTATTGTTAGAGAAGTCTATAGTTGTTAATGACATCCAGCTGTTTTGTTTGATTATTTCCTTCCTGATTTTCTGACTGCTGGATTTGTCCATGTCTGCTCTGCTTGAAATTAATATAGCTACTCCTACTTTCTTTTGATTAGCATTAGCATGGTATATTTTCCTCCTTCCATTTACTTTTAACCTGTATGTATCTTTATATTTAAAGTGGGTTTCTTATAGACAACATAGAGTTTGGTATTGTTTTTTGATCTAGTTTGACAATCTCTGTCCTTTAACTGGTGCATTTAAACTGCTAAAATTCAAAGCGACGACTGATATAGCTGTATTAATATCTATCATGTTTGTTATGCTTTTCTATTTGGTGCCCTTGTTCTTGTTCCTATGTTGTCTTCCACTTTTTATTTTTACTTTTTGTTATTTTAATTGAGCATTTTGATTCCATTTTCTCTCTTTTCTTAGCATTTTGGTTATACTTCTTTTTTTAACTGTTTCTACCACTGGGTCTCTCTAGAGTCTTCAAACTCTCAGACTTGTCTCCACTGAGCCTCCAGGAACTCATCATTACAGTTCAGATTTTCCTACGGGGCACTGCAGTTTCCTCTTGTGAGCCTCTCTTCTACATCTCTGTATTTGTCTATCCAATCTTGGGGGCAGTGGTTTGGCCCATATCCTCCTCCCTCTTATTGATCCACAAACAGTTGTTGATTTTTCATGTGGTTTGGGTTTTCTCGTGTTTAGAATGCAGTGACAACTTCCAAGCTCCTTACATAAAGAACCACACACAGGTTTTTAACAGCTTCTGTAGTTCCAGTCTACACCACGTGTAGACAGAGTGTGGGTTGAGAGTCACAAGTCTACTTCTCTCTAACTGTGTTATCCTGGGCAAGAAATGTCACAGGAGCTTCTGGTTCCCTATCTTTAATGGATACCACTTATGACCTTAAAGGTTTGTTTTGAGGATTAGAATAAGTTACAAATGGTTCAGCACCGAGGCCTGATACAAACTTAATAACCTTTTGTTGAATAAACAGAAGCCCCCTTTTTACTGTCACATTATTATTTCTAGACTCTTGCTTTTATCAGACCACATCCCTACTCAAAAGCCTCAAAACCAGTCCTAAAACTGCAAGCAATTGCTCTAAACTCTGGTCATCTGCACAGTTATTGCCTAAACTCTTCCTTTGGCCTTGAAATACTATTTGGGGGCGGACTGTTACTTTTCCATCTGTATGTATTTCTTATCTCCCTAAATGGAATTTCAACTCCTAAAAAACAGGGACCCAGTTCATAACACTTTGCAAGTACCAGGCCTTCAATAAAGTATTCTTGATAAAGAGGAAGTGGAAGTGCGGTGGATCTGGGGGAGGGAGGGCAGTCAAAACCTGTAACAGGACAGAACATGGCACCTTAAATAAAATAACGTGGCAACACCTATATAACACTGAGCAGAACAAAAGGTATCCAGGCCTCTTATCTGCTGAGGAGGCTTCTTTTAAAGAGAACGGGAATGCACATGGGTAGACAGCGTACAGAAACCCAGAGCTGTAAAAGAGAGTCATATAACTAACTGGGCAATAAAAGATGCAATAGCGCGTTTTCCTGATTTGGACAAAAACATTAGCTCTACGTGATAATTATAATAATAACAATAGTGAAAATGTATAGGTACTGCTTATGGGAGGAGCATTGTCCTAAACACCTTATATAGAGCATTTCACTTAATCCTTATGGAAACCTCATAAGGTTGGTACTAGTCTTACCCCCAGTTTACAGATTGGGACATTGAGGTTTTGGTAAAGTCAAGTGACGTCGCTTACCAACTATCCAGCTAGTAAGAAGAGAACAGAGACTCTCTACATATTCCTACATATTTCCTGCATATTCCAGGCCTCCGCGATCTGTGACCTTCCAGTCCACACTCTCCCTCTGTGGCCTCCGTGCTATACCTAGAATACACCAGGCATACTCTTGCCTCAGGCCTTTGCATCTGCTATTCCCTCTTCCGGTAATGCTCTTCCCACAGATGCTCACATGCCTGACTCCCTTCACCCCTTCGGATCTCGCTCAGCGAGCCCTCACCTGAGTGGCCTAGCCAACACTGTAATGCCCCAGATGTCCTCATCACCCTTTCCACTGTATTTTTCCCTTTGACGTTTATCACTGTCTAGCCTGTTACATGTACTGCTTTAGCTATTCCCTCTTCCGGTAATGCTCTTCCCACAGATGCTCACATGCCTGACTCCCTTCACCCCTTTGGATCTCGCTCAGCGAGCCCTCACCTGAGTGGCCTAGCCAACACTGTAATGCCCCAGATGTCCTCATCACCCTTTCCACTGTATTTTTCCCTTTGACGTTTATCACTGTCTAGCCTGTTACACGTACTACTTTGTTTGTTTACTGTCTGCGCCTCACCCCCACCTTTACTGGCAGGGATTTTTGTCCATGTTGTTCGCTGCTGTATCCCAGCTCCCAGACACATGGCAGACCTTCAATCCATACTTGTTGAATGAAGGAATGTACTTACCTCACATCATTGCCACCATGAGCAAAGGATCCAAAGCAGGCAGTAAGGACTTGCAGAAAATGGAACAGCAGGTGGACCTCAGCTGTGTCTTTCTCTTCCTTTTCTTCTTCTGCAGGGTCAACTCGAGGCTGGTCAGGATCTGTCAGCTCAGATGCCAGCTTCATTTCCACGCCGCCCTCCTCTGCCTCTATCTCAGCTTCTGCTACTGCGTTGCAGTAGCTTGAGTAGCTGTCATAGCGTAGTCTCTTTTTAGAATAGGATACAGTGTCACCCACCAGCTTTTCGCTATCCTCTGGTGCGGATGACAAGTCAGCAGCTTTAAAAGTCGAGTGGACTGGCATTCCACAAATGGCTGCTGTGTAGCAAGTATAACTGTTATTTCGACGCAGCAACCTGTAGTTGTTTTCCTGGGCAGGCTTCTCCTCAGGGCCCCTATCTGTGTGAATTTTGTGCAGCAAGTCTTTGTAGAGCCCCGAATCTTTGTGTACAGTGTGATACACGTGACCGTCACTCCTCGTGTGGCCATCAAAGCCAAATGTGCCATTGGAGATGGGCGACTTTATGGAGCCATGAGTCATGGAAAGTGCCCTTCCTGAAAGGGTTAAAAAAAGGTCTTATTTTCTAGCCTTTTAATTATAAATCATGTCTGGAAGAAAAAATGCTCCCCACTGTTTCGAGATGGTAATCTCTGGAAGGTTGGATTATGGGTGATTTAAAATTTTTTCCATAGGCCTTATTTTCTAAATTGACTATAAAGGACATATAATATGGTTAAAATAAAAAGGAAACTTGGAAACATACTACAAAAAGCTAAAGCTAATAATATGTTATTTTAAAAATAATGTGATTTGAGTTCTCCTAAAACGTGTCTTCCAGAAATGACTACAACATTCTTTCCTATTTCTAGTAACCAATAAAGAGGGAATCTTTATAAGGAACTTATTTTAGAAAACCTTCATACACAAGGGGCAAAACCCGGCTGACTATGAAACAGATATTCTAGGTGCTCCTTAAAAGGCCAGTCATGACTGTCAAATGCAGTATCTGTCAGATCAATGGGGCAAAATTACTTTGCTTTCTTTGGGCCAAATCTGAGACTGCATCTGTTGAAAGCGGGTGCCAGGGCCCCACCTTGCAAGGAGGCGGGAAGCTGCCCTGACAGGCCTGGCAGAGGCTGGTGCTCGCCCATCATTGTCCGCAAACATTATGTGACAAATGGACACTCTCAGGATGGTCTTAATGTTTTCTGAGGTTTCTGTGATTCTAAGGTGGGATGACCACCTTGGTTCCAATTTTATCTTTTTCTGCACATCCTTATTAGCCGGATAAGCCAATCTTCAGTATTACGGTAACTCCTCGACATGGAGGATATGCACATGCAGCTGAGCAAGCAGCACAGAGGCACCATGTGTGTAACTTTGGCACTGCTGATAAGACTATAAATAGCTCTTGGAAGAAAAGCACAGGGCAAGAGTAAGCCTGCTTGTTGGCTGAACAGTCTCCCGAGGCCTCTTTAGCCCCTGGGTTTTCTCAAAACATAAAACTGGAGACACTTTTGTGTGTTAAAATCTAACCGCCCACATGCAGGCCCAGCTGGTTACCCCAGAGGGACTGCTCTCTGCCACCATGCAAACCCAAGCCCTCCAAGTGGATCTTACCATAGGAAGCCCGGGGGTG